>NC_082612.1:19628967-19928967 GCF_030936135.1 Gavia stellata | reverse complement strand
TGCTCTTTTGAGACTCGGTTTACCCCGCATAGTGGGGCCAATATTGGGCTACTTTTTCCTCCCCTCTTCCAGGCCGTCTACATACCACCAAATAGGGAAAAAATGGTGATAGCCTGCCCAAAATCTTCCTCTGCCAGAAAAAGTCCTAGAATCAGTGAGTTCTCTCTGATTTTAATGGTCTGTGTAAAAATTGGCAAGGCATTATTTACTCATGCATTATATAGTTGCTTGAAGTGATATTGGATGTGTTTCCTGATCTTTCGAGATGGGATTCACAGTCCAAATTCCTCTTTACTTCGCTTCCAGTGCAATGAGTGGGTGACTTCATCCTGTTCTTCTGCAGCAGAAAATACAGAAAAGAAAATCCTGTGCCAGAATCTTTGAGAACTGAGCCTGGGTATCCAACAGTCAGTCACCTTATACATATAAGGGGGTTGTTGCTTCCTAATGGAAGCACAACGTGTTGGGCATTGTAGCAACAGAGAGTCATTGTCCTGGAGAGCTTAAGTTGAAACAGATGTGCTACAAGCGGGGGAGGAAGAAGAAAGACACAGAATAGCAGCATGGGTTGCCCAGATTCGCTTGGCTGGCAGAAACTTGGACTAGAACTCAAATCTCATGGCCCCCAGCTCATTGCTTTTTTTGGGCTGGATCCTGTTCTCTGTTTATATCACTCATGACATCTGTCTCATTTCTGAGACTTGCCAGGTAGGTTGAAGAGAAGTTGTTAATGGGACGTTACCGCTGCAGTATGGATATCCAGAAGTTCCCAACACCACAATTACATTTTTGGAAGAGGGAAAGTAATAGCGGGGCGGTTTTTTAGCATCCAGATTTGCTGAAATATTCCAGTTACAGGATTGACTTGTCCATGACTTCTATGCAAGGATCAGTAGGAATGGTTTTACAGTCTGGGACGCATTTTCCTAGTCTGAATTTTTCAGCTCTGTTGTCGTGTTAGCAGTGTAGTATCTTGCTGCTGTCTGGGGAAGTGGGATGGCTGTGCCAAACCTTCATGCCATTGCACTGCTGTAGATGGGCCAGGAATGATTGTGGCTTTTTTTCTTTTTTTTTTTTTCTGGGGGGGGGAGCAGTGGGGAAGTTAATCACAGAGTATTGCATTTTCTCTTGCGTCCTGTCCCCAAGGTCTGGCAAGCAGGAAGGCTCGGGTTGCTATAAAGCCCTGGTCTGTGTTTGACAGCTTGGTTCTGGCTGAGAACTGGCAAGGTTTCTGGCAGCCTCTCTGAAAGGGATTTGAGTCCCACTGTGGGCTTAATAGTAGATGCAGTGTGATCTGGTTCCGCAGAAAGTTTCTTTTCTTGTGTAGCTGGTTACGTTTTCTTCCTGCTCTACAGTCTGTATTGTATGGCCCCCAGCCATACGATGTCCTTCACTCCAAGAAGGACATTGAGTTGCTGGAGCGTGTCCAGAGAAGGGCGACGGAGCTGGTGAGGGGTCTGGAGCACAAGTCTGATGAGGAGCGGCTGAGGGAGCTGGGGGTGTTCAGTCTGGAGAAGAGGAGGCTGAGGGGAGACCTCATGGCTCTCTACAGCTCCCTGAAAGGGGGTTGTGGGGAGGTGGGTGTTGGTCTCTTCTCCCAAGGGACAAGCGACAGGACAAGAGGAAATGGCCTCAAGTTGCGCCAGGGGAGGTTTAGGCTGGATATTAGGAAAAACGTCTTCACTAAAAGGGTTGTCAAGCACTGGACCAGGCTGCCCAGGGAGGTGGTGGAGTCCCCATCCCTGGAGGTGTTCAAGGAACGTGTGGACGTGGCACTGCAGGACATGGTTTAGTGGGCATGGTGGTGTTGGGTTGGTGGTTGGACTTGATGGTCTTACAGGTCTTTTCCAACCTTAGTGACTCTGTCATACTGTCTGGTCACAATTAGATGGGTGAGGGGGGCTTGGGTGGGTCAGGGGGGTTTGGATGAAGTAGACCTCAATAAGTATTATCATCACAGAGATCCTCCCTCAGTTACAGGAAGAAGGTTGTCTTTTTTTTCCTGATAGGAAAGGTTTTACCTCAAAATGTCAGAGGTTTGCAAAATAAGTTAAATGTATTGGAACATTAGGTTGAGACTTCCTAGCCTGGGGCAGTGGGAGGAGAGGAAAAAGAGTTAAAACGAGGAGAAGCTTTTAATTTGTTAGGGCTTAGAATTTCATGTGAAAGGCTTGGTGGAGATGAGGCAGATGATTCTATTCCTCTATCAGCCATTGTTTGCTTGGCAAATGCTCCTTGCTGGTCTCCTTGTAAGTGGAGAATTTCTGGTTCTTTGGTGTTACCTTAAAGTCTTTCAGAACTGCTTCTCCATAAACAGAGATCAGCAGATCTCCAGCAGCAAAGACGGAGGGGCAGAAGGGACCTGTGAGACTGCGGAGATGGTCGGGTGCATGAGAGACCCTGAAGGAAACCTTGAATTGTTGGTATTGAATGCTGGGGAGCCTGTAATTTGTTTGGTGCATCATCTCGAAGCTTTAAAGTGTTCCAGTAACGGAACAGCACAACTGTTGGAAAGTTATCTCATTGATAGTTGCCCATAAAGGTAAATATCATTCCTAATTTGAAGTTTGTAGTTATTTAGTCTCGCTTGCAAGCTGTTGGGGTTTAGTGCGCGTTTTTATTCCCTGGTTTCTGTTCCCCGATACGTGATGTGCAGGTGTGAAATACTGGTAGCCTCTGTCAGATCACTCCCTTGTTTTTCAGCATTTCTTGTAGAGTTGGAACGCTGGAATTGTGTACTGACTTAGAAATGCTCTTGCTCACAAAGGACGAAAGGTGGCACCTTCCCTCACTGTGAGGAGAACTCCATGACCAAGGCCTTCCTGGGAGCAGCTGGTGAGGCTCTTAATTCTGGAAATACCTGCTCCAGTCTTAGTTTCTCCATTTTTAAAGCTGGATGTCTGTCACAGGAGGCTTCTTCCACAGCCCTGAAGAAGCTGGGGAGCAGTGACTGTTGATTCCCACGCGTAGCTTGCCTATGAGGGGCACCAAATAATCTCTGCGCTTGCAGTATGTACCGCGAAAACGAGATTAAATTTAAAAAAACCTCCACAACGCAACCTGTATGCCAGATCCTTTATATATGTATTTAATACAAATTTCATCAGCTCTGATTAGATTGCTTGATGAAATAGTGGGGTCGAAAAGTGAGAGGTCTGTATGTCATCCATCCTGGATGATACTGCCTAAAGTAGTAATCCCCACCGTTTTGCCTTGGTGACTTGAAAGCATTACTCTGAGTACTTAAGGGAGCATGTTTTCTTCTTGAAGTAATAGCCTTAATTATCTCATTGTTGCACGAAGTGACCTTTTTCATTTCTGTGGCTGCTTGCCTAGAGGGGGGGAGGTCATTTGCCGTGACACCTTGATAAAATCTCTGGAATTAAAAACTTTCTGAGTACACAGGTTATCAGACATACATTAAGTTCTGGAAAATACTCATAAAACTAAATGAGGCATGTGGAGATGAGTGCAGCAGCCTTTATGGCCATGATTAGGTATCCAATTATGTTGTTTCATTTGAATATCTTATGCCATGCAGGCTCTGCTCATGGCATCACCTCCTCTCGCTCCATCTGTTTTACGTAACGTTGGGGAAACTGTGACAAGGGCTTAGGATAGACCTCTGTGGTGAGCATAATATAGATGCTTTGAGATATTCAGATGTAGAAATCCTATTCTTGTGGGCAGGGTTCTTCTCGGGTAAAGGGTCTTGATGAAGAGGGGAGTATCCATAGAGAGCTCTAGGGGGAGGAAGAACAGATGACAATGACATTGCAAGAGAGAAACCCAAGAGCTAGTTGAAGTTTTTTTCTGTTGAAAGATTTTTATTAAGCACCTGGAAGGCATAAAATACATCGCGGAAGTATTCCGAGTCGATTGAACGGGCTTGAAAACAGCTTGTATGTGGGAGAAGAATGGACAGATGCTAGAGTGGCATTCATGCATGGGATGGCAGAAAGAGGTCCCTATTTATGTTTGATCAAACAGAAGTATGCAGAGTGGCAAATGGGGCTTTGGACTATGAAGATAAAAGCCTTATTTTGCTGTACTGTTAAAATTAAATAGCTCAAGAGCTCTCTAGTATTTTGAAGTAAGTGCCACTGTTTGAGATGGAGGATCGTCTGTCAGTCATGCCTCAGGATGCATCCAAAAGAACGAAAGAGGAAGGACTTTGGACTGCTGTGTTTTCTTTTAATATTGAATCTGTTGCTAGAACTCTCTGTCACTTGAATCCCCCGTTGGAATTTGAAGAGCTTAATTGGGAGATCCTGAAAGCTCCCAAAGCAAATAGCGCAGCAGAGTAAATGTTAACCAGCTGTCAGCGCTTAAAAACTCAACTGGCTCTCCAGATGAAGCAGGGAGCTGTAGCTGTGTTTGTTCTAGCTCTCAGCTCTGTGCTCCAGCGCAGCAAATAGTTCGTGCTTATCCCTAAAATCTCTGGTCATGCTGTAAGAGCTCATAACTGACTTACTGCAGAGCGATAGCAAGGACTGCGTGCAATCTGTCTTCTTTAAATCCCTGTGATTTCCCTAGTTGTTCTTGAAGCCTTTCTGAATGCTCTTTTCAGAGAAAAAGGGGACGAACATAGCAGGGCAAACATAACTGGAGAAAGTCTCGTAGAAAGAGGCTATGCTAATGAGTTTGGGAGGTGACGGATATTGTATTACTTAACCGTCTGCTTCCGTGGTGTCCAAACAGGAGAAGGATTTCTCTCAGAGTTAGGCAGAGCTTCACAACGAGCCATCAAGATAGCTGCACTGTGCCACTGCGGGACTGAAGTAGCACTCAGCTTTTCCTTATCTCCAGTTCATGTGAAATGCACGATGGAGAATGGCAAACACTGCTGCAGCTTTGAGTGCTCAGGTTCTTAGTACTCAAGGCGTAAGTGAGCTTACAATGAAGATGTGATGAAAGTAGTCGGGATTAGCAATCAGCAAATACGAGCGGATTGCGTCTCTTCTAATTTTCTTTTTTGGTTTTACTCTGCTAGTTTAAATCTGCATCGTATAATGGACACAGGAACACCTGATTTACAGTACTGAGAAGTGACGTATCGTGCATTAAAGCTGAAGTGCAGCAACAACCCCCAGCAACGCTGCAGGCTTAGGGACGAGTGGCTGGAAAGCTGCCCCGCAGAAAAGGACCTGGGGGTGTTGGTTGACAGCCGGCTGAAGATGAGCCAGCAGTGTGCCCAGGTGGCCAAGAAGGCCAACGGCATCCTGGTCTGTATCAGAAAGAGTGTGGCCAGCAGGAGTAGGGAGGGGATCGCGCCCCTGGACTCGGCGCTGGTGAGGCCGCACCTCGAATGCTGTGTTCAGTTTTGGGCCCCTCACTGCAAGAAGGACGTTGAGGTGCTGGAGCGTGTCCAGAGAAGGGCGACGGAGCTGGTGAGGGGTCTGGAGCACAAGTCTGATGGGGAGCGGCTGCGGGAGCTGGGGTTGTTCAGTCTGGAGAAGAGGAGGCTGAGGGGAGACCTCATCGCTCTCTCCAGCTCCCTGAAAGGGGGTTGTGGGGAGGTGGGTGTTGGTCTCTTCTCCCAAGTGACAAGCGACAGGACAAGAGGAAACAGCCTCAGAATGTGCCAGGGGCGGTTCAGGCTGGATATTAGGAAAAATGTCTTTCCTGAGAGAGTGGTGAAGCATTGGAAGAGGCTGCCCAGGGAGGTGGTGGTGTCCCCATCCCTGGAGGTGTTCAAGGAACGTGTGGACGTGGCACTGCGGGACATGGTTTAGTGGGCATGGTGGGGTTGGGTTGGTGGTTGGACTTGATGGTCTTACAGGTCTTTTCCAACCTTAGTGATTCTGTGAAGAACGGTTAGTGAGACTTAATAGAAAGCAAACACTCCACTAGCAAAAGGCATCTGAGCTTTAACAGTTTGAACTTTTATTTCAGCTTTATCTAGCCAGGACCACAGTTGAAGGGAAGCAGTAGATAGCCCAGTCCAAGTGATCCGTAACGTTGGTGAGGCACTGAACAGTTCTTAACCATTTTTGACCTGGGTGTCTAAGAGTAACTGCAGAGATACGCCTTAATACATGGTTGAAAGAAGCCCAGGCACTTAGTGATATCACCAATACAATAAAATGAAAAAAAGCAAAATGAAAGAAAGCAACAGGAGCCGTAATAACACAATTTTCAGTGCTAGGATAATAAGAATGCATTCATAACATAAACAAAAAGCCTAGAGGGATTTTGAGGAAATGAACAAATATTGTCCACTATAGATGCAAATCAGTAGTATTAATACACCTTGATATATTGTCAGTGGCACACCGACAAGGTAGGCTATTCAGAGGGGTAGGAAATGATAACATATCTCGAAATATTTGTTGAAGTAGTAAGATGGTGGATGTTATCAGCCCCTGATGAAGCCTATGTGCGTCTGTCCTTGAAGGAAGTGGTGATGGATATTCCAGGAACCCCCTTAAATTACTGCACTATAGATTTTGCAGGTGATGTCCTGCAAGCAGATCATCTGTGGCTTTACCAAAGCTCTCTGAAAATAACCAAGGTTCCCCTGGCGTATTCAATGTGTTGATGATAGTAGGTCCCGATTTCATGCAAGTAGTATATATTCACGGCACCTAACCTGTGACAATTGCTATCATGGTGACATAATGAGATAAGACTAGAAAGGATACTTGCACCTGGAAGAACGGCTGTGAAAAGATAAGATTTGCACGATCTGGGAAATGGTGCGCTCAGTTTGTAAGGCATTGTGCGAGTCCTGATAGTAGCAGTCTTGACACAGTAACTTTATTGGATGAATTCAGGGCATTTTAGCAGTCCTCTGACGCAGTCTTAAAATAATCCTTCAGTAATATGGAAGAGAGTTGTTTGTTTCCATCACTCTTGCTTACTTTTGCTCCTAATGAAAGCTGACCAAGAAATGCTATACGTGAAGGTTTTACTGCCTTATACAAGTCTTCAAAACCCAAATTTCTAATTTGTCCATGGAGACTAAGCCCGTTGTCTTGTGCAGGAGAGTGTTTTGCGGACAAATTGTGTAACAATTGTGTTTAGGTTTTGCTCTCTTGTTTTTTGTTGCGATCTGCTCATGTTCGTCTTAACTATGTTTCCCTTTGCATCTTAGCTCTCTTGTTTTTTGTTGCGATCTGCTCGTGTTCGTCTTAACTATGTTTCCCTTTGCATCTTAAATGATGTAGTTCATATGATGAGGCTTGTCACTCTTCAGAGCTGCGGTCCAGCAGGTTGGGACTGCCCTTGGGGAATCTGTCTCGATGGTAAACATGGGTTGTGTTAGATTCCTCCTTTTCATGTGCCACCAGGGTAAACTACAACGCAGTGGTTGCGTTCATTTTCTCAGCTAAAAAATACAGACGTTTCCTAATGAAAGCTGTTTGAGACACTGACTTCCTACCCTTCGATACTTATTCTTTACTGCTGTAACAACAGCGACTGTCTCAGAGGGTGATGTCTTACTGCAGATGCCAGCAGAAGTCATTGCTGTGACAGATTTGGACTTGGGGATTTTTAAATGGACACAAATTGTACCTGCGCACTTGCTGTAAAAGCTTTTTGTTACAAGGAAGCGTAGGAAGGAGCACAGTATCACCCCAGGAGGATGTTCTCTGGGGTGCTTTCATATTTCTACTCGGAGATGAGCCTTGCCAGTTAGGTGAGTGAGTGCCCTCTGGCCAGGGCGTACAGACAGCTCAGTAGAAGTCATGGGAATTGTGAAATCCAGACACAGTGACACGTAATTTCATCGGTGAGAGTTTTCTGAATTCTTTACCTGGTGACTTAACTGTGTTAAATTCGGCACGTCTGATGCATTTATTCCTGCAGTCAGGTTCACTGTGGGGTGCTGGTTTGTTCCTTGTGAATTTACTGCTGCTTTACGGGGTGGATATTTCTGGTTTTCCATCCAGCCTATTGAGAGGCAACATAAACTGGAGCTCACGTTTACTGTGGATGAATAACATTTGCTTCCTAGTGACTTGAGAAGATTGCTGGGCCAGTGGTGAGACCCTCCGGGCTCTTATGGCTTGGTGTTTTTTCTACTGCTTAAGCTGGTACGTTGCTTATGAAAGCAGAGCTGTCAGAGCCCGCATCTATGAGAAGAAGGTGAGACCATGCATTTAAGCACCAGTCAGCAGGAATGTAACTGTACTATTAAGTTCTGCTTGCATTCTGGTGTATATACATTTTAAGCATATCATCAAAATAAATCCCGACACGTAATATTTTTGGTTTTGCTTATTTCAGCTAGGCTGCTGCAGCTGCCAAATGGACGACTGAGGAGTTTTATGTAACGTATTGCAGAATAGAAGTGTAGATGTTAATTTTGAAAGGCAAGAATCTTTTTTTGCAGTGTCGGTGTTCCCAAGAGGATCAGGCTAAAAAGCTTTTTTTTCCATGTGAATTTCAGCTTCTCGGAAGATCCCGTTCTTTGGGGTTTTTAATGTATTTTAAAAAAACCCAACAATATTGTTGATAGCACCAAGGACTCTGTGAAATGTCCATTGTCAAATTGGGAAGAAAACCCATGCTATCTGTATATTTGAAGGTTTTACTCTCTATATAGAAGGGAACAGAAGTAAAATGATCTTTTCTGGACTGTCCTGTGCAAACAGGATCCAGAATTTCTTGGTTTGAGCTTTGACTTATGATAGTAAAACAATATTTGCTGTTGGAATGGCTACATTAGAAAGGGGATTTTTATTTTTATTCCTTGTAGGGATACGTATGCTTGTGTTCTGTGCTTCTGACCAAAGGCACAAGGTCAGTTACCTTCCGCCTGTCCTGTGAGTCCAAATGAAATTTGCTTTATGGCTGGGAAAGAATAGTATGTTTATGCTAGTAAGGGCTAATTCCAAAGTAATCTTGGAGCAATACTGGAAGATGTTTAGGAAATGGAAGCCAAGTGCCGTAAAATCAGATCTAATCTGAGATCCTGGCAACAGCCTTGTCAAAGAGTCAAATCCTGTAGTTACCGCGTGCTTAAACAAACCCATTAGTTTTAAGCTTTCTGTTGATGTACTTGATCTTGGTTGTCTTGTTTCTGTATTTCTGCATTGATCTGTCGCATCATAATTCATCACTATATCTATTGAAGTTCTATTCTGTGTCTTCTGACACTTTTTCAGTTCTAAGGAATTAATATAATTTGATGCATGAGTGACCATCTTTTCCTCAGGACGCAGTTGAATCAGCTTCCTGATAAACGAGGATAACCTCATTTTGTTTTTCATCATGTTTTTAGTACAACTCTAGACTCAACAATCTGGACTTGAAGGAAGTAGACCAGATAAACTTGTTTGGGCTTTTATAAGAGGAGGAGGAATTCTCTGCTGAATACTGACATCCAACCCAAACACTAAGTTATTCTGAGCACTTGCAGAGAAAGGAAGAGGGAAGTGATGTAAAACCTTTTTTTTTTTTTTAAATTTAGTATTACCGTTCTCCCATGTGACTTGATCTATGACGTGCACATCTTAAGAGTCCGACATTAGTCCCGGTTATCTAGATCGGAAAACAGAACGTGTAATTATGAATTGTGTTGCTGAGTGCAACTAGAAGTTGCATGTGAGGTTCAGGGCTGGAAGAAGTTGCAAGACTTCTGTAGGAAAGCAGAAAATCTACAAACTGGTGAGGAATATCTTGCTGCCATTGAGGGAAGTGGATGCGAAAGTGGCTGGATGCCGGTGGGTTCTTTGAGATAAAATTGATTCCCAGCTGGACAGCTGGATTTTGATAGATTTGAAGATACGCAAATAATCCAAACATTCCTGATGACCATGAGTAGAAGTTTTCTGTACGCGTAGGGAAAAATCTTACACTTTTCCATCCATTTTCAGATGTGTCAGGTTTTGGCCCTGTCTCTGAGCACTTGCATGTCTGTGCTTTAGGGCTATTAGTGTAAGTAGCTTTACTTATTTGTGAAACATCTTTCAGAATCTGTCCCTATGGAAACACTAAAGATTTAAGCCACTTTTCAAGGTGTCGTTGATTTATTCTGAGTGTGGCTTGTCCTTTTCTTGCTGGGGACTAATGATACAGAAGAATATTTATTTGGTGAGCTGTGGTTGTGTTTTCGACCTTGTGGCCTTAACCGTTGCTGCAACCTGCTATATTAAATTCCAGTTCTTTCTTTATTGACAGCTGTAATATTGGATGAATGAAGGAAACAGCGATGAGCCAGTACTCAAAAATATCCAATGGAAGTTAAAACAGTAGTGTTTAAAAATCCTACATCTCCCAAAATATTCCAGGCACTGGGGAAGATAAGACAGATTTCATCTGTGAGTGATGTGAAGGATAAGGTGAACTAATTTCCGTGAAACTGAAAATGGGAAATGAGAAATTACTGTCCAGCCTGTTCTATTGCGCAACATAACCAGTGAGAATAGGATGAGAAGGTATTTCCTGAAATGTGTAGTGAATTCACTACCGACTTCTCCATCGCTATTAGCCGACAGAGACTGCAGGGGCAGCAGATGCCTTCTGGGTTGAGTTACATTGGAAAAGGTGGTGTGTTTTCCTGCGTGCTTATGCATTTGCCCACTTTGCTCACTGGACTGCAGTGGTGCCTGCGGAGAAGCCCTGTTCCAAAGCCTGTGTGTGTATATACAGACATGAACACATAGAGGAAGAGCAAGTCTCCTATATATATATACTCTATGAAGTCCACAAGCTGTGCAAACTCACTCTTGCTAGATCAGACAAAATAAATCTGACTTAATGAAATTTTTTTTTTTTCTTTTGCTGTTTGGGTTCCTGCGGGTCGGAACTCTTCAGCGTATATCTTCAGGTGTTAACGGCCACGCCGTTAACTTCAGCAGTAGATTTAAAACAAATAACATGTTATGCCTTGTGCGGTGACCAAGTGAGACTCTGCGCAGAGCAACAAAGTCCATTTGCCGCTTCCGCTGGTATAAAAGGCGTTAAGGGCAAGAGGTTTAGTAGTGGACTGTAAGTAGTTCAGCGGTGGTAGTAATTATCAGAGCCATTTCTACATAAGATGAGCAAGGACGAGGGAACTTGGCTAAGGTACTATGTGACCCCCAACGAAGTGACCCCACTTGCCGAAGGAGCACGTTGGCCCAGAGGGGCAGAATTACCTTTGGAAGTGCCTGCGCCTGGCCATGGGTATTCCATGCCTGCGTATGCCCAAACTGTCCCGTGCAAATGCAGATTTCATCCTTCCCATTCGTTTGGTTGCTTGGTAGAGTGTTTCTGGTTTGTCCCATTAGATGTTTTGGAAAAAAACCACTGTGTCTTTCCTCCAGAGGGAAAGATTCAAAACCTTAGTTCCCTGCCACGCAAAGGCCAAGTCTTTGAAGTGTTTCAGTCTGTTCAGGTTTGGTATCCAAAGGAGTTAGATAGGAGCAGCCTTGGCATGGAAAACTAGCTGGGTACCTCCCAGCACCAAACCAGGCTTTTCTTAACCTTGATTGTCTGTCGCATGGAGTTGGATAAACTTTCCAGTTACAGACCTGTTCCTACCGGCCTTTCCCTACTGTAGCTGATGAATGACTGGATATTGATGATGTACACGTAGAAAAGACAACTCAGGCTGAAGGATTTCAAGGCGTCTTACAAATGAGCCCATAAAGCTGCAAATACGAATTGTTTTATGGTCTGAAACTCAGCTTTAGAAGGGTATCAGCTAGCAAACTGTAACTACTGCAGAGAGAAAGAACGGTAGCAAAGGGTCACCAATAAACGAAGGAAGGAAATCTGACTACAAAGGGTCTCCTCGTTGTTATTGGAATTATGTATCCATAGCCAGGCTTCAAATGCGCAGTTCTTCAAGGATGCGAGTGGCTTTGCGGCTCACTTTTTGGAAGCACCCACCTTGCAGGCGCAAGGCTGCGTGTTTTCCGCTGCGCGGGAGCAGGTCTGGCGTGGGACCGGGGGCTCTGCGTGTGCCCACTGCTGCAGCCAGCGGTTCCAGTCTGCCCTGCAGCTTGCTTCCCGTGGGTCTCTGCGCTTAGGAAGTACAGCGTGCCGCTCTCCTTTCTCTCCGGTAGCTGGAAATTTCCCTGGGGTTACTTCTCTCTTAGGAGAACAGTACAGTAACAGAACAGTAATTTCCTATAATTTAAACAAGAGGTCTTCTGTGTTAATCCGGCTGTCGTTCAAATAAAGGCGCAGAGCTGCGGAGACAAAAGTTATAGAAGTGCCTGAGTTAAGTTTTTATATAATGTCCATTACTGTGATGCATCAAGTGAGGCTCCCGTATGTACAGGCACCTCATCAGGGTCCTCGATGGTGGAAGGCTTTCCAGCCCATTAAAAAAATGTTTTTTCTAGTATGTCATTCTGGCTGTTCTCCCTGTGAGCCTGCATTTGGCAGCTAACCAAACCGAAGGCCAGCACAGGTATCCCGCTGTGCGCGTGTTTAATTTTGTCCTCCCCATCTAAAGTTCGTGCGCCTTTACTTTCTCTTCCTGAGCAGCCGTGTACCTGTATACCCTGTTGACTCTTTGCAAAACCACAAAATGACGCTGGCATAGCGTCAGCAAAACTCGGTGGGTTCTTCAAACTGGTGTGGTTGTCGGGGCAAGCTGCGTTTTGGTGGGGCGCAGCATGCCGCCCCTGACACTGAGAACCTCTGTTGGCCTCGTTGCTGAATTTGGCGGAATGGCTTTGCTCTGCCTCCTGCTTGTTTTTTCTCTGCAGACTTCTTTCCCAGGGACCAGCCCTCGTGCCGAGCGGCTTGCTCAGTTCTCTTTTCCAGCTGGCTGGCTCACGACAAGCTGGGAAGGTGAGGAAAGCGTCTTGGGTATTCCCTTTTATTCACGCACTGATATCTGGGCTGGCTGCTGCAGGTCTCAACCCTTCGTGTAGCATTAGTGAGAGGCAGAGTTCCGAGATTTGATTCAGTATGGATAACCAGGCAGCTGAACGTGGGTTTTTTTTCTGTTAAAAGTAGAAGCTGCTCCGGTGCGGTGGTATCCCATTATCCCTGCCGCAAGCTGTAACGTGTCGGATCACAGAATCACTAAGGTTGGAAAAGACCTGTAAGACCATCAAGCCCAACCACCAACCCAACCCCACCATGCCCACTAAACCATGTCCCCCAGTGCCACGTCCACACGTGGCATTGTTACAGCGGATGATACAGTACGTAAATGTTCTTCAGACCTCATCTATTGAAAAACTTTATCAATCTGAGAAATTTGTTAGAAAACTGATTGCTTTCAAAAGGCTGTAACTAATTCTTGTAGTACTCAGGATTTTTTTAGGGCTGTCGTTGGGTGGAGCTGGAACCAGCGAACGCAGAAGTGTGAGAAATGGGTCATGGGAGGGAAGTCGGTGGGAGTGTGCCTAGGTCTGTCCAAGCGGCACGCTCATCAGATGCTGAGATTCTGGGTCATGCAGAACACTTTTCCCAGCTTCTACACATTTGCCAGTGATTAGAGGAACGCCACGTGCCTGGTATGTGTCACTGAAAACGGGCAGGGTGGTGGTGTTAGTGTGTACAGTATGGAGAACCCTGCTTGGGCGTAAAAGTGTCACGTTGTGCTCTTTTCAACTATTATTATCACTAATTTTTTCTTACGATCTCATTGTGGTATAGTATTAGAAACTGCTTTTTGTCTCCCGCTGGGGATCTGAAAGAAGAGACCAGTAACACGGAGCAATTAGGATTTTCCGAGAGGGGTTGTGTTTCCACCTAAAACCAGTACTGTGGGGTCTGGTGTGCTGGACGGAGGTGGTGGGAGGGAGGATGAAGGTTACGCATCATTCATCGCCCTCTCTGAGTATGGGGAAAAGAAGAGTGTGGCCTCGCGCTCACTGAGTCACCCGGGAGCAGACGACAGTCGTGCCATTCAGAGAGGGAACGGCAGCTCTTGAAACCCAATTACAGCTGCGGTTTCCATCGTAATTCCCCTTCGGATTTCTGCTGTGCGACTGAGTCAGCGCTGGGTCTGCGGAGAAGGCACGCAGCCCTCCTTGTACAGGTCCCACGGAGACCTCCGTCAGGTCCACGCGAGGTAAAGAAGTCCTTAGTCCTCCTTAGACTGACCGTCGTACTAAGTTGTGGAGATGCCGCCTGTTCAAAGTAGATGAGTTAAGACCACTTAGAGTGTGTTTAGTTGTGTAAAGAGGCATCAGAGGAAAAATAGAAAAGAGGGGGGGGGGCAGCAAAAATCCACGTAGAGTCGCGGGGTGTCTGTGTCAGTCGGTGGCCGTCTCCTACGTCTGCAGCAGGAGGGGAGCCCCTTATCCTGAGGGCACGATCAAATTGCCGCTGCGTGTGTGAGGTCTCTGGCAGAAGCGGCTAGCAGCGCTGCGAGAAATTGCCGCGCGTAGCGCCGGTTTTGTCGTACCCCCGAGAGAGCGCCGAGCCCGCTCCCTAACACCGGCGAGCACGGCGAAACAGTTAACGGAGGGTCTCCAGGCGCTGTCGGGGTGGCGGGTGCCGTGTCGCTGGGATTTCCAGAGATGTCTGGAAAGGGAACCGGATTCCTCCCCGGCGCAACAGCCGCGCCGCTGGCGCGCTCCAGAGCTGCCAGCTGCCAATGAAATGTGAAACCCGGGGCTGCGTCTGAGGGCTGGCCCTGGGAGAACGGTCCAGCCTCTCGTACTGTATATTTACACGTTCGTACGCGCAGAGCCGCTCTTTCTAACTTCTTGGGCTGCTCCTGGCGCGGCGGCTGGGATTTCTGCAGGACGTACGGCGGGAGCGCGGAGCTCCCGGGGGGGTGGTGGTGGTGGTGGCAGCCCTGTGTGCGCACGGATCGTCTGAGCGGTTGAGAGAGGGGGAAGGAAAAGAAACTTCTAAGTGCAGTCGTGCTGAAACAAGCCGTCGCTGTTTCCGAATTTGTTTTGAGAAGCCGCCGCGTTTATGGGTGAGAATATTGACCCTGCTTGTGGAAGGTAGAAGTCCCGGCGCGGGGCAGATTTGGAGCTCTCGTGGGATCGGGTCAGCGCTGCAGCTAAAACCAGGGTAGGTAGCATCGATGCGATTTTTATCTCGCTGCCAAAAGCGTGTGGTCTTTGCAGGACAAATGACGGCCGCAGGCGAGGAAGCAGCGGCAGCAGCTGTCTGCGCGTGTGTGTGTTACGGCTGTTCTGTCTGCCGGGGCGGGGGGGTGGGGGGGGTGCGAAGGCATCTTTAAGTGGTCTTGGGTGCTGTTATTTCTTAACAACGTCAAATACTTCGTAACAGGATTCCTTTTGGTTGGTTTCAGGGGTACCCGCAGAGTTTGTCTTATCTGACTACTTGTTGGTTTAAATAGAAGTAAAAGCCCTTTGTGCTTTCTGCGATCTCCATGTTAATGTTCATCTTCAGATTTGTGATGGTTGTCTTAAAATCTTCTGCCTTCTACACCAATATCCGTAGCAGGCTTTCGGAGACAAGGTCCTCCCTGGGACAGACTTTACAATAAGGACTTTGACTGTAATCACAAAAGAGTTAGGGAATCTTCAGAGCCACGGAGTGGATTTCTTTTTAAGATAAGGCAGTAATTGTCTTCTCTTTTTTTCCCTCCGTTGGGCTTGTATGGAATATTTATTTCTCTATCTTAGCAGTAACGTGCATGTATGTTGTCAGTTGGAGGGTTTTCTTCTTTCAGCAGAGTGGAGAGTAGTAAATAATTCACGTTTGATGTTAGAAACATTTTTACAACGGATGACTGGAAATAAACAGCGGGGTTTTTTTAGATAGGTACCCTTGTCCTGTATAGGTAGAAATAAGAAACCAAATTAATTCCCTGTGTAGCATAGTGACTTCATAACACTGAATTTGTCTAATACTAATCTGAATTCTGTTTGTGTTGAGCAGCACGGTTGTTGGAGAGGGTGATAACCCGTATTAGACCAGCAGGTATGAAGATGCTGTTAGGTGATGTTTTTTTCTGTTGCGGGGTAGTTCTGTACCTGGAAGGGGAACAATTATTTCTGTACGTTCAGGGGAAAAGGATTCCCCATGAGGTAGGAATTAAGGGCGGGGGATTTATTGAAGACAAGAGGCAAAGCATCTTGCCCTCACTAAAAATCATTTAAGTGGCATCTCATACTCACGGAGTTACAGGCAGAGGTGGAGACGGAAGGACTGACAGTCAAGTGCTTGTTTCCAGTCCCATGGAATTTTCATGTTGTGGCAGGTTTTGCTATTGCAAGAGGCATCTTCTAGTACGTGATACAGTGACTTGTGTTAAAAATAAACGTGCTTAGAACTTGTGTTTCGTTGTGCATGGTGTCTAAAGTTATTTGTCTGCCTGTTCTTTGATTGTTGTCCTGTCTCTCAGCTGCTTTTTTTCTTCTCGTGTTCTTTACTTGGCTTTCATTCTTCAATGAAATTAAGTTGAGTTTGGAATAAATAGTGTGGCAACACACACCCCTCCAAAAAAAAAGCCCCCCAGTAGGTAAAAAAAATGTGAAGCCGTATAGAAAATTCAGCTAACGACATGATTCTGTGTGGAAGGCATGACTTCTTCGCAGTGCGCTTCTGGGCACAAGTGAGAGGGAGGCTGTGGGTTGTTCCCTTGAGACACGTGCCTCTCCTGTGTTCGCAGGCTGGTGCGTGAAGATCGCTTTCCTTAGTGGTCCTATAGCTAGGTTCAGTTTTCTGAAGATGGAGTTTAGAAAGCTAGAAATGAAGATCCCTTACAGGACATTGCCTCGCAAGTAGTGGTTTGAACTCCTGATATAAGGTCATGTCTTCAGAAATAACGAGAATAGAAAACCTCTGCGAGCACAGGCATCTCTCAGGACCTTTTCATCTCTTGCTGCTTGATTCAAAATCTCATTATTTTTTTTTTTTAAAACACACCAGGTGGAAAACAAAAAAGGGAGTTGAAATTCACGGTGGTTAATTTGAAGTGGTTTGCATCTTATTACCCTTAGCTGTCTTCTCTACAGGCTATTTGGTGTTTATTGTGACCTTTGGAAGTATGCTTTATTCGCGGAGCTATTGCTTAGTGGCTTTATCTGTGTTGGGCACAGGGAGTGCTTGACATGATTTTTTTTTTTTTTTTTTTAAATTAACCTCCTGGAACAGAGTGCGACACTTTATCATATTGGGGGGGCGTTTGTGTTGTAAACCGTCTTGCGGGTGAATGAACTGTATGTTAGCTTTCAGCCAGGAAGGAAAAGAAAAGGTTGTCTTCTCTTGGCGTTCCAAAACAAGAAAAACCCTGAAGGAGAGTGGCTGGTAAAGGTTTTCTTTGTTCGCTGTCTGGAACTTGGCTTTCTGTAATGTTGAGGACTCCAGGTAAGACGAGTGTCTGATATTGTTGGACGATAAGGAAACACACAGCTTTTTCTGAAACTCATTACTCTACTGCCAGTCTTGGGAGGAATAGAAGCTTAAAAAGACAATAGAGGCCAAATTTCCAGTTCAGCTTCTCTTCCTACAGGTAAGACTGCAGAAAGTGCTAGTGGTAAGATTTGGTCTAGGTTAGTTTCTATTATTATGCTAAAAGCAAGGATTTCAAGTTAAAATTTTTTTTTTTTGGTAGTTGTTGCCTGCATTTATTTAGAAAACGTTCATTAAGTTGCCTTTTTTTAATTGGGGGAGAAAAGGTGGTTCAGTTCTATAGCACTCAAAAGGGTGTGAAAATACCAGACATCTCAAAGGTGGGTGTACTTCAGCAGCATAGCAAACATCAACAAGCCCTGTGCTGAGACAGATAGACTATTTGTTGGCAGAGGTGTCATCAGATCACAGAATCACTAAGGTTAGAAAAGACCTGTAAGACCATCAAGTCCAACCCCCAACCCAACCCCACCATGCCCACTAAACCATGTCCTGCAGTGCCATGTCCACACGTTCCTTGAACACCTCCAGGGATGGGGACTCCACCACCTCCCTGGGCAGCCTCTTCCAATGCTTCACCACTCTCTCAGGAAAGACATTTTTCCTAATATCCAGCCTGAACCTCCCCTGGAGCAACTTGAGGCCATTCCCTCTTGTCCTGTCACTTGGGAGAAGAGACCAACACCCACCTCCCCACAACCCCCTTTCAGGGAGCTGGAGAGAGCGATGAGGTCTCCCCTCAGCCTCCTCTTCTCCAGACTGAACAACCCCAGCTCCCTCAGCCGCTCCTCATCAGACTTGTGCTCCAGACCCCTCACCAGCTCCGTCGCCCTTCTCTGGACACGCTCCAGCACCTCAATGTCCTTCTTGGAGTGAGGGGCCCAAAACCCAACACAGCATTCGAGGTGCGGCCTCACCAGCGCCGAGTCCAGGGGCACAATCCCCTCCCTACTCCTGCTGGCCACACTCTTTCTGATCCAGGCCAGGATGCCGTTGGCCTTCTTGGCCACCTGGGCACACTGCTGGCTCACATTCAGCCGGCTGTTGACCAACACCCCCAGGTCCTTTTCTGCGGGGCAGCTTTCCAGCCACTCATCCCCAAGCCTGTAGCATTGCAGGGGGTTGTTGATGATTCAGATGATCCTGAAATCCCAGCCTCATGGATTTGTCGTCTCCGCTTTCAGTAGGTAGCCCCGGGCTGTGCCCGCCAGCCAGCTGTGGCAGGCAGGTTGTGGTTGGCCGCTCTTGGTGTCAGGAGCTGCGCGCTGAGAAACTTCTTCCTATTCTGCACCTTCCTGTGCCTTTCCCGACCCTTTCCTTCTACTTCCCCATTTTGCCAGTTACATTTGCGTGATCCATGCGTGGATGGTAAGGACTGGAGCGAAGCTGTGAATTTATTTGGTGTTTAATTGATTATGAATCCAAAATGAACCATGAGGGTCCTTGATTAGCTCCGATTATAAGCTCGATCATTTATTTTCTACAAATACCTGTTTTGCTAACAGAAAGTCACTTGATAGACTCTCAATGCTCTGCAATATATTCACTTGGTGTAATTATCATCAGTCTTGAATTATGTGCTTTACTGTTTGATTTATTTGACGTTCTTTAACTACCAGCTTTGTTAGCTCTGGTTCTTACTAGCTCTTTGTATGTTTAATAGCCTTCTCTGTCCAAATTTCTGCTCCTTCCAGAGTTACTATCTTATTCTTTACCTTCTCTTTGTAAAAGTGGAAAATAGAGTTCCTTCATTACGTTCTCCCATTCTTGAATTATTCCAACCTTTTTAAAATGGTTTCCAGTTTTCCAAAATGCTTCTAGATGTTTGAATACCAGCGCTGGAGGTAATACCTAGGGTGCGGTCCTGTGAAATCCAGAGACACGTTGCTCTTCTGAACAAGGAAAAAGGAAGTATTGAGTCTTGCGATGACACTAGACATGGGGCTGTTGTGTTGAACAGGGACCTGGGTTTTCCCTTCAGGAGGATGCTCTCAGGTAGTGTCAGTTCTTCACAACTTGGGTGTTTGCTGAGCAAGATGACGCAGGTTGGGGCAGAGGCGGCTGTCAGTCGCCTTTCCTCTTTGTAACTAACGGCTTTCTTGGTACTTGTCACCTGCACAGTTCTTCAGTCATGGTCTTTTTTTTTTTCTTGTTTATATCAAGTCGTTGGATAAACTGCAAAATAAGATAGTTCCCCTGAGACTAGAAACCACCTGCGCTATGATGCTTTTTTGTTTAAGGTCATGGGTTTTGACTTAGCTGTTAACTGTTTGAATTAATTTTGTCTGCCCGGCTCAGCTCCTGTTTCATTGGGCTTTCCTACTGAAAATATCACGCTCCACCAAGCCGGAGGCCTTGAAGGAGCGCACAAGCGCCGTGCTTTTAGCTTTAACAAACTTGTGTTGTTTGCCGTTGTAGTGGTTGGTTTGGAGGGGCTTCCGTGTTCCATGAGACAAACTTCAGCAACACGTGTTGGCAATGTTTATATGGTTTATATAGTTTCTTGTCATGAAATACCTTTGATTTTCCTATATTTAGTTCTGTGCAATTTTGTGTAATAGCAATTACGATTAGTAGGTCTTCAGCGAAGACTTTTTTCATGTCTGTTACTTCTAAGAAATAACTGGTGTGTTCCCATCCTCCTTTTCCCACATCTGCCTTTGCTTTTAGAGCAGCTTCAGTTTTCACTGGGCTGGTGTTCTTGGCCTGCCAAATTGAACAATTATGAAGTGTTATAAAAAGTAAAACGCAAAAACCCAGTAATTTGCCTGTACCTGGGAGGCAGTAACGTCTCTCTAGATGTCACGAACTGGGAGACCCAAACTTGCTTTTTCCCGGGTTGGTGTGGTCTGGACCAAAATGTGTTGGCTATTTATTTCCATATTTTGGGCTAGTTCCATATTTTGGGCTATTTCCCTGTTTTGCAAGGAGGCAAAGTGCTCCTTCGGTAGGCAGAGAAAGTGGCCTTCCAGTTAATCCTTACTCCAATGGCCCGACGTCAGCTTCAGCAGCAGCATCCTGGATTTTCCGTAAGCTGCTGTTTCTTTAACCTCCCCCAGCTACCACATCCTCTCTTGTGAGAAGAAAAACATGAAGAAGGATAGAGGTGACTCCAGGGGAGTCCCTTGCTGCCCAAAAGCACTAGTAGTTTGCAGCTTAAGCTGGAAAAGGTTTTAAAAAGGGCGATGAGAATGGTCAAGGGCACAGTACAGCTTCTGTCCAAGAAACAGTGAAGCAGGAAGGAACTTTTCAGCCTGGAGATGAGACGACTGAGAGAATCGCATTAACGAGCGGCGGGGAAAGGGTGAGCCGAAGCCGATTCTTCCCTTATTTTCCAGTACGGGAATCCCAGGGTGTATACAGGAGTGACGGTGGCAGGCTCAAAATAAATGAAAGGAGGTAGTGCTGTGCACAAGATGTAAATAAGGTGTAATGAAGATGCGTAAGTACTTTCCAGAAAATGTTGTGGTTAGTAAAGGGAAAACCCGGTTTTAAGGGGCAGAGAGCTGAAAGTATTGCTGTGTGCTTCTCTGAGTTATCCTGCTTGTCCCCGAGGTTTTACTTCAGCCGCAGCTGGAGACGGGGTGCTGGGCTTGGTTGGACTCGTTCTCTCCCATTGCAGCCATCCATTTGTCTAGTTTTGCCCCTCTCTTGTTTGGATGTTACTTACGTACGGGGGAAAAAACCCATCTGACACTGTTTGTGGCTTGATGGAAAGGAGCTGAATGACCACAGCAGATTATTGTTGTACGCGAAGGCTTGTCTTCAGTTGGAAACGTGTGGACGTAAGGAAGGATAAGAGCTGGTGTTGCGAAGCAAGTTGCGATGAATCCTTGTGCTTTTGATTTTTAAAGATGACAACCTTGTTTCCAAGTAGTGCTGTGGGGATGTGTGGGCACAGTCTTACAGGACAAGTATTTAGAAAATGAATCACAAGCGTGGATCATGTGAATTCAAGCGGCGTAGACCCCCTGAAGCATGCTGGAGCTTACTCAAGTAGGGAGTCTTTCTCTGTGTACCCTGCTTGACAGCCGGCACTTGTCGAGGTGGAAGAAGAAGCAGCTGAAGTGGTACCGTGCTCCGACAATCCCAGTGTGCTAAATAACTGTTCAGCAAATGGGAGAGCACTACGGTCAAGGGTGACTTAAAGTACGCTTAAGGCCCCTCTTGAGTTGCTTGAGAAAGAAAAATGATGCAGAGGCTGCAGACAATTAGCTTTGCTTCTCATTCTTCAAATCCTACTCTGTGGTTCGGCTGGATGTGGCAACTGTTCCCCACGGCCAAAATGGTTGATAATTCTTTCAGTATTTGGGGGGAAAAAAGAAGTTCCGGTAAATCCCTAAGCCTCGAGCAACCCTGCGCTCTACAATAGCTCCAAGGTCTTGTTGCCGCCACGGCCGTGTGTATTTAGAACCGGCTACTTTAATTTAGTTGATGATTACTGTAGCGGAGTGCTAATTATATTCACCTTTATCTACCTGGGCTTGGACTGGGAAATAAGAATTCCGGTTATCTATATATAGCACAGCACCTGATAAAACTCATTCTTTATTGTCTATTCTCTATTCTGTTGGAGCGTAACAGATCGCTGCGATTCGAAGACAAGTATGTGAACACAGGCATGTTATCTAGGAGATGAAGACAGACTTCTGGGAATGTATTTATTTAATGATATCATTGCCTAATTATCGAAGTATTGTCTTGGAAAGTGTGCCGGGTAATTTGGGGTGTTAGTGGTGGTGTAAATGTGAGATAACGATGAAGGGAAAAGATGCGCTGTACATCTGCTTATAATTATAAACTACCTACCATGGTATTTGGGTTGTCCACAAGAAGTAGGAGCAAGCAGCCTGTTTACTGTGTGAGCTTTTATATGGTGGAGCCTCGAGAGACTTCCTTCAAGGGTTTGGGCTTCTGGTTGGTTTTGTGTTGTTTGTGTGTCTCTATGGTGGGCTTGTCTTGAGCTTTTACCTCTTATCTGTGACTGAGATCAAAATTGCGTGTCAGATGCATGGATAGTCACTGCGGTTATCCACTACTAAGTGGTCTTGCAAAACACAAAACAAGAAATCCTGGATGCTGGAAAGAAATCTTATCTCTGGCAGTTGCAATATTTGTGCAGCTGTTCCCACAGATGTTTCTTTTCTTTTTTTTTTTTTCTTCTCTTTTTTTAATTTCTCCTAAGAAGGAAGCAAACGGAGGGAGAAATGTTCAAGGGCTTGCCTGGAGAAAGAGAAAACTTGCAAGGCCTTTTAGTTTGGAGATAGTGATGTACCTTGTTTTAAAAGGACTGTGAATTCCTACTTTGTTTGCAAGCACGAAGCCTGCTTAGGCTCTGTGTTCGGTAGAGCTAAATGAAAGTATCCTAAAAAGTGAGCTTTGCAAGTGGGCTTTGAGGGTCGGAATCTGACCGTAGGAAATTTGGGATCCTAATAGCATTGCTGGAACGCAAATTGATTTGATCTCAGTAACGGCAATGTAAAATTTGCTGAGTTGAATAGGAAAAGTCCCGGTGAAAAATCTTGTTCTGACACAGTTCTGCAGTGTGGCTAAAAATGAAGTTTCAGAATGAAAGCATAGTAGCAACCTCTCCTTCCCCCCCCAGTCAGTAACCGCTTTCAAGAGCGGCGACTGATTTTGTTCATTTGTCTTGCAAAATATCACTCAGCATCCACTTCAAGACAGGTTTATTCGCTGTTTTTTAAAAAAAGCAAATACAATTCCATTCTATGGCAGTGGGAGGTCTTGAAGGTCCCATTTTAAATACAGCTCAAGTAAGAATTCTTCAAAAGTCAATAAATTAATGGGAATGTAAAACATGATTAACATCTGATTCATGATGCTGAAACCCCTTCTCCTGCTAGGAGAGTACAGGGCTCAAACTGGAGTCAGTTAACATCATCCTCCAGAAATGTATAATGAATGATATTTAGAAAAAAATACATTTGTAGAGATAAGAGATCTATGTCTTGATGCCAGCAGGCTTTCTTAGGTTGGGTTTTTCTCTTTGGGGGGACACCACTAAGTAAGCGGCAAGAAGCTGTAAGAAGTGACGTTGTAAGTAGTGGTTTTGAGTAACAAAAACTCAAGAAAAACAATATGTATCTGTCCGTAAGCAAAAGAGACCTGGTGCTTTTGGGTTGTTTGGTTTTCCCTGTAAGCTGGTACGTGTGGGATGTCTGCTCCCTAGACTTAACCAGCCATGCTTCAGTCCTCTTTCTTAAGAGGAACCCGGACCTGGCTTTGTGGATTCTGCTGAAAACGAGAGAGCAGCCTTCATCTCTGCACATAAATATGGGTGGGTAAACATCAGGGAGGGAGCAGCAGTATTTTGGGGTGATAATCACAGAATCATTAAGGTTGGAAAAGACCTGTAAGACCATCAAGTCCAACCATCAACCAACAAACCCCACCATGCCCACTAAACCATGTCCCGCAGTGCCACGTCCACACGTTCCTTGAACCCCTCCAGGGATGGGGACTCCACCACCTCCCTGGGCAGCCTCTTCCAATGCTTCACCACTCTCTCAGGAAAGACATTTCTCCTAATATCCAGTCTAAACCTCCCCTGGCACAACTTGAGGCCGTCTCCTCTTGTCCTGTTGCTTGTCCCTTGGGAGAAGAGACCAACACCCACCTCCCCACAACCCCCTTTCAGGGAGCTGTAGAGAGCGATGAGGTCTCCCCTCAGCCTCCTCTTCTCCAGGCTGAACAACCCCAGCTCCCTCAGCCGCTCCTCATCAGACTTGTGCTCCAGACCCCTCACCAGCTCCGTCGCCCTTCTCTGGACACGCTCCAGCACCTCAATGTCCTTCTTGGAGTGAGGGGCCCAAAACTGAACACAATGCAGGAGTAAATTGGTGTACGCTGCCCATGAGTGTGCTGGAATGAAAAAAAGTTTATAAGGAGTTCCTGGGCAGCCTTGGGGCTGCTGGCTTGGGGGTGAGGGGAAATACTAAAATAGCTGCTTTGGTGCTTTTTCGCTCTCCGTAAGTAACTGTGTTGCTGGTTCCCGTGGGGCTGCAGGAGCTGGGCTTGATCACAGAATCACTAAGGTTGGAAAAGACCCGTAAGACCATCAAGTCCAACCCCACCATGCCCACTAAACCATGTCCCGCAGTGCCACGTCCACATGTTCCTTAAACATGAATTGGGAGGTCCCTTCCCATCTTGTTTGTCACGTGTGGACAGTTGTAAAAGAACAGTCTAGTCCCTAACCAGAGGGATGTTTTACATGTATTATAAGATGTACCAGGGCAAAAATATAACCGACAGCAAATCAAAATGTTCACAGTAGGAGCCTTATTATTTTCACTGTGATGATTCTGTCCTGTAATGAGCCGACTATTAATTAATTTCTGGTAACATCAGTGATTTTGAAGAATTTACTAGATTTTAGCGTTGATGTAACAAACAATTGCGGTCACTTGCCATGATGATTTGACTCCTGAGTTGGTCGGCTGTTACTGGTAGGCTTTACCACATCTAGAAATTGTTGTTGACTCTGCCCTTTGCAGTGGTCTGTG
This sequence comes from Gavia stellata, assembly GCF_030936135.1. Taxonomy (NCBI): domain Eukaryota; kingdom Metazoa; phylum Chordata; class Aves; order Gaviiformes; family Gaviidae; genus Gavia; species Gavia stellata. Next base: position 19,904,203 of record NC_082612.1, on the reverse strand, counting down.
GGTCTTTGTTTGGGAGTAACCACGTTAGTCCCTTCAAATTCTGCCTTCTGCCAGGCGTAAGGGGAGAGGGACGCTTCTGGGAAGGAGCAGGGGCAGCCACGATGATGACTCTGTAAATTGGGGAGCTTGGCACAGTTTCTCACGCGCAGAACTTAAAGCATTTTGCGCGGGGCGGCTGTCGAGTCCTCTCCTGTTTAATACGTGCTGAATTCCCACGTGTACCTCTTGGGCTCCTGCTGTCAGCCTGGGCTCATAAAGCTCGCAGTGCTCTCGGCTGACACCGGGAAAGGGCTAAAGCAGCCGGTTGAGTGTGCGCCACATGGCACATTCAGCGTCAAGACTATTTATCACGTAACGGGATTAAGCCATCGTGCAGCGCTGCCGTACAATGCAGGCTCACACGGCTCCCGATACCTTTCCTTGGCAACTGGCAAAGTGCAGAGCGGGAGTTCGGCATAGGGGTGATCCTCTGCTGGCGTTCGAAATAAAATCCTAAATGCTGAGGCTCCCTTCAGACGTTTGCATGTTATTTGATGGTGTCACTCCTGGGACGCTGCTTCGGAGATCTTCATCTCCCACCGTGAACAAGAAGGCTGTGAAACGTGAGTTTTACCATTTCTTACTTTCACAGGGACTGCTAGAAAATGGTATCTTAGCCAAAAGGACGTATTAGTTACTGTTAGTCTATATACGACTATGTCGCAAGTGTTTTGCACCTTACTAGGTGTCCAGTAAGTAATGATAAATTACTGTACAGTACCTGGTGGGAATAGCCAGTAAAGGAAATAATTTCTAGTCTGTGCTGTTATACCAAACGCTGAATGAACCCAGGACAATGAAACAATAAAGAAAAGCTCACGCTACTACAGTGGTGGGGGAAAAACTGGAATAATGGGATACAAGCAGTGCTACTGAGAGATTTTAGAGGGACGTGCCTTTGCAGTATTTCGGTTTCTTTTCGGAGGATGTGAAATACAGGCAGTTATCACTGAGGTGTTGCTGTGGACAGGTAGGTACGACAGGGAATAGGTCTGATTTCATTTGCAGACAGGTCGATAGTGCTGCTAGACTGCTGAATTGTAGACAGAGCAATTGGGATGTCTTGATAGATATGGAAATGTGGTACGAGGAGCTAATTATTTCTCAAATGACTAGTCAGAAAATTTTTGGGGTTTGTTTTTTTTTTGCCTCCGAGTTTATTAAAAGCTTTCAGCTGCCGTTTAGCTCTCCCTTACAAGTCATTATTACCTTGAGACAAGAAGGATCCTTAGGTTTCCGCTTTGAAAATGCGGAGCTGCTTATGCCTCCTCTGCGCTGCGGGGCTGCACACCGAGCCTCCGGCTGTGCTGGAGAGGAACGGCAGGGTCTGTGCGGAAGCATTCGGGGTTTGTACCGATGTTTTCTAGGAGGTGATGCTGCTCAAAATGCACAGCTGGGCTGCAAGCCCACCGTGTCCCGTGAGCTTAGACTTCTGCGGAAAGGTTAGCTTTGGTAACGTCGCTCACCGTTGTGGCACTACGACGTATGTCGGTAAGGAGCTGAATACCCTCCTCTGCTTTATAGCTGCAGTGTCTTAGGCTGGTGGGATTGTCTGGGTATAGAGAAAACCAAAATTGAGTGTCCCGCGCCTGTGATACCACTCAGTTACAAAGATACTTTAAGTTAGGTCATACTTATTTTCTAATGCCATAAAATACCCAACAAATCGCCATAGAACATGGCTTTTGGGGGGAAAAGAGTAAGGTAGCCGTGATAACATGTTTTCACTCAATGCTTTGATTTTTTGAGCTGCAGGAACCTTTGTCGTCTTTTTGTACTTTCTTCTCGGAGAAAAAGTTTAGCGTTTTTGTTCTGAATCTTGGAGGTGCCACATGATGGACTACTGTGTGTGTGACAAGTCAGTGGGCTGTTTAGTTTTCTCTGTCACGTGCCTTAATCGGAGAGCTCTAATGTGAATACAGTGTCACGTACCTTACTGATTCATAGCCTCGTACCTTACTGATTCATAGCCTCGTACCTTACTGATTCATAGCCTCGTCGCTCCTTTCATCCCTCGCTGGGGATCAGAGGTCCATTGTGAGCTGTGTTTTTACGCATCTTACTCAAAGTAGTCTTGAAGTACTCAAAAAATCCTGTGATGCTTCCTGTTACATCTACACCTTTCTCTCCTGGAAAACTTCTCTTTGCATGTTACTGATCTTTATGAAGTCCTGTTCTTTAATATGCATGGTGCACACCTCCTCTGCATCTTTATGTATTGGAAGACAGTGTTTGTTTTCTGTTTTCAGTTCTCTAACTTACTAAATCTGAGAAGGAAAGGCAGATAAAATAAAAAAGAAACCTATTTTACTTGAAGAATGGTCCCCATCTGCCCATTTTTGCTGTTGTGGCATGCTCACATAAAAGAAAAGGTGGACCGTTAGCCAAATCTTCTGCTGAAGGGGTTGTGGGGAGGTGGGTGTTGGTCTCTTCTCCCAAGTGACAGGACAAGAGGAAATGGCCTCACGTTGCGCCAGGGGAGGTTCAGGCTGGATATTAGGAAAAATGTCTTTCCTGAGAGAGTGGTGAAGCATTGGAAGAGGCTGCCCAGGGAGGTGGTGGAGTCCCCATCCCTGGAGGGGTTCAAGGAACGTGTGGACGTGGCACTGCGGGACATGGTTTAGTGGTCATGGTGGGGTTGGGTTGGTGGTTGGACTTGATGATCTTACAGGTCTTTTCCAACCTTAGTGATTCTGTGATACTGAATATTTAGTAATATCAGCAAGGTAAGGTAGTCTGGGATTTCCAGAAAGAACTGCTCTACTGCCCATCCGTTCTACCTGTGTAGAATTTCTGTTATTTAGAAATTGTGACTTGCAGTGCTGAAAGTCTTGCATTTACCCACCCCAGTGCTTTTGAGAATAAGTAAATGAGTAAGATAGAGTAGGTTTTCTTTTATATCCTTAGATAAGATTTATTCTGCTCTTTGATCCACCCTTTCATGATTTCAAGCAGTAAAGAGGTAATGTTGCCCTGGAGAATAACCAAAGGTACTAGGGAATTGCCTAGAAGTCTGGAAACCAAATAGCAAGCATGTCTAAAATCTCCCTGTACGGGGAGATCACTGACAGTTTCAGCCAGTCTGTGTTGAATTTTGGCTGTGGTATTGTTCTATAACAGTATGATACTGCAGCTGAAAGGATGCAGGCGAACTTACGGATGCTAACTTGGAAAATAGTAAGTGTGGAGCCGGTGGTAGCAAGGTCCTTTTTAGATTAGTGTGAAGTTAATGTCTGTGCTTAAAAAAATGGGATGAAAATTTGAGCTCAGAAATGAGCTCTGTGTGCTGCTGGAGGTCTGGAAAAAGATCTTTTTTGGTGTGTGTTTTCGGAAGCACGCAGAAGCACGGCTTTTTGGCATCTGCTATAGATGACCAGCAATGAAAGGGTGGAAGTCTTACTGCAAAACCAATAAGATGATGTATTAGAAATGTCAAGAAATAAATCACGGAGCCTAATAGGCCTGTTAAACAAGCTTCTCGGTTTGGGTATGTTTAAAAAGCAAGGAGGCTTAAATGGTTCTTCTAGTTTATAAACTCGGATGCCTAGACAGATTGCTTGGAAACTGGTACGAGCAAATAGTTTGCTCTGAGACTCATTGAAAGTGAAACAAAAAGAAACTGTGGTTTTTGGCTAGTCCGTCCTCTGCAGAATTTTTAAGGCTAATAAAGTAGGAAAAAATCAAGTAGTGTGGAAATCGTGACATGATCCTGTAATTTCTCCCCCTTTAACCGGCCTATTAAAATTTTACAGAGCTCTCTAGAGACTGTTTTTTAAGCTGCAACTTGTCATATTTTTGGTGGTGGTGGTGCTGAAACACCTCTGTAGAAAGACTGTGTGTTTTAGCTGAAAGCTTCTGTGAAAATATATTAGTTTTGACCAAGTTGTCATCAAAAGGGCACTGAATTCCAAGGTGGCGGTGGTGGGACAGAAGATACTCATTTGCCATCCTGGGACAAAAGGGCACAGGGTAAAATTGCTGTTTGGTTGGAGTGATCTGAATATTTTTTTTAATGTTACAGGATTTTTACTGACCCTGTTTCATATATCTATGTTATGTCATATGGTATAATAAAATTGACAGTTCCATTGGCTTAAATTGGACAGGCTGGATCGATGGGCCGAGGCCAATTGCATTAGGTTCAACAAGGCCAAGTGCCGGGTCCTGCACTTGGGTCACAACAACCCCCTGCAACGCTGCAGACTTGGGGACGAGTGGCTGGAAAGCTGTCCCGTGGAAAAGGACCTGGGGGTGTTGGTCGACAGCCGGCTGAAGATGAGCCAGCAGTGTGCCCAGGAGGCCAAGAAGGCCACCGGCATCGTGGCCTGGATCAGAAAGAGTGTGGCCAGCAGGAGTAGGGAGGGGATCGTGCCCCTGGACTCGGCGCTGGTGAGGCCGCACCTCGAATGGTGTGTTGGGTTTTGGGCCCCTCACTCCAAGAAGGACATTGCGGTGCTGGAGCGTGTCCAGAGAAGGGCGACGGAGCTGGTGAGGGGTCTGGAGCACAAGTCTGATGAGGAGCGGCTGAGGGAGCTGGGGTTGTTCAGTCTGGAGAAGAGGAGGCTGAGGGGAGACCTCATCGCTCTCTACAGCTCCCTGAAAGGGGGTTGTGGGGAGGTGGGTGTTGGTCTCTTCTCCCAAGTGACAAGTGACAGGACAAGAGGGAATGGCCTCAAGTTGCGCCAGGGGAGGTTTAGGCTGGATATGAGGAAAACTGTCTTTCCTGAGAGAGTGGGGAAGCATTGGAAGAGGCTGCCCAGGGAGGTGGTGGAGTCCCCATCCCTGGAGGTGTTCAAGGAACGTGTGGACGTGGCACTGCGGGACATGGTTTAGTGGGCATGGTGGGGTTGGGTTGGTGGTTGGACTTGATGATCTTACAGGTCTTTTCCAACCTTAATGATTCTGTGAAATTATGCTTGAAATGAAAAGCAAATAATGCTTTACTATTAAGTAGCATTTCTCATCAAGGCCTTGGTGCTCCATTGTAACACTAGAACGGCTGATTGTTTTGGTCGTGAATTTTGTGAAACAGTAAAGGAACGTGCAGAGGTTGAAAAAATTTCTCATGGTGGGTGTTCTGGAGATGGGAGAATAATATTAAAGCCTCTGAAGTTGGGAAATGGGGAAGAAAACCTTCGTCTTAACGCTTGTACACTTAGGACAGGATTGAATTGACTTGATAAACTGGTGTTGTTCGGACAAGGAGTCCATGGACAATGAGGGAGTGATTTTTCTTGTGTGTTTTGTTTCTTTGTAGATATAGCAGAGGTACTTTGTCTTAGAGAGCTTGAAAACAGTCCTAGATCCGTTGCTGCCAGTTTCTGCTAGTGGCATCTAGGCTTAAATTCGGCCTTGTGAGCAAATGAAAACTTTTTGAGTTGGCAACATTTCAACAGCTAACAAATGAAATTCGGGTGTATGCGATCGGTTCTTGATGCCGTATCACTGTAATTTTTTAGCATTAACATCATGTATTTCCTTGTGGACTGTCTAAAAGTCCTTTATTTTCTAGTTGTAATGTTTTCTACCGATTTATCTTTTGTCACCCGTTGGTCTGTCATACGCTATGCTGGTTTACTCTGAGAAAACCTTGTAGAATTATCTTGATTTGCAGGGAGATAAGTGAAGGTGGTTGTCTGCAAAATGATGGGTGGAGTGGGGATCTACAAAATTCTCTGCTGAAAATGGATCGTGGAATTTGGAAAGCGTATTGCAGGAAAAATAAGTCACTTCAGTCTGCCTCCTTTGAGAAGTGCTGTGGAATTGTTTCAAACATCGTTATTCTCGTTGTCCATACAGATGAGAAATTTAAATGGAATGAATGCCTTCAGCGCTTTTTGGACTTACTGTCGTTCAGTATGTTGACCTGCCGTAGAGGTTGGTAACAGCAGCTCCCCAATCCATGCTATTTTACAAATATAGTTTGACACACCTTTCTTTCTGTTACCATTGGGCTTAGTATCATTGTTGTTACCCGAAGCATTGCAGACAATGCCTTGGCATTCTGTTTGCATCAGGGATCCGGTTCGTGACCTCAAGATACATCTGCTGTGGGCTTTTGATAGCTGATGGAATTTTTCCCCAAAGAAAGGCTTCCATTTATATTGTGTTCAGTATCTCCTGAAACGCAATAAAAAGAGCAGAAAAAGTATCGCTGAGAAAAATGCAACACATAACGATAAAAGAAGAACCAGGTAAACATAGTATAAAAATCAACTATAAGGCCAGTAGTGAGTTGAAAAATGTGGAACATAGTTTTACGGTTATTCCAGTTGTTTGTGTCAATCTACAAACTGAAAGAGGAAAACTTCCGGCAAAGTCATGTAGTTCCTGGAATAAAAATTACTTCAATTGTTCACAGGTAAAAATGTTTTGTCGTTACTGCTGTTTTGTCCATCACGCATCCACAAGTTTGTTCATATGCTTAAATCCTTGGATTTGAGCTGTACAGGGTAGATGCTGTCTTAGTAAAAAACACTGTGAAAATGGGGTGATTTTTTCATGTACAGTGGAAATAATTAGCAGTGAGGGATACTAAAGTGTGTTTTCCTCAACTGCTGTATTTTCATAAATTCAGAACCACGTTTACATTTTGAGCTTGATGTGAAATCATGCAAACATCAAAAACATGGGAAATCTGGCACAGTGAGGGGTAGCGATACAGAGAAATCTTTTGGCCGATCGGTAGAATAAGCGTGTCTGCAGAATATACGTTTTCACAGAATCGCTAAGGTTGGAAAAGACCTCTAAGATCATCAAGTCCAACCATTGCATTTATGTGTAGGGTCCTCATGAAGAGCTTTGGGTTTATGAAATCGTAGTCATCAGGATGATGAAGGTGTTTGAATACCATTCAGAGCAACTTTTCTCAGTACAAATTTGGATGAAGGTGTAGAGCATGGAAAAACTTGAACTTGTGCCGAACGGTGTACCTGCATTTCTGGCTCTGAAGAAACGGTTCGACGCAGGAGCAGACCACACTGAGCACATGAAGGCTTTTGCCAGGCAGTGGAAAGGTGGTGCTCGGTTTTGTTCTCTATACAAGGGACTGTTGACTCCCTTAAGCATGCTGTGGGAGGATAACTTTGATGGTTTATATTGCTGCCAGCGGATATTGCTGATGTACTTCCCGAGCCGCCGATTTGCTCGCTTTAATGAGCCGATGTTTATCATCTCCCCCTGTAAGTTGTTGTTTTTCTCCTTGGTGTTCGCACCCTTCGAACATTTGTGGAATGTTTTGCGTTCTTTTCTTGGCTGTCACGCTGTCAGTCCAACCAAATGCTCATCTTCATTCCTCCGCCCTGAATATCTTCCAAGTTGTCGTCGTTGTTTCCAGTGGAGAAAAATCGAACTCGGTACACAAGCTGATGATATGTGGATATGTTGTGTTATTTTCCGTATTGAATTGGAGAGCAAGTTTGCAAATAATTTGTTATATATTACCACTATTAGGGAACTGCAATGAAGAAAGAGATCTGTGTTTCCTCTGTATTCCTTCCAGGCTATTTTTATCAGAGAAGGCAAACTGTATTTTTCAAATGTGAATCTTGCAAGAAATAGGCCAGAGCTGCGGTGTCTTCTCTGTTCTTTGTACGTCAGACGTGATTCTTGCACTTCTCATGAGGATCGAATCTTAAAGGCAGGTTTCTATCCAAGAGCAACCACTTGGCTGCCTTAGGATAGGAAGGAAAAAATCCAGAATAGCTGTGACAAAGTCTGAGCTTTGTAAATTGTTCCGTCACTTCCAAATTATCACTATGAAAGCCTTTTATTCAGGGATGCTAGGACAGCTTGCGAAGGTTTTGCTTTGCAGATTCAAGCTTTAAAGACTTCCTTGGCAAAAGGTTTGTCACAGGGCTGCCTGAATGGTAAGTTCTTAATGGAAATCTGGACCATGAGGTGAATTATGCCAGGATGCTCCCCAAGACGTGAGATGTCTTTTGGGGTACCCCAGATTCCTCAGCAGTCTCTCGGGAAATGTCACACTGCTGCGAGAGCTGCTTACGTTCTTCCTTCCTTGCAGCAAACGTGAAGTAAAATTCCCCAGCGAACCATAATAAAGATGAGAAAGCAGCTTTGTTCTGTGGTGAAATCTGTTCCTCGTAGAACTGGTTTTGATTTTTTTCATTCTATCATGTGCTCTGCTGCTTATCACGGGCTTTTTGGTTTTGCCAGCAGAAATTTGCCCCTTCTTCTGTGGTTTTGGGTGGTTTTTTTTTTTATTTCTTAACTGCAATTCAAATAAAGTGGGATTAGAGTTTAGCACATCTAATGCATATTTTCCAGAGAGAACTGGAAGTCATGTTTAAAATATTTTGCTTTCATAATATCCAGATGTGCCTAGACTTCCTTTGTCAATTGTGGTGACGACATCTCCGTTTTCTTCTTTTCCTTTCACTTTGTGTTCTTCGCTACTGAGTAATTCAAAGGATCAACTGGGGCTTAGTCCTCCATGTTAAGTGTGACACGGGGACATGGTCAGGTTCATCTGTTCTGAATTGAAGCCGTGTTCTGTCTGCACAGAAGAGCTACTGTTAAGCGCGTGTGTGTGTGTTTCAACTTTTTGTGCTGTTGGATTCCTTTTTCGAGGAGTTGTGCAACCCTCCAGTTGGGTATTGTATTGAAGAGGGCTGGGCAACAACTTCCCGAAAGACTTTCCCACCAGAAAGCTCTCAGCCATGTAATTGTAACCTTTAGTGGGAGCATATCACTTGCATGATTTTTTTTAATTGAAATACTGCATTGCTCGATTTTTGAGAGCGTACTGTAAACTAGTGTCTAACAGAACAAATAATACACTGTGCGTTGACTTTTAAGATATTAGGATGTTTCTGAAATGATGACTTCCAATGCAAAGTAGGACTCAAATTCAAGTTTGAGATGCAAAAATATTTAGAAAGGTGGAGGGGGTTGTTCCTTGAGAACGTGAAGTCTGAGGTGCAGTGCTGTCTGGTAGGAAGGTGGTCATAATTGCACTTTTAACAATCTTAAAATGATGCTATTCATCTTCTTAGGAGCTGTTATGCATACTTGAGCTTGTACGTGGATTTGGCAGTAAATCACATACAAAGATTTATTACTAGGTATCAACTTAAAGTAATCACCATGATAAATGTCTACTTATTTGTTTATACTGTTGTTCATTTAGAATTCTATATAAATCTTGCCTCTGTAATACTGTGAAAGAGCTGCCATCTGACAACTCTTTTTTTTTTTTTTCTTTTTTCCTACCAGTATCTCATTATCTTTTAGATGCAAAGAACTGGTTGCAATGTTTCCTTCAGACTTTGAATTGTCTCTTGTAATTTCTGTGTAGTGGCACAATAGCCATAGGCCCTGGATATATAGCATCGGTGATACGTTGGTCACTAGGTTCCTTTGTTCACCTGACAAAAGTAGATTGCTTCGGAGGTGGTCTCATCCTCGTTTTATGATGGCTTTTGGATTGCTAAGATTATAATCGGGTCCTAAAGTTACCACTCAGGTTGTGGTTCCCAGTTTGTTTTCACAGAATCCCAGGATGAGAGGGGTTGGAAGGGACCTCTGGAGATCATCTAGTCCAACCCCCCACCAGAACAGGGTCACCCAGAGCACGTTTCACAGGAATGCGTCCAGGCGAGTTCTGAATATCTCCAGAGAAGGAGACTCCACAACCTCTCTGGGCAGCTCGTTCCAGCGCTCTGCCACCCTCAAAGTGAGGAAGTTCCTCCTCGTGTTTAGATGGAACTTCCTATGGCCAAGTTTGTGCCCATTACCTCTCGTTCTGTCACTGGGCACCCCTGAAACAAGGCTGGTCCCATCCTCCTGGCACCCACCCCTTCAGTGTTTATGAGCATTGATAAGATCCCCCCTCAGTCTTCTCTTCTCCAGACTAAAAAGACCCAAGTCCCTCAGCCTTTCCTCACAAGAAAGATGTTCCAGTCCCCTAATCATCTTCGTAGCCCTTCGCTGTACCCTCTCCAGCAGCTCCCTGTCCTTCTTGATCCGGGGAGCCCTGAACCGGACATCCCTGTCCTCATTCTCTGGTTGTATCTTGCAGAATTAGCGGTCTGGAGCAAATACCGCTGGGAGAGTTAGATGCTTCTCTTGAGCGCCTTTTTCAGACTCCTTCTACAAAACAGTTGGTAAATGTTTCAGAGTTGCAAACCCAAGTAAAATGGAGACGTTATGGCTGTACTGCTTTGTGTGATCTCTTCTCCTTCTGTGCATTGTTTTTCAGTGAAGACGCCTTCGCAGAATACTCTGATGTGGACCTCTGTTGCGCCATTTTCTGTAAAGATTTGGGTACCCGTGGCTGTGGTAGATACTGTCAGCAAATCAGAATGCCCTCTTGGTACAGCAGACAGGTCTATTTTTTTGGTTGCCAAAAATGTGTATTCTTAGCTCGTTACCTTTCTTGGGAAAAACGAACCATTTAGTATGGACGGGAGCATTTTCTTACACTGTTCTTTAGCGTCTGTTTAGGAAGGGGGGGACAGTAACTGGAGACTGGTTTTAGCTTCTCCGCTGCCGTTTGAGAGAGGCAAATGGAGTTTCTCATGACTGCCTTTGCCCTACCTCCCATTTCTCAACTGGTGAACCAGGTGTAGAGCTGTTGGGCTCAACGCAGCTGGGCCAGTGTTATGCTTGGATCAGCTACGTGGGTGTTTGTGCAGGAAAAGCTGCGTGCCTGAGCTGGATACAAGTAGTAGTAACTAAATCATTGACTAGTAAACTCCTGGGAACGTGCTTTGCTTGTCCCGAAATATTTACAAAGGGAATGTTCCTTTACCCATTTTGAGCAGAAGAAAATAAATTGCGGTAAATTTACAAAAGTGCTGTTTAAGGAAGGGGCAGGAGGAAAGGAGATGGTTTAAAATCAATGGTTTTAACATACACGTGCCTCCACCTGCAGTTTTTTGGATCCAGAAAATGAACCCAGGCCTCTTTCCCATTCATACTAGTTATTCAAAATGAGAAGCTTGATAGGTTTAGGGAGGTTTAGGCTGGATATTAGGAAAAATGTCTTGACGGAGAGAGTGGTGAAGCATTAGAAGAGGCTGCCCAGGGAGGTGGTGGCGTCCCCATCCCTGGAGGGGTTCAAGGAACGTGTGGACGTGGCACTGCAGGACATGGTTTAGTGGGCATGGCGGGGTTGGGTTGGTGGTTGGACTTGATGATCTTACAGGTCTTTTCCAACCTTAGTGATTCTGTGAAGTGAAATTTTTCAATGATTTGCTTGGTGAGTAATAGTAAAAGTACTTACTGGACCTTGTCCCATTCTGCCAGAAGAAAATATGAGCTGGTGTCATCCTTAGGGGTAACTTTGGTGCAATCTACAGTGATCTGATAATAGTGATGAACATTAAGTAGAAGTAGTTCTCTTGGTGATTTAGCTCTACATATCTTGCATTTAGCTTTAAACATGACTGTGTTCTTCAGCCAGTCACAGTAATTAATAACTTTGAAAAATATGGGCTGCACAGGATTTTGGATGCTCACATGCTGAAAAAAATCTCATCTGCTCAGTTTTGGTGAAAGATTAGCCAGATCCTTAACTGGTTACTGGGGAATGGGAGGATTTCAAAATTAAAGAGGTGATGTGTCTCAAGAACTTGTTTTTCTTTAAGATTTTGCCAAGAATGGATTCCAGTATTTCCCTGTCTTGCCAACCAGTATAGCAGCTTGTACGGTTGCAAGCTAGGTTAGCTACAAATACCTGTTTTCAATTCATCATCTAAGCTATGAATTCGGTAGAGGAGAAACCCGAGGAAGTGAAATGATTGACCTTGTTTTGATTCATACCAGTTCCTAATGAAAATTAATTTATCTAAAATGGATGAATGAAACAAGTTATGGGTTAACTGAGCTGTATTTCCTGCATAAACAATAACATTGTACTGGATCAATTAATTAACGAACTTACTTGCTGAATGCATCCTAATCTGCCCAACCTGAAGATGTTACTTGATAGACATGCCGTTTTAAAGTACAGTTTCTGACACCATCTGACACAACCATCATCCCTGATCGGGTCTTACTGTTCCTTTTTTATTTTGTCCGTTGCAAAGTATGTAGGGCTGAGCATTGCTTTTTAATGCACTTGTAAGTTGTAGTTTGCATCGGCTTTATAGGCCAAGGAATGTTATAAAGTTCACGTGTCTGTTTAAAAACAGAGTATCCCAGAAACAGAGATGTAAAGCCATAACTTTTTGACCGTAAGTGGAAATTTCACCTGTAGTACAACTCGTGCTACTATGGAGCGTGTTCTTGAAACCCTTTTGTAGAAACTCATCTTAGAACAACTTTCTCTCTCCACCCCAAAAGGCTAAAGCCTACTTGGGCTTAAATTTAACTTCTCATAGTACCTTGCAGGGTGGCCATCTTCTCGGAGTTTGTATTTTTGCTGGTACGTGCAGAAGCTTGAGCATGTGTGAGTTTCCATCGCAGCGGTTGGGTGTGCTGTCGTTTGGAACGGTCCGTACTGACCACTAAGATAGATACGCTATTGATAGGACACTGCTCTAGTTGTGTTCGTTACTATGGATGATGTAAGAGTGGAACAGATATACAGAAAAAACCCAAAGTGATTTGCGGTTTTCTTTTTCTGAAGCCATCCAAGACTGGTTGTACTTTCCTTCTTCATAGTGAATTCATTTCGGAACATGTTCTTAATAGAGATAGTTGCAAGAACCCGCGTTCCCTGCATAGGCAAAATCTCAAAAAAAAAAAAAAATCCAGTGGAAATGGTGAGTTTTGGTGAAGGTTCCAGCTGAATGTATTCATATCTGTCTTGCAATTGGAGTTGCATGAAAAGGAGGAAAAGTTGACAAAGTGCAGATTTGTTTTCGACAGTAGTAGAACTGAAGGATTTTGGAAATAAACTTCTGCGACTTCTTCGGTAGCTATACAGAATTTGGATCAATGTGAACAGGCTGTCTGTATGGCTAGGTCAGTAATACTAGTCGTACTACGTGGTTTACTCATGTGAATAGTTCCAGCGAAGTGTACAGATGTCTGATAAGGAATATTTGACGCTACTTGAACACCAAAGGGTGTGTACGCTTGGAAGTGCGGTGGTAATGGTTGAACTTTCAGGCTATTCACAAAATTTTTGTGGCACTTAAGCCAGAAATAGCTGGTCCTTTGGAGAAGTTTCAAACGTGTTCTGCGTAAGGACTAAAGCATCAACTTGTGTCACGGATAGACAATTTTCTGAATAATCAGCAAGTACTAGAGAAAGGTATCACATGAAAAATTGACATCCTACTTCTAAGCATCAGAACTACTTACTGCAGGGCTTACAGGTCAAACTAATTCCTATCAAACTATGTACCAAAGGATGGAGGGCTGGAAGGAGAATTCATTCACCATTAAATGACTTTGGATGGGTAGAAATATTTTCAGAATGGGGAAAAAGCCTGGGAAGCTGGGATTTAAGTGCATGCTTGTAATGTTTTGGATTCAGTCAATGTTATGTTAATATTCGAGGACAAACTAAACTTTGAGGAAGCTAAATGTGTACCCTGGTTAAACTTGTGTTTGCTGCCGGCGACACCAATTAAAAGAACAAAGCCACCGACACGTGGTGGCGGGAGGGAATGGCTTCTTTTCACAGTGATAACCAGAAGTTACGTTAGCAATGGACGTACAGAAATGTTCTTTCTCTGCTGTGACTATTCGAATAATAAAATGAGTAAGGTTTATATACTGGTGGCTGAGATTGAGGACTGCAAGTGCTTGTGCTTTCAATTTCTCTCTCGGTTAAATGTCTTGTAGGCTTTGGTCTGTCTTGGGGGTGTCGGGAAAGTGATGGATTTAGCCCTTTGGTCTGGGGTTTCCTGGGGCTGCCAGTACGGAGAGGTGTACATTCTTTCCCCTTTTGCCTAATTTCCTCCCTTTGAAGTGGAGATCAGGCTTCCATTGAAAGCAGAGGTTGTCCAGATACATGACACGTGAACATCTGACTTTATTTGAGGGTACATGAAAGGCTTTTATTACTTTCTTTTAACGTTTCTGTCTCGTAATATCATCCTAAATCACACTACGAAATGAAATCATAGTAGTTACTGCCTAGATTCCCTGTGTGTTGTAGAAAGCTTAATGCTTTATGTACAGGATCTTTCAAGGCCTAGCTGAGATTTCGGCTGCGTTGTCTTCCATATGTTTGGAAAAAAACCTTCGTCATCTGCATCTAATTTAGCAGAGAGCTGGAATGATGCCGGAAACATATTTTTGTTCCTGATGCAATGTAACTGCAAGTACTTTGTGAGTGAAAGCATACAATTGGAGTTGTTCCTCTATTTGTGTAAAGCGGAGAGGATTTCCAAGTTCTAGCTGCTTTTATCTATTTATAGGTTATGGTCCGTATCTCTTCGGTGTGGCTTGAGCCTAGAGGGCTGCAATGAACCCATGCCCAAGTCATCAGCTCAACCGTGGTTCGATTTAGCTCTTGGTGGAGGGTGGAGGAGCCCTGCTGCTGCTCAGCTCTTGCTGCACGCATTGGTGTGACGATCTAAAGCCCTTAACGAGACGGCGGCTCCGTAGGTTTCTTTCACATCCTAACAAAAGGCGCTTGGTGATGTTTGACATCTTAACATCTTGTGCTTAGGCTCTTCAGCTGGCCTTGATGCAGAAGGTAGGTAGACGGATACTGCTCTATTACAGTGCCTACTCACAAATAGCAACTGAATTAACAATTTTCTTTTTTGTTTCGCTGCAGCACGGGGCAAATTTCGCAATCTTGAGGCAAAGTGAGTTGGCGCTCGTAAGCGTTGGTGTGTTTTGTATGTATTTTGTCCAGATTCCTTTACCAGCTTATAGCCAGGGGAGCTGAATGCCTTCCAGAAACAAAATAAGTCTGACATCGGTTAGCTGTGCCTGACTGTTTTTCTCTCTGTCAATTCTGAAAATCTAATGTACAAAGCTATTCTTTATTTCTTTGAAACTTCCAGGGCATTAGACTGTCTTGTTAGGAAATGCAAGGTCAAAGAATTGTTTTTCATGAGTCTTGCTGTGTACTCTAACAGTTCTGAAGCGGCACCAGCAGTCTTATGTCTTCTAAAAGACAAAGGCCTTAGGAATAATTGAAAACAAAAAAGTGAAGAATTAGAAAAGCTTTTCCAGAGCTAATGTAAAAAGAGAACTCGGGTCACAAGGCAATAATCAGGGCATCTGTTCTGCAAACTCCCGAAGTACGAAGTTCTTTGTGTTTTCTAGAAAACCCTGTTGTTGCTGCAATGCCATCCGTTATTTACACTGGATAAACTGTGTTTTTAAAAGGTTACTTATATTTTTCCATTTGTAAAGGTTGAAATACTGTCTTGAGAACCATTATGTCTATTGGAAGATGAGTTGAAAAACCTTACTCTGTTTGCATCTGTTCTAATTAAACTTGGTTTCTAAATTTAGTTAAGTGATGAATCAAGCTGAGATAAAACAGACAACTTGGAGCAAAAATTACTTCCTATGGGGTTGATATCTAGAAATTCCAACTTGGAAGAACAGAGTTAACTTTCAAATCATTATCTTATCAAGAATAGATGAAAAAGTAAGAGTGTAGTTAGGGTTGCAGATGCAGAGAAAAGGCAAGTCAAAGATGAAGTTACTAGAAGAACAGATTAATTTAATTGCCTTACATTGGCTTTTCTGCAATGTCTGTTCCAGAGGTTGGGTGTAAGTAAAATTCCTTGGGAAAAATTGTACATAACTGATAGTTTTAAAATAAAAGTCAGAGTTGTAGCTTTTACCCAGCTCTACTGCACTGGCTTGCATATGGAATAAACTGTGGTGCTGATTACTGTCTTTCTCTTAGCAGCCACCTCACGTAAGTCATACCTTCCAGAATGCACCTTATTCTGCAGAAATAAATCCTCTAACACTCTGTGCTTAGGCAAGTAG
Organism: Gavia stellata; assembly: GCF_030936135.1. Taxonomy (NCBI): domain Eukaryota; kingdom Metazoa; phylum Chordata; class Aves; order Gaviiformes; family Gaviidae; genus Gavia; species Gavia stellata. The sequence continues at coordinate 19,888,285 of NC_082612.1, read as the reverse complement.
GGAGCTGCTTGAAGTTGTGAGGCACTGATTTAGACTTCTGTTGGTTTCCTGCACTGATAAACCATGGTGCTTTTGAAATGCAGGATGGTGTTGGTACAGGTTATGTAACAGGTTGTAACCTGAAGGTTACAAGTGAGAGAAAAAAGGTGTCCTTTCCTCCTTTCTAAAAATATATATTTTTTTAAATGACTATTTTGACACCTGCTGTAGATGACAGAGGAAAAAAATAATTATTCTATGAAAGGAATTTGATTTTTTTTTTTTGTCCTGTTTTCCTTAACCTGTAGCTACCAAAAAGAAGGGAAAGATAAGAAGACTTACATATGTGTCATTCAGGGCTACTGAAACTCCTGGAAGAGCAAAACTGCAGGAACATGAGGATGAATTGGTCCTTGAACAAAGCTTGAAACTGGATATGGTAACTACCGTGTACAAGTTGCATGAAATGCAGGAAAGGAAATAAACAGTTCAGCTAATAATAAGACCGTAATAATATGGGTTGGAATTCTTGTAAAATAGCACTTGGGAATCATGACATCTCTCTTCATGACGACAACAGTGTATAGAAGATATACTTGATATTTAATTGCAAGGAGCTACATTGCATTATATTTCTGTTCTCCCTCTTTTTGTCTGTTCAAGTCCTGGATTGGAGCATGAATTAGGTCAGTGCAATTCTACTTTCTATCCTTTTAAAATATGAATCCTTGTTCATACCACTTGATTTGTGATCAAGCTTCCTTGTTATGTTATTGTTATTTATTGTTATGGGCATTGTGTAGCAAGTATGTCCCTCCCAGCTTTGCGGTGAGTTTATCGGGCTGGGAAGACCCTCTTCATTCTGCTGTGGAAGCGGTGTTCTACGTGTAGGAAGGCTTTTCTGTTGGCGTTGTGGTGAGGTGGGTGTTGGTCTCTTCTCCCAGGTGACAAGCGATAGGACAAGAGGAAATGGCCTCAAGTTGCTCCAGGGGAGGTTTAGGCTGGATATAAGGAAAAATGTCTTTCCTGAGAGAGTGGTGAAGCATTAGAAGAGGCTGCCCAGGGAGGTGGTGGAGTCCCCATCCCTGGAGGTGTTCAAGGAACGTGTGGACGTGGCACTGCAGGACGTGGTTCAGTGGGCATGGTGGGGTTGGGTTGGTGGTTGGACTTGATGATCTTACAGGTCTTTTCCAACCGTAGTGATTCTGTGATTTCCTTCTTTACTTTATGATTCTGTGTTGTTTACTGATTAACATTGGCTGGCTGATTCTATCTACCACATAGCTGTTGTGGTTTCTCATCTCGTGATGACAGTTTTTAAAGGACTGGTGTCAGCGAAGGGGTGAAGCTTAAAGAGCCAAAAGGAGAGTCAATGGGAGAGGAATGCCTATTTGTCATGTTGCCTGAAACTGCTTTGCCGCTTGAGGTGCAAAAGGAAGAGTGGTCTCCGTCGAGACCAAGAATATACTTTCCTGCTAGTCAGGAACACGCTCAGCCCATGCTACCACAGAGGCAAGGACCTCATCCGACAGCATCGCTAGAGCCATTAATTAGCACAGCAAAATGAGCAGATCAGCCTGGTGATCCTAGTCCTCAAGCCATGCTTGCTTGGCAAGTCGATGACTGTCGTCTGCTGTTAACTTGTGTCTGTCATATCCGTGTGAACGTGGGTACTTTCTTCTGTCCTGTAATTTATTGCTTCTGATGGTGTGCTGCAAATGGGCATGAGCTTTACTCAGTCATGATTTGAGGATGCGCTTTGGAGGGAGGCAGGGGGCAGGGATGGGGATGACATGGTGTTATTAGCGAGCTGAGCAAACTAGTAGGTGATTTACAGAGACTGTCTTGACATTAAGAGCGCAATATTATGCAACTGGGTCTCCAAGCATCTTGATGGGTCAGCATGGTGGCTTTCGGCAACTCCCCAAAAAACTAATATTGTTCAAGAGTTATCCTAACATGTTCGTTTCCCTGTTGATTTGTTACAGTCCGCAAATTTTTGAAAGACGAAAAAAAAAAGCTGAAGTATGATGAGTAACTGACACATTTGCTTTTTGTGATGGTATATCTTGGAGATAAGGTGGCATCGTTTCAGAGCTGGTGCTGAAAACATTTCAGAATTAAGCACCAAGTGTTGTAAGTATAGGTGTGAAGAGGAAGAAACACGTTTTGTTTAATACAGTGTTGCATCTTTCCGGTAGAGCTACAGAGATGACCCAGAACCAGGTCCACGTGTATTCCTCGCGACTTCATGTTGTAAGGGATGAGCTCACTTAAAATGAGTGGTAACCCGAGTAACGCTGAAGTAAATTCTGCACGTTCAAGTTTGTAAAAAGACAAGCCCCAACAATGAGGGGTTTTTTTCCCCTTTCACACACCAACTAGAGAACTCTGTTCACGGGGTTCACGTTTCAAGGTGTACTTGTCCAAGGCAGTAGTTGCAGGCTTGTGAAATCACAGCCGTTTAAATGGGGAGAGAAAGAAAAATCCCCAAAGTGAGAGTGCAGAGCAGCGATGTCCGTATAGAGAGATGGGCTGGTTTTTGGGGGAGGGCGGCGAGGCTTCTCTGTTGCTTTGACTAGAGTGATGTGAAATAGTAAGGGCCTCTGAATGTAGGTGATAACCTCCTTTCCCTTGGGCACGTTGATATTCTGCTCTGCAGCTAGTGACTGACGTAAAATACAGACTCTCCTTGCTGCAAAGGGAGTGAATGAGAGAAGGTAGATCTTGCTGGTTTGTTCTTAACGTTATTTTATGAGCTCTGTCATTCGTAGCGGGAGGACTTTATATTCTCAGGATACCATGCCTCTCTTACAGTAGATGCTGAATAAACTGAACTAAGTAAACATGAACGTGCTTAGCAGGGTTTCAAAGTGGCTGCAGATTCAGGATCTGCTGTCTTTGGGTTGTTTCTCTTCTGCTTTTGTGGCTGTTTCATAGTGTTAGTCGTAGTTAATGCAACCGTCTCTCTTTTTGTAGCCTACTTAAAACCTGGAGAGTGCCTGCTGTTGCTTTGCTACTAGCTGGTGGGTTTTTTTAAGTAAAGAAACCAAGAAATGTTTGCCTTAAGTTTTGTGTAGGTAAGTAACACGTGTACGTCTCCTGTTTCCGAATCATTTACTAAGTGAATAACTTAACTTGCTTTTCACTTTTATTGGGTTTTTTTTTTTTTTGGTGGAGCAATGTCAGAAAAAGATGTTTACGTGGTTTTAGCTAGCTTTCAGGTCGCTGAAGATAACCAGTTGCTTGCTAAAGTGCTCTTGACTTGAGTTCCGCTTCTCGCTCGGTTCACACAGCAGACAAGCGTGAGGAGGAAGGCTACCGACGATGGCAGCACGCAGTTACGCTCCGTCTCGTGCAGATTTCACATGCGTTTTAGGTAATGACCAGAAAGACACGCGTGAACACAGAATGCTTTTAGAGAAGGTGTGTTCACCTTTTAACTGTGGGTTATAGTAACAGAGCCTGAAGACTGTGGGTGCAATACGGTAGAGAGTTGTATCTTTGGCTTTCATGGTTCTTTCAGTACAAGCTGGTGAAGTAGGTGTTAGCATTCATGCACAGCTTGACCTTTTAAAGGATAAGGACCACATGAATTTATACTATTCCTCCATACGACTTCATTCCAGAGGCAAGGGGCAGTGTCTTGGTGCTGGCTTAGGAATTTGGGGACAGTATTCGCTTAGAGCTTTACTGGAAAGGGCAGTGCCACAATGGCTTTATTAGTGTAGGATAGCATAATTTTTCATTTACTAAAACAATTTAGATGGCGTAACATACTCGCTACTCCTTCCTGAAATATATAGGGAGGATTGTGGACTCTGCTTTTCTGATGCAAACTTGGTTTTAAAAAAGTGAAATGTTAATTCCATAAGTATGAATTAATGCTTTTCCTGGGCAGGAGATAGAAATGTCAACTACAAAGTAATGGTGCTTATTTTGAGTTGGCTTTTTCTGCGGAAAGACACACATCTGCTTTTAAAAATTCTGACTATATTGTCTCCAGTATTCTAACATGGAAATTTATGTTAGTATGGTTAATGTTTTTAAGTGACAGAGGCAATTACCATTTACATAAACCATTTCTGAACAGCATTAAAACTATACTGATTTCTGTTTAAAAGTAGGTCTATTTTAAGTTTAGGTCCTGCTGGGGTTGGCGTGCAGAGAGGACACAAATCTTGGCTCTGGTGCTGGGTTTAGCAGGAATGGAAGCGGATGCACTCTTAAGTGTGCCGAGTTTGAGCCTTTGGTTCTGACGTGCCCGTGTTTACTTCAGTTGGGACGGTGCCACCATACTCCCTGAAGCTGGGCTGGGTGCTCGCCGCCTGTGTACAGCGCGTGCCTACCTCTTTACTATCCATGTGCTCTTTTGGATGCGTACAGCACATGCGTAACATGAACACACGCCATTACAGATGTCCCCAGGTGCTGCACTGTCCACGCGCCTCGGGAGCGGGTGGGGAACGGACGCGGTAATTCTGAATTTTGGTGCAGGCAGGTGCTGTAATTCCGTTCCTCTGAGTAATTCTGTTCCTCTGAGGCACTGGGGCAGGATGCTCCCAAGCACGTGTTTCAGTGGTGCCGTGGTCCTCCTGGGGAACAGATTTCCATGTGTGAGATGTCTACTTCAGAGGATCTCTCAGCAGAATACCAAATGCTGCTGTTACTTGAACTTCTTTGAACTGAAAAGGAAACGCATTACATTGTACTTAACAAAGCAGAAGGAAGTCATTTCGCGTGAAAAGTTAATAGTAAATATGTCAAAAATAAGCCCACAGACTTCTGTTTATCAAATGTGAACTAATGTAAGACTTAAAAGGTAATTATGAGGTGGGTTGAATTGTCCTTTGTTTCCATTGTGGCTTCTGCGGAGGCACCCAGAAATAAGGTTCCTCCTGCTCTGAACATCTGGGTATCAGGAGAGATGTCGCCAGCCAGCATTTCACAGATCACAGAATCACTAAGGTTGGAAAAGACCTGTAAGATCATCAAGTCCAACCACCAACCCAACCCCACCATGCCCACTAAACCATGTCCCGCAGTGCCACGTCCACACGTTCCTTGAACCCCTCCAGGGATGGGGACTCCACCACCTCCCTGGGCAGCCTCTTCCAACGCTTCACCACTCTCTCAGGAAAGACTTTTTTCCTAATATCCAACCTGAACCTCCCCTGGCGCAACTTGAGGCTTGTGCTAGCTTCTTGTTGCCGGAGTTGGGACTTTGCTGGGGCTGTGTTTGCTCTGAGCAAGGGATGAATTCGAAGTGCAGCGCCAGCAGCCAATGTTCCTCTTCCTTCCTCCCACTCTCCAGCAACCACAAACCCTTTTTACAGAACCCGTGTGTTCCTTCGATTTAGAAGAATTGCAGCAGGTTTGGGAGGAGGATTTGCTGCCGTAAATAAACTAGAATGTATTTTTCCTGCCCATCAGCATACTTAGTGAATGTAGCTTGTAACATCTTAATTCTCTTGGTCAATTTTACAAGGAACGCTGAGGACCTGAATAGGATGACATGGAAAGTCCTCTTGTGTCGGATTTCCTAAAAGAGCTTGCAGCCTTGTTCCATTCTTAGTGATTCACTTCAGAGAGCTGCTGACATCCTCAGATGCCTTTTGCCATCAGCCTTTGAGAACAAAGAGTAGTGCCAGAGATTATGTTTATTCTTTGAGAGATCATCTGTTGAGATCATGCTTGGACGTAACTCTTAATCAATTCTTTTGTAAGTGAAGCCAGTAAGTGTTGAAGTATTCACCGCTCACATGTGGGAATTAAGTTACTTTTAAGGTGTCCTTACGATCACTTTCTCTATGTAAAGTATGAAGCTGTAAACAGGGTTTGAGGTTTTTTTGGTGTCAGATATTCAGAGGCAGTGTAACCCACTGGTTGGGAGAGACATCTGGGAGTTGGAATATCTTTTTGCTGTTCCAGATGCTGCTTTTGACTTGCTCCCTGACCTTTTCACTGCTCGGTATTTCAGCTCGTGAGGCTTGCCGACTGTTCCGCATTTCTTGGTCCATCTTGCATCGCTTGACCCTGCAGCTACCAGAGGCTCTTTTCTGTCTCGTCTGTAGTTTTGTCTACTTCTCCGGATGATTGCAGCTGATTTTCTGCTGTATGCAATTTCTCTCTAGCATTGCCAGTTTTTACAGAATAAGACACCTGAAGTGGAAGCCCGGGCCAAAACCTGGAAGATGAGGGACCGCTCCGTTCTAATTACACCTTCACTTTTCCAGTCACGTTGGTAGCAACAACCTTGTCTTACCACTGTGTTGCTACCACGTGAGGAAAAAGCTGAGGACATACGTGCATAATAAGTAACATGCAAAAGCATGATGGAGACGGCGTTATCCTTGTGAGTTGCTCCTTAAGCCTTCAAAACCCTTTTTTGTGGTGTGATATTTCGTAATCGCTGCTAAATCAGACATGGTATATCTGCACTTGAGAAAAGATAGCCGGAGAGATTGTATGGAAATGTCTATCAGTTACACAAGTCTTCTACAGGTAGAGTCCGTCTCGACTCAGAAAAGGCAGTGGGGTTAGGAAGTGATGGAGAGAACAGAAGTGTTGTTTCTAGGTGTCAGGAGAGAGTCTGTAATGGACAAAGGGCTCTTAGCTGTGCAATTTCATTATGCGTCCTGCTGCCGCAACAGTAATGGAAGGACAAGAAAGGGTTTGTCTGAATGTTGCTGCATGGATTTAAACAGAATGGGACCTAACGGCAAAGGCAGCAAAAGTTAACCTATGGCAATTACCCAAAATACTGATGTGACAGCATGATGCTGTAGTGACAGAACTGCTGCAGTTGCTTTGCTTGTTGACAGCCGGCTGAATGTGAGCCAGCAGTGTGCCCAGGTGGCCAAGAAGGCCAACGGCATCCTGGCCTGGATCAGAAAGAGTGTGGCCAGCGGGAGTAGGGAGGGGATCGTGCCCCTGGACTCGGCGCTGGTGAGGCCGCACCTCGAATGGTGTGTTGGGTTTTGGGCCCCTCACTCCAAGAAGGACATTGAGGTGCTGGAGCGTGTCCAGAGAAGGGCGACGGAGCTGGTGAGGGGTCTGGAGCCCAAGTCTGATGCGGAGCGGCTGAGGGAGCTGGGGTTGTTCAGCCTGGAGAAGAGGAGGCTGAGGGGAGACCTCATCGCTCTCTACAGCTCCCTGAAAGGGGGTTGTGGGGAGGTGGGTGTTGGTCTCTTCTCCCAAGTGACAAGTGACAGGACAAGAGGAAACGGCCTCAAGTTGCGCCAGGGGAGGTTCAGGCTGGATATTAGGAGAAATGTCTTTCCTGAGAGAGTGGTGAAGCACTGGAAGAGGCTGCCCAGGGAGGTGGTGGAGTCCCCATCCCTGGAGGTGTTCAAGGAACGTGTGGACGTGGCACTGCAGGACATGGTTTAGTGGGCATGGTGGGGTTGGGTTGGTGGTTGGATTTGATGATCTTACAGGTCTTTTCCAACCTTAGTGATTCTGTGATACATAGCAGCAGCTGACAGATATGGGGGACGCTTTGAAATATTGTGTTACCCAGCTATCTCTACCAAGGAGGCCAATATGGTTTTGTTGCTGTATGGGGAAGAAATAAGTTCTAGCAAGTAGAGAAATGATGTGTTTAGGACTAAGTCTGAGCTCCCTTCGGTGCTGACTGCAGAAAGGACAGAGGGGAGGCAAGAGGTTCTGACTCTGCGGTCCCCCCCCCATCTGCCAGTGCTTTGTACCGAAGACCACACTACATACGGAAGCACTACTATTGATCGTGGGTATTTCAAGAGCAATTGCAAAGCGTCTGGCACACTTCAGCCTCCTATCCGCCAGCTTGGGCTGACTGTTGTCCTGAACGTAATAGGGCAGAAGTTTTTTGAGAGATTAGTCCATTATTTGATTCCTACAAGGTAGACCTGATGCCCGTCAGTGACCCTGGACCATGGGCAGATTGATTCTGGGACAAATGCAGGTGATACTGTGGGATTACAGTGAGGGGAAGTGAAGTAGCGTCCAGACCTCATCTATAGGGTTTATGCTGTGCACACGTATACCAACACGAGTCGCAACCACAGAAGATAAATACGCACGCACAAAAGTTGGCATTTTCAAAGGTGCCTGACAGAATTTGTTACCTAATTTCCACTGTAATTCACAAGAAGTTGAATACTTTCTTATGTTCTCTATAAATTCTCTAGTCCCATTTTATTTGGGTTATTTATAGCTGTGCTTGAATTCCTGTAAGCAAACAGTAGGCTTGTAAAAGTTTGGCGAGTGGAGGAATATCTGTAGGATGGTTCTGGCATGGAAACGCACGTCATGTACTAAAGAGTTATATGTGACCAAGACCTCAATTTTCTGGCAAAAGTATTGGCTCTTGGTTTTGGAACTGATCCCAAAATGCATTGAAAAGTAATTGAAGGCTTTCCCTGAGCTTCACTGGGCGGTGGATCAGGCCTTCTGCAGTCTGACTGCTGATAACGCCTCTCACCATTTTTTATTGCCTAAGTAGTAAATATTTAGGCCTTGGAAGTGAAATTCTTTCAAGCAAAATATCTTCAGGCTATCCATGATAGGACAAAAATGAGAGTGGGGAATGCAGAACAGCCAGATATAGCTGTGATTAGGAGTGTTACTGCCAGTAGGACAAAAGGTTTCTCAGATGCTTCAGAAAACCTTCTGGATAAAAGTATAATGTCTGTTCTAAAGGCTTGTGGAGGAAAGCTACTGGCAAGTGCGCTGCCGCAGCTTTTGAAAAAGACCAAGACGGGAATGCTTTAACCTGTCCTTGCAGCGACAGAACTGGAGACATGCTCCTTGCCATGTGCATCTTATAAAAATGGTTGCTAAGCACAAGCAACTCTCTTTTTAAGTATTTTTTTTTTACCTCTTGGACGTGTTTTTTCCTGCCTTGTGCAATATCCTGTTGACACGACAGATGAGTAGCAACTGATTTGAAGCACCCTGACGGTGAGAAATAGGCCAGTCTCTTGCTTCCTGCAGCAGCTGCTCGCAAACGCGCATGCCTGTGCTGAAGCAGAGATTCAGGTGTCTTGAGACACGTTGCAAGTAAGATAAATGCGGACAATGTTTTCACATACTAAATGGTTTTACGAAGTTGTTACTCAGCCAGACTGAATCAAGAAAAATCAAAAGGAAAGTGACTGGTCAGAGGCAGCACTCCGTACCTGAAAGATGCTGATAACCTTCAACTTGGGCACTGATGCTCTATATAGCTCATGGGAAGTAAGTAGGAAGGAACTGGAGGTGTTCAAGGAACGTGTGGACGTGGCACTGCGGGACATGGTTTACTGGGCATGGTGGGGTTGGGTTGATGGTTGGGCTTGATGATCTTACAGGTCTTTTCCAACCTTAGCGATTCTGTGAACCCAAAATTAGACATCACTTGGAAAGTGAGTTATATCTCTTCATGTAAGCGTTACAGTATTGAAGTAATCTAATTTCATATAGAACCGTTGCATCACAAAGATTTTTGAGTTCTGCATATGTGTGTGTGTATATATATTTGGCAGATAGGGTCATCAATGACCATGTCAATCGCTGCTGCAAAATTGCAGCCTCTTACTGGATATCTGTTAATGTGTCTGACACGGAGAAGTCGTCTCCGTGCAGTGTTGCGTTGCTTGCCCTTTTGGGAGAGCAAGGGGTTTAGACCTTACGACAGGCTGGAGGAATACGGTTCCGGGGCAGGCGCTTTGCTGGCTTTTCATTTTTATCTATTTTGTGCCTGGCTGACATTGGGCCGCAAAGGACCTGATACAGCGTCTGAGCAACGGCAAAGATGAAGAAGGGCTGCTGGAAGTGAACGCTGATGATGTTATGCTTGAAATGAGCTGTCTTGGCCATGAGACATTTCAGTGAGAATAAAAACATACTGCAAACCATCAGGGTTTCTTGCCAAACAGGTCATGTTGGTGCGATCCTGTGACTATTCATTGTAACTGGATTTGCTGTGCTTTAATGACTTTCTCTGACTATTTCCTGGCAAAGTGCTGGGATCTGGAGGAGCTGCCCAATTCCGTATTTTGAGTATCGAGTGAGTGGTAGCTGAGGAGAAACACTTCCCTGCTTTCTGTGCACGGCACCGGCACAGCCCTTCCTCATTGGCGAGGAGAACGTAAGTGCAGTTATTTGCCTTCTAGACAGACTAGTGAGAGGGGCAGATGCCCGTATGGGAGCAGCAAAGATTGGGTTGGGGCCAGCAGTGGTAGATGGCCATGGGCTCCGTGGACCAGGAGACGTTGATGCACAGCCAGTGCGTCAGGGAACATTTCTCATGTTGTTTACTTTGCACTCCCCGTGTCCAGACGAACCCAGGAGAATTAGCCCGCAGCCAGTCCCAGACGAACAGACCGTGTAGCATTTGTTCAGTTCTGGTCATTACCTAAGCTGGAGGTTGGCCAAGTCAGTAGAGTTGACTCTGGCAGCAAGTACAAGTTGTTTTTCCCGTTCAGAAGATGGTTTGGAGGAACATGCTCATTTAGTGCTTGAAAACGCATGGCTTTCTGCCTCGTCTCGTGAGAGCGAGAGGGCTTGGAGTATATTGATGTAATTCCACACTTTGTCTTGTGTTATTTACATACTGTTTGCACCTCGCTGTTCTCTGCATCAGTGCCAGCACCCTGATATTTCTGCAATTTATTTTTATGATCTTGGTGTTGAAACAGCTGTAAAAACAAGCAGTGAAAATGAGCCAGCTGCTGGAATTTCTGATTCCGAGTCTGGTTTGTAGTAGGCAGATTCTGAAAGGGAAGGAGAGATGGAAAACAACAAATAAACTTAATCTCATGACTAAATACAGTTCCTCTTAACAAAAACAAGTTAGATGCCTGAAATTTTGACTGCTGAAGAGAATTATATCACTAATAGGTGACATAATACAACTGTTTTGTACAGAAAGTGTCCAAGGCTATACTGATGCTCTTAAAGGAGATCTTGCACTTGCCTCTGAGGACATGGGAGCGGTAGAATGTCATCTCTCCTACACCTCATTTGTTTTAGTATCACAGAAATAGTTTAGGATATAAATTTTACCAAAGAGATGTAGGTCAAGTAACATTTTCCCTGGCTAGCTAAAATCCAAATACTTAGTTTGTACCTGGTGTCAACACCAGTGAAATGGGACTTTGTGGAACAAAATAAAAATAGCCTTTCATCCAAGTAGTTAATTGCTTTTGACTTTGGTATTTAGATTCTTGTTTGTGGTCCAAGTGTAATAGGGACCCGGTGTCCTTAACACCGCAGTGATACACAAAATTACTGTATTTCAACTCTTCCTTTGTTCCTGCCTTGAGGCTGGCCCAAGCAGCAGAGATCAGGTTAGCTGAAGCTGAGCGCCGCGTGATTTCCTGCCGTTGTGCAGCAAGGAGCAGGGGGTAGCCTATGGGTAATGATTTTGTTCCTTACTTTTTTCAGTTGCAATAACTTACCTGCTGTTTACAATGCTTTCCTTCAAATATTTGCTCATTCGCTTTCTAAGGATATGAGTCGGTGGGGCTGCTTCTTGGCATCTGCTTTGGCCCAGCCAAAAACCAGCAGCGTCCAAGAGATTTCTGCTCGTATTCAAAAAATGCCAATTATGAGTTGGGGGCATTTCCTTTTGGAGAGACTGATCTCACATAGCACAGATAAGTCTGTCCCCATTCGTGACACGTTTTTACCGCACACGGTGATAAGCAGAGGTAGGGTACAAGTCAGTTTAATGAAGCTTGCTGTGTATGGATGAAGTTGGTTCTTGGAGGTTATCTGATCATTGCTTATTGCAAATAATTTCACTTAACCTGTCTTCCTCCTTCTAAAGAGCTAAGGTAACAAGTGAGAGAGCTTGGGCATCCAGGGATAAAGCTGTGGGGGTGTCAGAGGCTGCTTGGCCACTGCTTTGTTGCATTCATAGTTAATTATTACAGTGCAAAGTGAATGAAAAATATTACGAGAGCCCAGACCACCTTGAAGTGTGAGCAGACGTTTATGAACAGGGCACTGAGAAAGCAAGCTATTAATTTTTCTAGTGGTAGTTGAATCTCCATTTGTAGCTCCACATCGGAAGGAGGCGAGGTTCAGTTCAGAAACTCACTACAACATCTAATAGACTGACAGGCTGGATCGATGGGCTGAGGCCAATTGGATGAGGTTCAACAAGGCCAAGTGCCGGGTCCTGCACTTGGGTCACAACAACCCCAGGCAACGCTGCAGGCTTGGGGACGAGTGGCTGGAAAGCTGCCCGGTGGAAAAGGACCTGGGGGTGTTGGTCGACAGCCGGCTGAAGATGAGCCAGCAGTGTGCCCAGGTGGCCAAGAAGGCCAACGGCATCCTGGCCTGGATCAGAAAGAGTGTGGCCAGCAGGAGTAGGGAGGGGATCGTGCCCCTGGACTCGGCGCTGGTGAGGCCGCACCTTGAATGCTGTGTTGGGTTTTGGGCCCCTCACTGCAAGAAGGACATTGAGGTGCTGGAGCGTGTCCAGAGAAGGGCGACGGAGCTGGTGAGGGGTCTGGAGCACAAGTCTGATGAGGAGCGGCTGAGGGAGCTGGGGTTGTTCAGCCTGGAGAAGAGGAGGCTGAGGGGAGACCTCATTGCTCTCTACAGCTCCCTGAAAGGGGGTTGTGGGGAGGTGGGTGTTGGTCTCTTCTCCCAAGGGACAAGTGATAGGACAAGAGGAAATGGCCTCCAGTTGTGCCAGGGGAGGTTCAGGCTGGATATGAGGAAAAATGTCTTTGCTGAGAGAGTGGTGAAGCACTGGAAGAGGCTGCCCAGGGAGGTGGTGGAGTCCCCATCCCTGGAGGGGTTCAAGGAACGTGTGGCCGTGGCACTGCGGGACATGGTTTAGTGGGCATGGTGGGGTTGGGTTGGTGGTTGGACTTGATGATCTGACAGGTCTTTTCCAACCTTAGTGATTCTGTGATTCTGCAGCCCCAGAGCTGTGGTTTTCAGAGCGTATACTCTGATGGTACATAACCCTCACAGAAACCCTCTGTCAGTGCGGTCTGAGGGTTTATCAGCTGGTTCATTCTTCTTAGGACGTAGTTGTAACCCCAGGCAGGAAAAAAACCTTTATCTGCTCTGCTGAGAGCCAGACATGTTTGTGTGTTTTGCAGGGACGCTTTGCTCAAGTAAATGTAACAGTACAGGTGTTCTGGGTGACTCTAGGTGAACCCTAAAGAGGCAGGAGAAAGATTTTTCTTGTCCTTTTTCTTAGAAGAATACCAAGGAATTTAAATTTTCATCCTGCAATTTATACTTTGCAGTGAAGCCTCGGTGCTCACGTGGAGCCCCGTTCACCTCAGCGGCACAGGGCGGTTAAGAGTTTTAATCACGGAGGTTCGATTCCAGGATCCAGCCCAAAGCAGGGACGTGGGAACAGGCAGTGTGCGGGTATTAAAAGCAAAAGGTGTAAACGCACGGCAGCAGAGATGGCAGCTGGAGAAGTTGTTCTCAGGGAGGGTAAGTGTGAATGGTAGGAAGAAAGGAGCCAAAGGAAAAATGGGCTGAAAAACATTCCTGACTGGAATCTATTGATCTATTTATTTCTTTTTGCTTGATTATACTACAATTTATTTTACAGTGATGCAACAGTATCCAGGCAGAGGACTTGTATTAATTGTCAGCGGGATGGTCTCATATCTCAAATGAATGCATATCTTCGTTTCTAACCTACCTTAGAAGCTGAGCACGTACTCTGCAATGCTGATGTCTGTTACTGTGTTCAGTAACAGCGTTGTTGCTGTACAGGGGACCGGAGCGGGAGTGCCAGGCTTGGACTCGCCAATCTGCTTTGCCAAAGCCAGAACAGGAAGCTTTGGTCTAGATGTTCTTAGAGATGCCTCCTGCCTGCGATGTCTAGAATATTGTATTCTTTTCCCACCCTGGTGTTTAGAAACAATAAATCCATGACCTATGAAGCCGGCTTTCCCAGGCTCTGAAAGCTGTGCAAGTTCCCGACTAGGCGAGAAAGGCAGCCAGCGGTAGTCTAGGAAGAAAAGCAACGTATTCTTCTTCAAGCACTTAGAAACAGTGACATTTCACCGTTAATTTTGCACACTGCTGTGTTTGTGGTTATAGTCGCGTTTTATTCTGTTTAGGTATACGCTATTTGGCACAGGTAGGTCTTAGTTTGGTTTGTATTTCAACGGAAAATATCAGAACTTGCAACTCAAAATGTTGAGTTTGTTGAGGTCTGGACTTAAAAAGGGATCAGGAAGAGCCTTTTGGTCGTGAAGGTTAAGCACATGACTGCATGATTGTATATACAAAAGCCATCAGGAAGATTCATGATTGTCCAGAGATGGTTAAAAAGTATAGTTTTAACAAGACCACATGAAACTTTTGTCAAGTTTAATTCCTACCTCAGCTCCGGTTTTGACAGTTCTCGTGTCTTGAGTTGACGCGCCGAAATTCGGCGCCGTTTGCAAAATGTCTGTAATAAGAGTGGCTGGACACACCCCCACTTCGTTCGGGGCGTTGCTCATATGAGGGGATGTGCAGCTATTCTTGTATTTACTGTCGCCATTCCATTAAATGGACTTTAGAAACCCAAAACAACAGAAGAAGCCTGCTTGTCTGGTGGGGTATATTAAGCCCCAGAGAAGCAAAGGCTTCTTAAACCCCAGAGAAGCAGAGGCTTCTTTAATATTCCCTGAAAGCCCCAAGCCCATCAGGGAATATTAAGTGGGGAGGTCTGGTAGGGAGAAGCATACTGCTTTCCTTAGTCTGAAGACGTGCTGTAAATTCATGCCTTGCTACTTGCCCGTAATCCGGCAGAAATCCCCTCAGGAAACAGCTGATGTCTTCCTCAGAGCCGGCTAAAATATCTTACGCCGTGCTTGAAGAAATCTTTTGCCTCTTGCCTGCTTTTTAGCAACTCAGTTCATTGTTATTATTGTCTTTTATAGGCGAGTAATGTTCTTTCAGCTGATGGGGTGCTAGTATGAGAATAAGCAAGCAGATGGTAAATGCTTTTCTAGCACACCTTTGTAGTCGGGGTATGTTTCTTTTCCAGCTGTCTTGAAAGGAGCAAGTTACTGCCTGGATAAGAAACTAATTATTTTACCTTTTCCTCTTGTTTTCTCAACAGGAGAGTTGCCCAGTCCCGCTATGGAAGAACGCAACGGCTCTGCAGAGACTCCCCCGCCGAGCCAAGGGCGGCACAGCGCCGTTAAGTGCGGGTGGCTGCGGAAGCAAGGCGGCTTCGTCAAGACCTGGCACACACGCTGGTTTGTTCTCAAGGGTGACCAGCTTTACTATTTCAAAGATGAAGATGAAGCCAAGCCCTTGGTAAGTGAAAAGAGGAGTTAGGATGGGAGGTGAGGGAGGAAAATAGATTAACGCAAGCGGAATTGCCGGGTGTTCAAAGAACCAAACCTCTCCAGCTCTGTCACTGACTCAGTACGACTTGGGATTTTGATTACAGCGAACGCAAGACTGAGTCAGGCCTTGGCAGTTAGCGTGGGTTCCCTGTCAGGCTTGTTTCTAAAACCTCCTTTCCCAGGTCAGGTTTCCTCATTGCAGCGTTTTAAAGGGAGTGAAGGGTACGTGAAGTTCAAGTAGCAAAAGTCACTCAGATAGGCTTGATTGAGGCAGATGAAGAAGCTGTATTTGAAAAGGTACTGCTTATTTTTCCTGCTGTTTAAAACGTGGAGTATCCCTGCTTTGAGTCTTCCCAAATCGGAAATCCCGTAAGACTGTAGCCTGAATACGTTGCCATCTGTAACGTGGAACAGACCGCTCTCTGCTGCCTGGTTCTGTTGTGGTGATTTACTGCTCCTTAACGCTCACCTATTTTCCTGTTTATTTAGCTTTTTCACCAGCATGCTTTAGGGCCGCCTATCTCTAGAGTGCCGTAAGAGTAGAGTACATAATGCTGCCTCTCAGGTCAGCCTCTGCGATAAAAATTAAGAGAGCTCCTGTGCTAGCATCTACGGGAGTATGATAATCCTATGTGTTAATCATTTCCTAGATGCTGGGACTTCAGAAAAAGCTCTGACATCTGTGAGTTACCTCTACGCAGATATGAAAATATAACCGCACTCGTATTTTTTTTATGCCTACTAAATTTTTGATGGGGTACCTTTATGTGGAAATTCACAGGGACTTCTCAGAGATGTAAAGCCCATCTGACCTACCTTCCTGTCCGGAACAGGTCATGACACTTTGTCAAGCTTTACACCTTCCGTTATGGTGCACGTGTCAAGAAAACCGTTCAGTCTTGAGGTAATTGTTCCCAAAGAAGGTTCTTGTACGAGTTAATTTCTAAGTACCAATTTCACAGCCTTGGTAGCTGTTTGCCCTTAAAATTGTCCCAGTTAGTATAGGTTAATTAAATAACACACTGCTTATTTGCAAATTATATGTTAGAATGACTACTTTGAATATGAAATAGTTAATAATTTCCGGGAAATCAAACGTGTCTTTCACTATATATATTTTGTTAATCAAGAGTGTAAAAAGCAGCCTTCAAAATAAAAGTGTTTATGGGCCAGAACCTGGGTTTGCAGAATACAACTCTGCTTCCTACCACTTGACGTTTTCATGCAAGGACTTCATTGCTTTTTGAGAGGTGACACAACGCTGTATTGCACGGAGCTCCGTGCAGCACTACGGAGCCCAAATTATCATCTGCTCTGTCTGCCACTGACTTGTGGGATGACTTCAGAAGATCCTATTGACTTTGCTGCTTCCCTTTTGTGAAATGGAGGTGGTGATTCTGATCTTCTGATACCTTTGATAGGTTAGGTAGCAGTTGATTAACTAACTAAAAGTTTGTTGGAGTTTTCTGCTTAAGTCTCAAGTAAGTTCATAAAGACACGTAGAGATACAAAGTGGGGCGGGGGGGAGAAGTGTCAACAGAAGCGTAACTTAAAATATGCCAACAGGTTTGGAAAATGAATGGGTCTGTCCAAGTTAGGATCTGATATATCTCATCTTGGTGTAGCTTTGGAATGTTTCTGAAGCAAACTGCGCAAGTGTCAGCTCCTGAAATATGTCCCAGGTTCAATGCCATGTACAGAAATGTTTTTTCCCCATTTAACTACGTTGAAGGGCTTTGCTGCAATTAACTTTGACAAGAAAATCACTGGGAACCCTGTTGTTCTTACTGTGGAGAGCTAAAGCAAAGAACTCCACCGATGCCATGACTTTTCAGTGCGTAGGGATATCATTAGGAAATGGCAAGCAGGATTTTGTTACGTTATTACATTAGCTATGTAGTATTGGATCTGTATGTAGGATAAATACCTGTTTCTTCACTGCTGGATTGTACGGTCTGTACAATGTACGATTGTACAATAATTCTTCTAGACAATAATATAATGGAAGAGAGTTAATGAGATTTTTTTTTTTCCAAATTGGATTGTGGTTTTCATTTTGCTTACTGGTTGGTTGTGTTTGGAAGGAGGCAGAGAGCAGCGATTGCTTGTCCTGAGGAATGCTCTAATTGCACACCTTGTGTGTATATATATTTGTAGAGGGTGGAAGAACTATAGGAGAGGACAAGACAAGCCGGTGAGTTCGTGTTCATAGCTTTAATGCGAATTGGAGAAAAGCAGAATCCAGCTTCTGGTGTGAATTCAGCAGGTCTCCTGAGCACCAGTCTGCTTAACGTTTGGGCTTGGGTTCTGCCCAGTCTGTACCAGAAATTACACCATGACGTTTGCGTTTTTGAAAGGGATGGATGTGAATGGAACTGAGTTTCAGAAAAAATATTATTATCTGTCAGACTTTATTCTACAAGTGACTGTGTATAATGGGAGTAAAGAAAAGAAATAACATCTTGTGTCTAAACCATCAGTAAAAGCTTTGGAATTCCTGAAGCGCGCTCGTTTCCTGCTAGTAATATAGGTAGCTTACAATATGTGTATGTCGCCTTGGTGTCAGACTATTAAATTTAAAAGTTATTAACTGTCAGTGTGAGTATGGGGAAATGTCTCTGCCAACCTGTGTCAGATGCCTACGGGCACACAGAGCTCGTGAAGAACACAGATGAAAAAGCAGTAGACGGCTGTTCATCTTAGAGTCAAGGTCAGGGAGTTGTCATTGATTCGTTGTCATGATCGTACACAAGAATCTTTCCCTTGTAATGTTTTGTCAGTAAGAATAGCAGCTATCTCTTGCTCTGATATCCTTGAAATGTGTCTGGGGATCTGGCAAAGATGGCATTTCTGTTTACTAAAGATGAGGGTATGGATAGCAATAATCCAGCTAATTCCAGAAGACAAAAAAACCCCTAACAAATAAAGCGAGCCACGTGAAGAAATAAAATCTGATTCCTGAGAATACTGTGTAATTTTACTTCTTGGAAGTGATACTGGATTTTGCCTTGTGAATTCTTTTTCCTGTCTTGGTAAGTCGTCTTATTCCTGCCAGCCTGTTCTGCTTTAGAAAGCCGGTGTTACGCTAGAGTTGAAGGTCAGCCATCCAAGCTTGACACGCGGGCAGCTGAAAGAGATCAGCATTTAGCATTCCCCGTTTCACAGTACAGCTGTTCTTTAAACGCAGCCAATGAAAACGTATTTCTTGCTTCCTTCTCTGCCTGTGATTAACTTCTCCAGCTGTGTCCGGGCTGGCATGGTCTTAATTGAAGATGGGAGGAGGAAGTCAGTGCCTTCTCAGTGAGGCAGCGGGCTTTTTCTGTGATTTTGTGAGCAGCGGGAGGGAGTTTCCAAGCATCGCCACCTTTCCTGTCGTGCTCTCTTGGCGTTACTGAGGAGGTGAGTTTATGGGAGCAAAGCTAGGTAGCCTGTACTCATTGATACGAGGTTGTAAGTGAAGAAGAAGGGGCAAGTTCATCCAGGCAAAACAGTGGTTTAGGTGTAGGCACCTATTTAATGTCGTTGCCACTCAACTTGGTTTACGGACTTGAATTGAGGTGTCTACAGTAGAGAGAGATCTTAAAGAACGATGAAGTAGCCTTCAAGAAATACGCGTTGGTGGATGCGTGAAAGCAGACGAGGATCTGCTATTTCAGTTTATATCCCATCCTGCCGATTTTGGCGTGCAGTTTTTATCCTCTAGGTCTTGTTAAGCTCTTAACTGTTTGGTGTAAGTAATGCTGAACAGTGTTCAGCGGCTCACAGGATCTTGGACGAACCCTGGGAAGGGACAGCAGATTTGAATTCTAAGGCGTGAATCCTCAACGTGCGATTTGAATTGGTCTTTGATTGAAACTGAGTAAGTAGCAGCTGGAATCTTAAGTACGGGTCACCGCTTGTCCGTAAGGGAAAGGCTATTTCTGATGTACAAACAGAATATATTTTGAAGTATTGCTTTCCGGCAAAATACGTGCTTCCCATTTAATTCAATTTGTGTAAAAATTTCATTGACAGAAAAATCCATTTAACGGCATTAATAGGAAACATGACAAAATTCAGTTGCATTTTTAAATTAAAATAAAGCTTCTAATGAATGTGTTAAATAGGAATTAATATGATAATTACATAATTTGAAACTTAGCCTGTCAGTAGGGGAAATCTTTCAGTATTAGTATTGAATATGATTAAAGATTGAACATCACGCTTTTTTACGAGTTAAAAGGGAATGGATAACATTTTCAGGTGGAGGGAGAAAACCTAATTGTACATGCACTTTAGAACCGCATCGTTGGAAATGGCCATCTCTTCTTGCTGCCTAGAGGATTTTCAGTAAGGGAGATGAGAGTATTATTCACTCCGGTCTTTGTCTTTGGAAAGCCACAAGAAGCAGCTTTGGTGTAAATACTGAAGAGCAGCGTAGTAAGCGAAAGAGCTTCTCAGTAGATATTGCTTTGACTTGTAGGAGCAGCTCCCTCGGTCTTGCGTAGGGAAGGATGTGAAGCACCAAGTCTCTGCGCGCTTGGCTTCGTGGGCCTTGCTCAGAACTCCACCTTTCCCGGAGCAAATTCCGGGGCTTGATGTGAAAACAGTGAGGAGTGTCCAGACTACTGATGATATTATTTATTTTTTTTTCATTTGTAGGCAAAACTCTTGCTGTTAGTCTAGGAAACAGGAATGGCCTTGGGATGGACATGTGCTACTGGGCGAACCCTCAGCTGTGTAGAAGCAGTGCTTTGAAATATTGAGTTACCTAAAACCTATTGCAAACTGTAAGGGAGAATTGAATCAAATACAATTATGCAGGTGTCACAAGAAATTGGGAGCGGGGGGGGGGCTGTTGATGGAAACCGTGTTTCTCAGGAATTTCACTGGAAACTCAATATCCTGGATGAAATTTTATAGGGTTTTCTTGAGATCAATAGTGATGTTTGCCAGTAACGAAAGGATTTACCAGAAAAGCTTTCTATGGTTGGCTATCAGATACTTTTTTTGAGGGTGGTGAATACGGAACTTAAAAACCAAACAAAGAAAAAGCCTCCACAAAACATCCATCAGAAAGCCCACCTTAAACAGTTCACTTGAATGCAGTGGAATGATGTCCAACACACCTTAGATGAAGATTTAAAAAAAAAAAAAAAAGTCCAATGACGTGGTATTCTGCAAAGACAGTTTGCTGCCAATGGCTTCCTGAGAGAGTTCCAGAGCTGGTCTTGCTGAACTTGGTCTGAAAAAAAATAGCAAGTAGACAAGAAATAGTGGCCCCGTTTTTCAGATGTCTGAATGGAGCCTCCTTGTGACTGGCTGCACGTGGCTTCTAATACTTTCTGCTGGAGGAGTGCTTGCGGTTGGGTAAACTTGCACTGCAGGTTGCAGCAGAGCGGTTGGCTCGTGCTGAGCTTGACGCAGTCGTGGCCCGGTTGTTCTTGCTATCCTGTCGTCGTTCGGCACTCTGGAGTGTGATTTCTCCTTGATTTTCTTTCCCTTCGTGGTTTTTGACTTTACATAAGCTCCGTGAAGAAAGATACTGGTCGTTGGAGTTTTGCATGCGTCGTGCAAACTAGAAACAGATTTTGGGTTAGCCATGTGTTCCTGGCGTAGTGATCTTCCCTGTTTCTTGAAACGCTTAGTTGAAGGAAGAGAAGCCTTTGTGTAACATACCTTTCTATTTATGACAAGCACATTTTTTTCCTTTCTGATCATTCTTGATCCACCATCCACTGAACATAAGGTCTCTCAAGTTTTAAATGGAAAATTAACTCCTTAACTTCATCACTGATTGAGTTTCAGATGAGACAAGAAGAGTTGTATCCTGTCTGATGTGAGTAGCGGGATCTTGTGGTTGTTTTTTTTTCTCTACGTGAGACAGAGGCAGAGATGACCTGGCATGGCAACAGGCGAAGCAATCTAAAGCCTGGTCTTTCTCGCGTAGTGAACTGCTACAGCAGTGGCTGTTAGGTGCGGAAAGTGAAGTGAAAGACCCAAAACTGCTCTGGGCCTTTTTTATGGGTTTTCAGGGAATGGCTCCTCAAGTATGTGACTATAAGCAGGTTTTTTGCCACTCAGGCAGTGAAATTTCTGGAATACAGGGATACGTAAGGATATGTCTTAGCTCTTACGTACAGTAGAAAGTTCTGCTATTTCTAATACCTGTGTGCCTTTGTAAGTTTTTAAGTGATTTATTGCTGCAGGTTTCAGCAACTTACTTGTAGAGACGCATTTTATTACTGCAGTGACTTATGTCGGTGCTATTAAAGGTGTGATACGCTTTGGTCAGTAGATACCCATGGGAATTTTGTACAAAAGAGATTAGTGCAATAAGGCTAAGTTTATTTGAAACCAGGGTGTTTCTAATGCCATTTTTCTGTTGCTTGGGAAAGGTTTCTCAAATTCGCAGGACTGAATTTCTGTCCTCAGCCTGAGACGAATAGGCACAAGGTCAGTCACTGAGGTGCTCAACTTGGAGGTGATCAAATTCCAACTTTAATCCCCTTTTCTGCTTCTTTCAGACCAAAAATGTGAACTTGAATTCTCAGTAATTGTTCTTTGTTTTGCTCCTTTGAAGAACTTCAGAGGTCTTGGGCTTGGCCCAATAGGAGTCTTAAAAATTTTCACAGGAGGAAAAAAAAAAGGTTTCTCCTCCAGCATTAACTGCCACGTTAATTAGGGGAGCGTCACTAAACACTCTGCAAGGTTATGGATTCTCTGCCAAAATCAGGCAATTCTTGCTCAGTGCTTTGCCCCAGCTTATGCTGTTGGAAATTCAGTTCCCCTGTGAAAGATGGTTTTTAGGTTTCGGTGCAATGCAAGTGAAAGATGGTTTTTAGGTTTCGGTGCAATGCAAGGAGTATTCAGTGTCTCTCCTAATCAGCTTTGCATGGAGCAGTTGTGTCATTGTCTGTGGCAGTACTGGTAACGTCTACAAACTGCTATCCTGCTATTGTACCAATTCGTTTAAATCTGTGGATACTTCGTTCCTGAGGGCTTGTAGCTTTTCATTCTCCTTGAACTTGAGTGAATTTTCAAAACAGCTCTCAGGTGCAGTCTTTGTCCTTCTTGCACTGCTGCTGTTCTCGCTCTTCAGATCCAGCTCTGACCCCAACTTCCCTTGGGTCTTCCTTTGCCTCCGAATACATTGGCTGGTGAAATAACTGCCCGCGTCCTCTCCCGGTATTTATAGCATTCATAAAGGGCCAGCTCTGCCGTTGTTGCTGTCTGACGTGGTTCAGTGTCTCCGTCCCATTTGATGACTTGGAAAATAACAGATTAAATCACAGAATTGCTAAGGTTGGAAAAGACCTGTAAGAACATCAAGTCCAACCATCAACTAACACCACCATGCCCATTAAACCACGTCCCACAATGCCTCGTCCACATGTAATGGTTACCTTCCTACTCCCCATGCCCAGTTCCACTAGCTGCCTGAGTAGATCTTCGGTTTAAACTAAAAGTTTGTAAGTATTTTCCACAATCAGCTTCTTTGATGCATTTTGATACCCACCTGCACCAAAACAAGCAAAGAAACGGTGGGCCTATATGCTGTGCAAATCTGAGAACGTGTCTACCTCCTTTTAGACTTCAGAAAAGCAATCCAAGTGTCTGAAGTTCAAACTTCCCTGAGTTGAGACAGTTTTATAGGTGGGAAATGTGAACCTTTCACGGTGTTTGGATTTGTGCATTCCACTGGGACTTTTGTTGTTATAACCAAACTCAGAAAGTCAGGATGGTAAAGAAAAGATCATAGAATCATGTAGGTTGGAAAAGACCTTCAAGATCATCAAGTCCAACCGTAAAGCTAACCCTGCCAAGTCCACCACTAAACCATGTCCCACAGTGCCACGTCTACCCATTCCTTGAACACCCCCAGGGATGCTGAATCCACCACCTCCCTGGGCAGCCTGGTCCAGTGTCTGACAACCCTTTCAGTGAAGAAATATTTCCTAATATCCAGCCTAAACTTCCCCTGGTGCAACTGATCCCACCTGCGTCTGCCTGTTCACGTGGCAGGCAGTACAGCCCCACATCCTCTTCCAAAGCCCTTTGGGAACAACAAATACATGTTTCCAGACTTCCGTATCTTTTAATCAATGCAAACTGGGAAATTTGTTTCAGTAAATATTTTTATAATATAACAAAGCAAAAATGCCTCGTGGCATTGATTAAAAATGCTAGCACCATGTGTGCTTCCAGAGCTAAAGCTCTCGAGTATTCTACCATGCGTTGTATAAACTGTGTGTATAATTAGACTCAGCCAACAGCTGCTGTGAGATTGGAAAAGGTGGGCACTCAAATATGTAAACTAGCCAACAGCTTAATTTCGGTTCTTGGTGGCCAATGCATCGGCTTAGTCCAAATGTTCAGAGAACTGCCACCACCTTTCGCTTTGCGGGACCAGGGAAGTAGCTTGTTTGCAATAGCTTGTTAACTCCGAAGTAAAGTTAAACCCTTTGCCTCACCGCATTTCATGGATGAGCAATACTTCCAGATGTAAAAAGCCGCTACGTGGTACAAAACTGCTTTTCCATGGTGGTGGGGCTGCCCAGGCTGTAACTGTCTTGAGTCTTGCATTTCTTTTTATGATTGCACCAACTTTCCTGCCCTCCTTTCCTCTCCATTTGTGGCTCATGCCAACTGTCAGGGTTTGGGGCAGGGAGGAGAGGGGAGATACTCTCTTTCTGCTTTTCTCTGTTGCCTGCCAAATGAAAACCGCATTTCTGGTGGATGCTAATGAATATATAATTAACAAATTAATGGTTTTGTGTGGAGAGGAGTAAGGATGGTGTCAGGCTGCTGCTGGTTCAAAAATATACCTGATGTTGTGATGGTTGTCATTGATTTGTCTTCTTACCACCACCTTCTTGTCTGAAAGACTGCTGATGTGAATTCCTACTCATGCCAGTGGTTTTGTATTGTCAACTCCAACGCGGTGCAATACCTTTTGTCATATTCAGTCAGACAGCAATGATCTGCTCTAAATCACAGAATCACTAAGGTTGGAAAAGACCTGTAAGATCATCAAGTCCAACCATCAACCCAACCCCACCATGCCCACTAAACCATGTCCCACAATGCCAATGTTTCCCTCTTGCTTTCCTTGCTTAATAGTTGTTGTACTAGTGGAGTAAAGCAACTAACGTAAATACTGCTACAGCACGTGTGAGGGTATAAGGCGAAATTCTGGGGAAGTCAATCTCCAAATTCATCTTTAAGTAAATTTAATGCTTTCTCTTTTTGGCATATGCGGAGCCTTAACCATTATATATTATTTTTGGGTTTACGCTCCATTAATTTGGGCAGCAGAGGCTATGTGATAAGTTTCTCTTGTCTAAGGGCAAACACTTGAGATAATGAATAGATACGGATGATGCGTTTTGGAGCCTGACTGATGAAATTCGGTGCCATTTGACCAATTCATAACCTGGAGCTGCTGCAGGTAGCTTCTAGCTTAGCGTATGCTAAAATAAGAGTATGCTTGAGATGTGGAAAAGTTCAATTGCTGCTGCCTTATCTCGTGTAGGCCATAGTTACCCTCCCAGTTTAAAGAAATCCTAGGTGTGCTTGCTTATTTCCTTGCGTGTTGCTAAGGGACTTATTTAATGTTGTTGCTGTAGTAACTGAGGACGGATTCTAGCAATAATTTTTAGCAGAGTTTGTACAAGTCCGCCGATTTCAGCTTCATTCAGTTGGACTGTAGAAGTGCTCATCACGTGAAAAATGACCTGAATCCTATGCAGGTTCAAACGGAGCGAAAGGATGAAGGCGTGCTACGTCACATAGACACTGTGGACAAAAGACCCTTCCTTGGTGTCCTGGTTATTAGAGTCTTTGGGTTGCCACGTGTTCCCTGACGAGCTGAGCCGGACATTTCAAATCCCTTCGTACAGAAGAAGTTTATGAGAATGGCCATCGCAGGTGGTATTTGTGTTGGCAGCCTCAGAACGGAGGCCAAGGGTTGAATGGTAACAGAAGCAGCTAAATTAACTTCTAACGCTGGAGGGACACCCTTTTCAGCAAACTCGCAGCACAAAAGTTGAGCTAACAAAAGCTTTCTCTGTTACTGCTTGGGCTGCAGAATAAAACCCATTAAAAGCTTGTGCAGCTACCCACAAAGAGCTCCTGCTCTGAGTGAGTAATTGCAGCGTCTCCGAGAAAAAGCAAATGCTTTTAACTCTTGAGTAATGACCACAAGCAATTGAAGAGTACTAAGGACTTTTGTAGACGCAGGCATGTGTTTTGGAAGCCTGTTGACATGAACCGAGCATTAGTGTAATGATCTGGTCATGCAGGTGATAGAAAACAGACACGAGGCTGTGATTCAAGTAATGAGCTGATGCTTCAGCGAGCCGCTATATGTGCATTGGCCAGAATACAGCGAGGATCTCACGGGAATCTTCTTGTACGATGGCTTAGCAGCGTAGACTTTCCTCACCTATAATCCATAGGTTTCAGCTCTCTTTTAGGACTACTCGCCTGCCCCTTTTCTGCCTGTTTAATCAGAGCCTTCATATTCTTTAATGAGAGAGTGGTGAGACACTGGAATAAACTGCCCAGGGAAGTGGTGGAGTCCCCATCCCTGGAGGTGTTCAAGGAACGTGTGGATGAGGCATTGTGGGACATGGTTTAATGGGCATGGTGGGGTTTGTTGGTTGATGGTTGGACTTGATGATCTTACAGGTATTTTCCAACCTTAGGGATTCTGTGATTCTGTTATTCTAAAAATACATTTTTTAAAAGCACAAACACTCTAGCAGGATGCAAAAAAAAAAAAAAGTAAATTAAAAGCTTGAAAAAATCATGGAAGTATTTAGATGTTTTGGAGCCCAACGAGAATGAGACACGCTTGCAGGTTTTTTTCCTCTTCCTTTGCCTTTTCCTCACTTGAAGAGCAATAAATAATGCTCGACATCTGAAGGAGAGGTTTAGTATTTGTGGGGACAAAGGATATTGTTAGAGACTTTGGTCTGTCATTCTTACTAAAGTTACTGTTTGCCATGTACTGCCTAGCGTTAAGGTGCCAGATTTCCTCCCTGGGCTTAAAAGTGATACCTGTCCCAGTCTGTACCGGCAGTTACTGAAACTCTGTTTAGCTTTTGCAAGCTGAAAGTATATTTAGCGAATTATTTATATGTTGTGTTTCTCCTGATATTTTTTTTTTTTCTGCAAATGAAGTTGCTCAGCATGCTTTATTATAAAACCTTTCATGTGTAATATTGAATCACAGGATCATTAAGGTTGGAAAAGACCTGTAAGACCATCAAGTCCAACCACCAACCCAACCCCACCATGCCCACTAAACCATGTCCTGCAGTGCCACGTCCACACGTTCCTTGAACCCCTCCAGGGATGGGGACTCCACCACTTCCCTGGGCAGCCTCTTCCAATGCTTCACCACTCTCTCCGTGAAGACATTTTACCTCATATCCAGCCTGAACCTCCCCTGGCGCAACTTGAGGCCATTTCCTCTTGTCCTATCGCTTGTCACTTGGGAGAAGAGGCCACAATCACTAACCATGGAGCATCTGGGAGTGAGCTTCTTAGCTTTACTTGATAGCTTTTGTTGAATGCAGTGTTATCTCTTCATCTGCATACTCTTAAATCCAACGTAATGATCCAGTGTCCTGTAAGTGAGACAGATGACGTGCTATATAAACCAACTTTTACGTGTTACAGAAATAATCCCTTTCAACAGGGGAAAGATTGCCTAGAGGAACTTTCTGAGAAAAGACCTCAAAAGAAATGCTAGCGTGATTGGTATTAGTTACAACTCCTGGTAGGGCTTCTCCAAAAAGGATAAAGAAAAACGGCAGGCTGAGATCAATCTGTTGTCACAATTCCTTACATAAACGTTTAAGAGCAGAGAGATTGGCTATGGGTAGAGCTTCGATGGAACGTACAGCGCTGTCGGGAAAGAAAAGGAGTTGTAGCAACGTGAAGTTTACTGGGCTGTAACCTTCTTTGTGCCTCTGGGGAACACCGGTTCAGTCTCACGAGCATCAAACCTGCTTCATTTCCTTTAAATGAAGGTGTCTTAAATTCCATACAGTATCAAAACTGTGTTCTGTCCCCGAGTGTCTTGCCAGGACTGAAAACCTACGTGGGGGTGAGGCTTAGCAAGGGGTGTGCAACAGTGGGCTCCTGAAGGTACGTCGTTTGGTATGAGAATTCACAGATTAGTCTGGAAGAAGTCCAGTATTAGATTTCATTCACAGGCCAGGCTGTAAAACATATATGTTGCATTTAACTAACTTCAGATCAACAGAAGATCTTTTTCCTTTTGCTTCCTGGGTTTGATTGTTATTCCAGGTGTGTTTCTTCATTTTCTTTCTGTGTTTATGTAGTGTCATTTATATAACCAGCACTATCTGGGAAAAAGAAGTACGAGTCACAGCTGAAAAATAAAACATACAGAGCCTCTGTGTCAGCCTTTTTGATGTACTGAAGTTTTTGGCTTTCAATTTTCTGGCCAATTGCCTCATTTTGGAATAGGTTAACCTGAGCCGAGAGGTGCAGGGTACAGAGAAAAATAAATCTTCAGTATTTTATAATGTGACAATAAGAAGAAATGCATAAAAAAAGTTTCTACCTTCTGGCTCGTACCGAGGTGAAGGTAAAATCTAGCATTTTATGAGTAATAAGCTGTTCTCTGCCAGTTGCAGGCAAGAATTCCTGTATCTTCTGTCGGGGAGATGCTAGAGAGGAAATGGTGAGCTTTTTTTCCTTAAAATAAAGTTCTAATAAGGCACTGGTTCCAATAAAAAGACTGAGCCTAGCAAACATCGGTGCTATCACGGGCACTTGTTGGCTGTGGAGCAGTCTTCACTGGCAAGAGAAGGTCCAGTCCTCCTCCCGTCCCCTCTGCAAGCAGAAGCTTTACATTTTCCAAGGCACTTGTGACTTCGGCGTGTGAAAACCCAGCCTTTCCGCAAGTGGGAAATCAGGATTTCAGGAGCAATGCATTGTGACCCTTGGTTTGAGGTTCTCACAAGGCCTGTGGATGCGTTTGTGATTGCGAGAAAGAGATTACACCCAATTTTAAAAGCAAACAAGTACGTGTGATGGCATTTGTTTTAACCTCTTTAGTGTAATAGCTGGTCTAGTAAACAGTGATTATTTTGGTGTCTTTTTGCTACACTGGAATGAAGTATCCAATTAACTGAGTGAGGAAAGCACATCTATTGCTCTGAATGCACAAAAGGCAGATTTAATGTCTAAATCTGAGAGTATTTAACATTGTGAGTAAAGCGAGTTAAGCTGACGTGAAGAAAACACAAAGTAAAACCAAGATACCCGTTCTTGGCTCGCAGTCACAGCACAGCTGTGTTCTTGCACATTTTTGATATGATTATTCATACACAAGTACGGTGGTATTTCTAGTGAGACGTTTAATTAAACAGAAGGAAGGTCTGCTAGGTTAAATTGTTGCTGCTTTTCTTGGTGTCCCAGAAGATGACAGCGCTGGGACTTGCCACGGTTATTTGTGTCCTGCTGAAAATACCGATGTAATGTTCGGAATAGCTGTTGTTCTTTGACTCGTCGGAGCAATTTTGTCCTAACTAAAGCAGCGTTGCGTATGGAGTCTGTACTACAATTGTGTCTTTCAATGTCTTTTGCATTGCTGGGGCTCCTGCTCAGTTTGCTGCCTCTGCGTATTTCTGGGTAACATAGGGTCTCTGTTACAAAGTACTGCTGTTAAAGGCCACCAGGTTTCAGGAGTTAAAAGGGTTTCATTAGTTGAACAATGCATATTCACTGTATTATAGAAAAAAAAATATTTTCCCCAAATATTCCAATATTTCTCAAATACTTTCCTTCCTGAATATGTTTCTATATCAGACATGTAGTCCACCTCTCAAAAGCAGTGCATGCTAAATCAGTTGTGTGATGTTGTCGTGGTTTAACCCCAGCCGGCGACTAAGCACCGTACAGCCGCTCGCTCACTCCCCCCACGGTGGGATGGGGGAGAGAATCGGAAGAGTAAAAGTGAGAAAACTTGTGGATTGAGATGAAGACAGTTTAACAGGTAAAGCAAAAGCCACGCACGCAAGTGAAGCAAAACAAGGAACTCATTCACCGCTTCCCATGGGCAGGCAGGTGTTCAGCCATCTCCAGGAAAGCAGGGCTCCATCATGCCGAACCGTTACTTGGGAAGACGGATGCCATCGCTCCGAATGTCCCCCCACTTCCTCCTTCTTCCCTCAGCTTTACAAGCAGAGCATGATGACATACGGTATGGAATGTCCCTTTGGTGGGTTGGGGTCAGCTGTCCCGCTGTGTCCCCTCCCAACTCCTTGTGCACCCCCAGCCTGCTCGCTGGTGGGGTGGGGAGCAGAAAAGGCCTGGGCTCTGCGTAAGCACTGCTCAACAGTACCTAAACATCCCTGTGGTATCAATGCTTTTCCAGCACAAATCCAAAACTCAGCCCCATTCTAGCTACTACGAAGAAAATCAACTCTATCCCAGCCAAAACCAGCACGGATGTTCTCTGTAATGGCAACCATGTGACTGGCATCCAGTGCAGTGATCAGTCCTGGCAAGATACTTGGGGACATCAAAATGTCAAATTATACCAAATCATTCTATGTCTCCAGTATGCTACAGGACCCTAGAAATGCAGGATGCTTTCCAGACCCTCTTCTCTGACTTTGAAAGGCTTGAGTTCACCTGTGCACCTAAGCAGGTTTTCCTTCATAAGCTTTCAGGTTACCCTATTATCCAAAAGAAAGTATTGCCACTGAAGAGAAGAGCAAGCTTGTGTGCTTGACTGGCATGGAGTCTGCCAGAAAGTGTCCATTCTTTAGTTTGGTTTTAACGTATAGTGTTTTTTCCACTGTAAATGTCCACCGTGTTCTCCTGCTCTTCTCCCTCCCCGTCCCATCGCACCGTGTTTTGGCAGAGGAGCAGAGCTGGGGAAGTAGGAGACGGGCAAGGGTGAAAGGCCCGTAAGTACTCTTCTCACTTGGCTTCCTCTAGTAGCATCCACGTGTCAGAGCTGAGACCATCTTCAGGGAGTGGATGATGGATCTCCGTCACCCTTGTCCCCCTGTCTCTTTGCTCTACTGGAAGGGGAGTACTGGTAGAAAGGCAAGAGGAGATGGATGGTGCCCAACAGCGGGATCCCAGTGAGAAAGTGCTTTGTGGATCTAGCAGCTCAAACGTGAACTAGTCCGGTTGACGTCTGTGGCTTGCGGCGTGTCATTGGAGCTGGCAGCGTGGAGAGGGTGCAAGCAGGGGGAATTTCGGAAGGAGGTTAAATATGCACATGCGGACCTGCGCAGTCGTTTTCAGATGCGGGGCTTGAACGTGGTGTTGTGGGAGTTTGGACGCAAATGTAAGCGCTGGACCTTGGGAGGGAGGGTGAAGTGGTCAGAGGGGCCTGTGTGAGAAAATTGAGCTGTGTTGTGTAGGCTCAAAGACTGAGACGGAGGAAGAGCATGTTAAACGAGCGGCTGGAGAACAGGACCAGGGCCTCACAGCAGGCGTGGGGAGGAAGAGCTGGTAAGACTTTCACTAATCTGTTAACCACCATTCTTCACATTCTCTCGGTTTTCTTCAGAGGATAATTATTCGCTTGCATTATTCTGCTCGGCTCAGCTTGTGAGATGCATCTGAAAATGCCATTAGCTTCAGTGTTTGGCTTGTAGTGCTTTCCCAAAAAGGACTTCAGCCAGTATTGTTTTTAAAACCTTAGGCGGCTCACAGTAGAGCTCATGAAGGCACGCTCTGCGGATGATAGAGGGACAAAGGGGCTTTTTTACATCATGCTCTCTAAGCCTCACTGTGTAGATGCTTTTAAATTAACGTTTCACAATAGAATAAGAACGTTAAACAAAGCAGACAGTAAAATGCCAAGGCGTTTCTGAGATGTTAGAACAATACATACGCTTCTCTCAAATCGCTGGTAATGCCACCAACGGGACAAACTCCCCCGCCTCCGGTATCCTGTGAACTGTGTCCAGCAGGTCCCCAGTGTGTTGCAAACATTCAGGAAGAACAGAAAGGCTTTTTATATAGGGTGGCTGTGAATAATGGATACTATCCAGAATTGCTGCACGTCGTGGAGTTCGTTAATGCCTGTGTAGTCGGCGAGAAGGTTGAGTGCCAGAGTTTCTCTATTAACCGCTTACGCAGACAGCTGACAATTCAGCCACTGCGTGCCCAGCGGGCGTGAGGTGGTAGAGGGTCTCTCCGGAGCGGAAAGCTGTGATAATCTGCTTCGAGAGATGCGATGGTCAGGGTTGGGAGGGGAGAGAAAGAGATGTCTGCAAGGGTAGGTACTGGGAGAAGGCCTTCTAGCTTGACCCAAAAGGCGATGTTGCAGTAAGGTAGGGTTTGCTCTACCTAAATCATTTCAGGAAGAGATTTACTAAGGGATGCAATTACCCTTTGAAATTCTGGAATGCCCACAGAAATGTGAGCTGAGTATGAGCCGGCAGTGTGCTCAGGTGGCCAAGAAGGCCAACGGCATCCTGGCCTGGATCAGAAAGAGTGTGGCCAGCAGGAGTAGGGAGGGGATCGTGCCCCTGGACTCGGCGCTGGTGAGGCCGCACCTCGAATGCTGTGTTCAGTTTTGGGCCCTTCACTACAAGAAGGACATTGAGGTGCTGGAGCGTGTCCAGAGAAGGGCGACGGAGCTGGTGAGGGGTCTGGAGCCCAAGTCTGATGAGGAGCGGCTGAGGGAGCTGGGGTTGTTCAGTCTGGAGAAGAGGAGGCTGAGGGGAGACCTCATCGCTCTCTACAGCTCCCTGAAAGGGGGTTGTGGGGAGGTGGGTGTTGGTCTCTTCTCCCAAGGGACAAGCGACAGGACAAGAGGAGACGGCCTCCAGTTGTGCCAGGGGAGGTTCAGGCTGGATATGAGGAAAAATGTCTTTCCTGAGAGAGTGGTGAAGCGTTGGAAGAGGCTGCCCAGGGAGGTGGTGGAGTCCCCATCCCTGGAGGCGTTCAAGGACCGTGTGGACGTGGCACTGTGGGACATGGTTTAGTGGGCATGGT
This sequence comes from Gavia stellata, assembly GCF_030936135.1. Lineage (NCBI taxonomy): Eukaryota > Metazoa > Chordata > Aves > Gaviiformes > Gaviidae > Gavia > Gavia stellata. The sequence goes on along the minus strand of NC_082612.1, from coordinate 19,856,027 downwards.
GGGTTTAGTTGACGGTTGGACTTGGTGATCTTACAGGTCTTTTCCAACCTTAACTATTCTGTGATTCCATGAAAAAAACTCAACCCGAAACAACAACAGCAACAAAAAAACCCCAAACCAATAAAACCCACTAAGGTCAGTAATAGACTGATAGGCAATAACGATTACTCTAGACTCCTGACTGGCATAAATGGTTTGGAATAGACCTTGATGTTACCTGCCAAGAAGGGGCACTTGCAGCACTTCCATGGGACTCCTAAATTTAGAAGGTGGCACTGAAATGGGTGCCTGGGTAAGTTTTTATTGGCACAAAAATGGAGGCAGATCTGAAAAGACTCTTCCATTTTTTTTATCATGCTGGGCAATAGTAGTTATAGCTGGAGGATGAAAAAACAGAGTCTGTAATGGTTGAGATGAGTTCCTGAGCAGCGGTGTGTGCCAGGCAGAGTGTCGATTATGGCTGGTTTTCTCTAGATTTCTGCAAATGCTTTTCTGGAAAACACAGTCATAGGAAGGGCATGAGTTTGGTTTAAGTGATGTGGAGACACGAGTAAGAACGGGGGAAGCGTCAAAATAGATCACTACAGCTTTTTCTGCGTGCTTTCAATATGCTTGTAGAGTATTGAAAAAGAATCCAATGGAATTGATGATCGTGAATTTAGTTTCATCTGGGGATTAAGTCCACAATAGGATGCACATTTGTGTGCACTGAGTGTGACACAGATTTTTGTCTAAGACAAAGCCATGGACTCTGTCAGGGACCTGAAGTGGCATGCTAGGACTCTCTTAATTAAGGTAAGACCTTTTAAAAACTGTCAGCTGCACGCATAGGAAAATAGAAAATAGGTGAATTAGGTCACCAGTTGAGTGACTCAACAATAGTCGAGACACTGATTTTTAACCTAGGTTGAGATTGTCGTTGCAGTAGCAATTGCAGATGGTAGGCTTTGTCATCAGCAGGATGGACAAATAAATATCCCATTTATTTTTTTATTTCGTCACTTTATAGTGAGTTCCAGGAATTACATTTTTTTGTTTTGTTGTTGTCGTCTGCCCAAGGCCTGCCTCTTAGTGGAAAATAGAGAAAACAGTCCTTCCAAAGAAGGAACGAAAAGTTTCATGCATTCAACACTTGCATGCCTGAGCAACCTAACCAATCCTGTGAAAACGAGAAGAGGAATGAGGTTTTCTGTTCACCTGAAAGAACTTGGTGAAACTACAAAGATTCCTAAAAGAAAAATGTTCTTTTAAACCCATGGACTGTATTTTGTAAGGGACAAAGAGGGTTGAGCTCCCTGCGGCTGCAGAGAATGGGGGCAGTGTGTCATGTAAGGACTCCGTGAAAGCGGCAACTGTTCGTTGCAGCCTGGCTCTTATTATCCGGGATCGCAACGGTGGCAGTGGCCTCTTTAAACTTGCTCTTAAGGACGCACAGATCTGAATGTGTTTTGAGCTCGGATGCGCTCGGTTGAGTCGCGTAGACGCCGTGGTGTTGCCTTCGGTGTGGTCGTGGCGGGTTGGTGAAAGCGTGCTGGAGCTAGGGCGTACGAGTGGGGTGAGCTGGTGCTTTGGGGTGATACCCTCTGCCGCGGCGTTGGCGTCTGAAGGCTGTGGTGTGGCTGCTGGTGGCGACGCTTCTGTGCCGGTCACCTGTGAGAAGAGTTGTAACCATTTTAAAAACGAGTAAAATGGCTTTTCTATTATCTCTACATTAACAATAAATTGAATATAAGCGCCGCTGGCAGGAATCTGCAAATCTGCATTTGCGGTTTCATAGCTCTTCGCTAGAAAACTTTTCTGTACGCCAACAGTTTCTTTGGTCTGCATTGCTTACGGTTCCCTCCTGCAGGTAAGCGAAATAAGCTTTGGGTGGGGGAAACTGAAAAGAAAACTTGCTGTAATGTGGTCATTTCTAATGTCTTACAGGAGACAGTAACTGCCCCATCTTGAAAAAAATGAGTAAGGGCCCTGTACCTTCAGCTCTGGGCAAGTACAAAAGGAAGGACTTTTTAGAACTCCCTATGAGACTGGACGTGCATTATTACTACGGGGCATAATGGTAAAATACATTGGATTTTACACACTGTCCGTGACTTATACGGAGCTGGTGACACCGTGAAATAGTACGTGTATCGAGTGTTTGCATATGGGCAATTATGTTACGCGTTCTCCTAAGAGATGACATCTGTAGGAATTGCATAGTAATACCGGGATTAATGCAGTCGCTTAGCATCAGGCGAGGCCCAGGCAGCTCCTCTCCCCCTGCTCTGGTTTTGCCTGCTAAATTTATTGGCAGGTGAGTGATTGACCCTTCCAGTGTCACATAAGCTGAACGGGCAGGGAAAAATCACGTGCACGTGATGGAGTAGCGCCAAATTCTGTTCTTTGCCAAATGTATCCAGTCATCTCTGGAAAAAGGCGTTCTTCTAGTCCTAGGTTAGGTCATAAATGAAAATGGGCCCCTTCTCATGTGTGTGCTTTTATAGATATTAGCACCGTGATATTAGAGGCTGCTGGGTGTTTAGTTCCTGTAGATATTCCCAGCTAGGAGAGGACCGAGAATAACCAGCATTGGGCAAAGATGTCTGTCATGTGGTCCGAAAGTAAAAGGGACGTAGCTTTGGGACGTGAAGCTGTTTGGTGTAGGAACCCGCCGACTTCTTGTTTTCTTGAGTCTTTTTTTTGAACGATAAATCTTGTAAAGATATTTCGTATCTTAACCGTGTCATTTTGCTTCTTGCTGTATAAGTGCTTTCTGCTGATGAGTCATATTACTTGTTAATTATTTCATATAAACACCAGACGTGAAGAAGGACCACCGTGCCTTCTTGCTCTATTTGATACCATTCTAAAATCGGGCACGTTTGTTTATGTGCTCTTGTAGGATGCTAACGTCTACCTCTTTTTCAAGGAACAATTTTACAGTCAGACACTGTTAAGAGGTTAATGTATTGAGTTTTTTCCTCACTGCTGGATTTACGATAGGTTTTTAAGATAACGGCGAGGGAGTTTTAAACAACAGTGTTGCACGTAGCACTTTGCATCACAGGACTGTTCACTCTCTTTGCGTAGGCAAATACTGCTACTGCGCTATTTTATCAGATTGTGAAACGGAGGGCCGGTTTCTGCGTACAGAGAGGAACAAATGAGAGATTAACATTCAAATTCATTAATTGTTTGTTCCAATTTTAAAATTCTTCATAACCTTTATGGAAATGTTGTGTATCACTTAAAATGAAAAGGGCGGAACAGAAATTTGACTATTGTTTTATACTGGAGGTTTCTCTAAAATACTAGAGTGTTTAATGATCTCCAAATATTTCTGTAAGGAATATACCATCCCCTATTCCTACAGAATCATTTCATCAAACCATAAACCACAGGTTTTATTCCAAATTCCCGATGAGTTTTCCAGAAGCCTCCCCCCATCCCGTATCATTAAAACACGGGAGGCGAGGGAGCAGGGCTGATAGCTCCCAACGGTTTTGGACCAAGAGGATAACAGTCCCAATAAGTCAGAGACGACTGTCACCGTTCATCATCCGCAGTATAAAATAGGGCTTGCTGGAGTAGAAGGGACGTCCTTGGTTGCGGTGATGAGGCTCGTGGCGGGATGCCTAAGATTAAGACAGCGTCAACGGGAAGAAAGTCTTAAAAGCGAGGGGAGCGTTCTTCTCCCTGCCTGGAGGCGGCGCGGGCACTTGTCCAGGAGGTCAGATAACGTTTGGCGAGGTAGCCTGAGATAAGACCGTAGTTTTCAGCCGTTACTCGCAGTCTGTAGACTGAGGAGTGACGGCTGGTGTTGCCAGATAGATTTCAGCAGGTAACCGCTGTGTTTTATAAGGCAATTTTGATTTTTGCTTCCATTTCTACTGCGCACCAGAAGCTGATATTTTCTCACCAGCTGGTCCTCATTTCTTACTACGTTTACGCTGTGAAAGGCTTTGACTCAGTAGCCTGTGCATTTAGATTGGCAGTCAGATTGCCTTTTGCTTGCTTAAAATTACTGACCTGAATGTGCAAATAAAACTTGAGATAAAGTTGTGGAGGCATGATTGATGAGTTTTCAGTGCTCGGTTGGATACACTGACTATATGAAAAATAAGGCTCCTTTTGGGGGATGGGTTGAATACCTAAAACTCCCATTCGCTGCTTTATCATCTGAGCCCTGATGCTGTGGTGGATAATTACAATGCATCAATAAGGCATTAACGATGAAAAATTTTTTTTAAAAAAATTCTTTGTTTGAAGAAAGCACATGACCATATGGAAATTATTCTGTATTTTAGCAAGGTTCTGTAAAACTGAACTAGAAAATATTCTGTGTCTGCTGAGCTGCCTGCCATGTTGGCTAGCAGACAGAAAAACCTGAGTTTCAGCAACGGTTTGTATTTGGAGGAGACACTTTCAGACACTTCAATTTGCTTTTTACTTTTTTCCTAATAAAATGGACGTTTCTGAAAACGGTGAGAGCGTAGTAATAACTTCAGAGTCTGAGGCTTAAGGACAGGCAGTGACTAGAACGTGGTCTCCTTTTCATTCCTCTGTTCCGCTATGGGTAACGAGCTCAGCCTCGTGCAGCGTTTCCTAGGGAATTCGCTTGTCTTTGCGTCTGGTTATCGACTCCTTCAGCCAGTCGTTAACCTCCAGGAAATGTGATGGAGCTTGAGCCTTATGACTTAAACAGAAGGTTCATCTTGTGGTTAGCTTTTCGTGCTTAAGATGTTGCTCTTGAATCACAGAATCACTACGGTTGGAAAAGACCTGCAAGACCATCAAGTCCAACCGTCAACCCAACCCCACCATGCCCACTAAACCATGTCCCGCAGTGCCACGTCCATTTCTTAGTCAAGAGAAGTTTCTCTGGGGGTGGTTATTGTGAGTTACACTCTGATCATAAGGTGTTCACACCTTCTGTTGGTTACATAGCTAAAATACTGTAATAGAGTCTTTTATTTTGAATACATGTTGCTCTCCGTATATACGATACCTTTTCGTGAGTTGTGGATACCTAGTGAGAAGCTTGATTATGGATACGTCTGTCTAATTAGAAGGAATGAGACAAAGCCCGTCCCATGTCTAATATTTGTTGTTCGTTGGCGTGTTGCAGATGTTAAATGAGAGAGGAAATGAGCAGAAAATAACAGCCATTTCAAACAAAAATGCTGTGTTACAGGTAGCACCAGGAGGTCAACCTTGGATAGTCTGGTCTTGGAGAAATCAAACAGCTTTTGCAAAGGATTTTATTATAGTTTGTTTTGCTGGAAAATCAATGGGAGTGGGAATGAGATGAAGCAAAAACGGTGGAAAAAGGCGCCCAGGAACCTGTGAAGCAGTTGAGGTGAGATTGAGTGGTGGTGAATTGCTACCTCTGGCTATCACCTCTGTTCTCTTGTCTGTGCAGGCATCCTTAACAGACTCACATCTACTGGTTGTAAACAGCCATGGGGGGGGGGGAAATAGTGGCTGAAGGATTTCAGGTGTCGTGACTGAGCTAGCAGGAGACTAAATTAGGTACAGATAGCTGTTTTGGCATGGGGGCAGAGGGAAGAGGGACCTAGAGGCACGCTTTGTGTTGTGTGCTTGGCTAGCACTGTATGAGGAACAGCCAGACGGAGCTACAGGAGTCCAAATCAAATAGGAGTGACTTGGGAAACAGAGATTATATTTTGATCGCAAAGGCATGAGGTGCAGCACTCAATTATTGTGTCTTAATTTTCTCTTTATATTTTTCTGTGGTTTTGCATCACGCTTTCAGTAAAGTATTAAGAAACTTGAGCAGCAGCAGAGGCCATATCATCACTACCTGACTTAGCCAAGAAGCATTAAATATATTATTTAGGTAGAAGGAATAATAGGATATGGAAAGCGCACAGATGTTGACAAAATAATAGGGTTTTCTTCCCCACACAAGATACAGGCTGTCTTCCACCTTGCTTTCAAACAGCAGAAATAACTTTTTGTCTTCCAGTGGTTAGCAACCCCCTTATGTGTTTTTTTAAGCGATTCGAGGCTTGCGGCAGTCAGTCTTGGGTGGCCGAAGAGGAAAATAAAGTGGGTAGCCTTCCCAAGGACTCATTCCCCAAAGCGAAGGTGACAAGCTGATAACAGTGGTCCTGTTCCTTGTAATCGCACGTAATCTCTTGATCTCGTCAGAAGGGAGCTCTAGTGCATTAGGCTAATCATGATAGCAGGTCAATAGCGAGTGGCCTGAGAAAACCAGCGCTCGAGTGTTTTCCATCCTACACTCAGTCTAAATGCTGAAACGTTGCTGTAAAAATTCCCAAACGATTAGGGATGATAAGCAGTTACGTGATAATCGGTTTTGTCTACAGCTTGACCCTTGCGCGCTGCTCTATGTACTGTGATGGGCTTTTTGATGGTCTTTCTGTTTTCCTGTTTAAAGGGAATTTCAGCACTGTAGGAGGTCTGTGTCCATTAAAAGGGCCCGTCATGATGACTTTTTTTTCCTCCCTTCCTTTTATTTACTTGGATGTGGTACAAGTGCAGCATGGCTCCTGAAGTAACACAATGAATAGCTCAGAAGAGAGCCTCGTTAGTCTTTAAATGAAAATAATTGAGTTCTTTTAGCCTATTAGTGCTTAAGAATAGCCTTCTCTAAGTCCATTACCTCTGGGATAAAAGCCGTATTTGCAGCTGAATAAGCAGCATGTACAACATGACTTGTTGCTAGGGAAAGAGGCTTTCTTAGTTCTCTGCCAAGCAGAGTGGCTTGTGTAGTAGATAAAAACTGAATGACCTCAAACTGCATTCTTGAAATCCTCTTTACTCTGGTTGGCAGTCCGAAAATATTTCCATAAGGGAGTCCAGCTTTCTGGACCTGTTCTCGTTCCTTTTCCAACTCGGACAGACAGCGACATGGGAAAAGAAGCCCCTCCTGTGTGTCAGGGCCAAATCTACACTCCGGGCAGGCGCTAGTCTCATCCAAGCGAAACGCCCAGAGCCCAGCCGCGCGTGGCTCCATCGAAGCCTGTGAGATGTGGGCAGAACAGTCTGTTAAATTGGCAGTCTTTCCCGTTTTCACCGCTGCAGCAAAAGGCCAACTTCTTCGCAACGCAGAAGAATGATGCGGAATACGTCCTGGGAAGGCAGAATTTCGGTAGCAAAAACGTGTAATAACTGACTGCAGGGAGTAAAATAATTTGGAGCACCTCTGCGAGTTTTTTAGTGTAGCCTTATCGCAGACCTCTTCTCCCAAGTGACTAGTGAATAGAACAAGAGGAGACGGCCTCAAGTTGCGCCAGGGGAGGTTTAGGCTGGATATTAGGAAAAATGTCTTTCCAGAGAGAGTGGTGAAGCACTGGAAGAGGCTGCCCAGGGAGGTGGTGGAGTCCCCATCCCTGGAGGGGTTCAAAGAACGTGTGGACGTGGCACTGCAGGACATGGTTTAGTGGGCATGGTGGGGTTGGGTTGGTGGTTGGCCTTGATGGTCTTACAGGTCTTTTCCAACCTTAGTGATTCTGTGATTCTGTAATTGCTGGAGTCCTGAGCTACAGTGGGAAAGTGTGCCCATGGTGCTGCTCCTGGATTTGGCACCAACACTGTGTGGACTAACCCAGCGGTTTTGGGTAGCGGTGGGCTTTTCTTGTTATTAATGGTTGAACCCTGGTTTTGGTGGAGTCATTGATACTAGCCTCCGTCACAAATTGTTCAAAGGTTGTTAAAATAGATAGGGCAGTGTGAAAGTGTGTTGAGAGGAGTCTTGCCAGAGTACCTTTAAACAAGACCATTACTCTTTATCAGCAACGACACACATAAAAATGCTTTTTGCTCTTTTAACAGCTGAAGTTTGTAACAAGTGCACAGAACACAGTGCAGTGGAGAAGAAACTGAGATGGTGCCATACTGATTAGTATAAGAAACTTCAATACAGCAGGTCCACGGCAGTGCCGTTATTCAGCTCGGGTTTATCAGATGGGTCCTTTTTCCCCCTGTCGAAATGAGGACAGTTCGGTTTTAGAACTCATCCTCTTCCGTGAAGAATAGCAAGTTCAGGAGTCGATACCGGATGGGTGGAAAAGGGGTACTTAATATTTTTTAAAAGTTTATATGCCAAAAAGGGCTTGGTGGTTATTACTCTGACATCCGCTGTCTTACTTTCCAATGTCTGTTCGTTGCAGAGACATTGCATAGGACAGGAGGGACAAGGACAGACTGCAACTGTCTTGATATTAGCATGATATTAATAATAATGAGTGGCAGAAGCCTGAAAATCTGTGTCCTACCCACCCTTTGGATAGATGCTGTAGCTGTCTCAGTTTAATAATAGAGACAAGAATCCCTCAAGGCTGATGTTGGCTGTCATTCGTTTGACTGGCAGTCATATTTTAAAGGTCTCTTGGCCAGAGATATCTTAAGTCTTGAATATATGGTACGAAACAGTTGCGTATCCGTTAAAATGCTGTGTAACTCAGTGACGAGGACTGTGTACCGAATATCAGACAGGAGCGTTTGCAGGCTTTGGTTCTTGCATTGGTTTTCCTCGATGATAAAGTCATTTGTGTTTGAAAATAATATTCTTTATCCTAAATTCTTCTCAGCACTCAAAGCTTTTTTAATCTTTGCATAAATGGGAACGCAAGCCTTTATCTTATACTCGGGAGGGAGGTCATTAAATTGTAGTACAAATTTGTGTTTCAAAATGAAAATCTACTCAATCCCCTAGAGTGGAATAATACCTCATCAGTTGATCTTCTCTGCTTTAAAGGGGAAAAAAAAAGAAGAAAGAAAGAAAAGTTTCCCTGGAGGGATCATTGATACTATCTCTTCTCATGAGAGGGAAAGGAGGTGGTTTAGAGATGGGGGTTTCTAATTGAGAGTTGTGGAAAATAGCCTTTTGTCCCCGAACACAAACCCTGCTAAAAATAGATGGAAACTGTTGCTTCAAATGAACTTGCTGCTGTTTGTGTTCGAGTGACTATAACGTTGATCATCTTGCAATTCAAGGGAGCTCTCAGGCTGGAGAGCTTTTTCTGTTCTGTTTGTGCTAAGTGTATTCCAGGGGGTTCCACGACTTGACTTGGGCTCCGACAATGGATCGCAGCAGTAGAAGTGATGATAACTTGCTTCATCCTGCGTAGCTCCAAGTCTCTCTTCAGATATCTCCGCTGACGCCGGCAGAAAATGAGTTTGAACCAAAGTCTTCTGTCTTTTAGATTTAGGCTATCACTCAGCGGCTCTCTCGGTTGGACTAGGTTTTCATAGCATATGTACTTAAATGTTTGTCGGGTAAATAGCAGGCATTTGTGAAAGGTTCCTAGCCGGATGGATGGGATCTGGGATGTGAGGCACCGGTGTTCTTCCTCTGCAGTGGGAATGTTTAACCCCTTTGTTGTTCCTAGGGGTTACGTGCACCCAGTCTCCCCTGACCTGTCCCACAGGAGGGACGTCTCCTTTGGGTGCTCGTTGGAAGAGGTGGGAATTGTGTCTGGCTTTTGTGCATCCGAGTTTCTGAGTAAATGGGATATCATAGCAGCATAATCCCTTTTCCTTTGGACAGATGTTTCCCAGGACAGCAGTTTAGTGAAAAACCTTGGAACGGCTGGAATCTTGCTTTTCCATAAAAGCAGCATTTCATACCAACCCCCCCATCCAACTCCAAAATCTGCCCGTGAGTCTAGAAGGCTTTTCTTGGATTGCTGCGGGGCACGTTGGGAAGCAGTTCACTTGCAACTGTCTACTTCGCTCGGGGTATCCGTCCAGCTACGTTAAATGAGTTAACCAGTTTGTGTTTGGTGTTTCCTTGACGATTGTTGATTAAAATGTAAAAATTACCAGCATTGGAATAGGAAGCTAATGAAGAGAGCTCCAAAGTTGGAAATACGAGAAGCTGATTGTCAAAATAGATGCTAACATTTTTACAACATCATTTGATTGATGTAACAGTTAAAACGGCGGCCTTGAACAGGATGCTTTTGTGAACGAGATAATTTATCTCAGCAAATGCGTTCACATAAATGTTTTAAAATGAAAGGCACGATAAATCTGTCTAGAGTCTACACACTGTAGAGCTGCCAAACCTGCCACCTGTTAAAGATTTTAATGAACTGTTCTTTATTTAACAGAAAAAGTCAAATTAATGCTGTCACTTGCCTTTGCTGAGGCTTCCCTTATCTCAGGCTCTCCGAGATAGCGTTTAGCACATGCTTTTAAGTGGAGCAACTCTGGTGTTTTAATTAGGATTGCAGCAAACTGCAGAAGGCGGCCGTTAAATCTTAAATGTGGCTTTCGTGCAGCTCAGCCATGAGGATGGGCTTTTTCTTCAAAGCCCCAGGGACCCGGTGTTTTATCAGGAGCCGAAGGATGCCCAAGCTCATGTTGTGCCATGAGATTAATGGGAAATGGGTTCCTCTGGATTTTCTAAATGGAAGGTGATACGTTTCTCAGAGTAAACCAAAAATGTACTAGGATGTTTTACTTCTGCGCGTGAGAGAGAGAAAGCCTTTGAGTGCGTTAAGCCCTGTAAGGCAGGGCTTAGTGGAGCTTTTTTGCGGCAGCGGGAGAAGGGTTCACCCAAGTCTCCTTCCTGCAGTCTGTTTTCAGAGGGGAATTAGGAGACGTGGAATATGTCAGACTTGAAACATCTGCGTAAGGACAAATGCCATCCTTGGAGAGTCTGCAGAAAATTTACGTGCTGGTTTTTTACCCCTGACAAATTAAGTGTGTTGCTTAAGGGCCTTAGACTGGCAACGGTTTGGAAGATTACGACTTACTAGGATCCTTTTTCCTAGGCTCTTCGATGAATCACCACTCTTGTTTTCCATCCAGGAGCATAGTGGATGCTTGTAGTTCCTTGATTGTCCTTCACTTACTGTGGAGGTGGAGAACGTTTCTGGCTGAGTAAACACTACTCAGCTTCTAGTTAAGCTATGCAATGACCAGGCTGAAGCTCTCTGGTGTTGTAGAAGGGATGTAGAAGGCAGAAAGGTGCTAGAAAGAGTAAAAGCGGTAGGTAAGGAGGTGGAATAGCAAGGGAGAAAGCCGGGAAGGGATTTGTGAGGTACATAGCCAAAGAAATGGGCACGATCAGTAATAGCCATTGGTAGCAGCACAGGGGTTATTATTTTTTAATAACTACGAAGATGATTAGGGGACTGGAACATCTTTCCTGTGAGGAAAGGCTGAGGGACTTGGGTCATTTTAGTCTGGAGAAGAGAAGACTGAGGGGGGATCTTCTCAATGCTCATAAATACTGAAGGGGGGGTGGGTGCCAGGAGGATGGGGCCAGTCCTTTTTCAGTGGTGCCCAGTGACAGGACGAGAGGTAACGGGCATTAACTTGGCCATAGGAAGTTCCATCTCAACACGAGGAGGAACTTCTTTACTTTGAGGGTGGCAGAGCGCTGGAACGAGCTGCCCAGAGAGGTTGGGGAGTCTCCTTCTCTGGAGATATTCCAAACTCGCCTGGACGCGTTCCTGTGCAACCTGCTCTGGGTGACCCTGTTCTGGTGGGGGGTTGGACTAGATGATCTCCAGAGGTCCCTTCCAACCCCTCTCATCCTGGGATTCTGTGGTTTTGTAACAAAACGTCATTAAATACTTTCGTTGGCTATTCTGACTTCAACATGCTTTGAAGCAGCCTTGAGCCAATGGCTCAAGTGTGAGATTGAAATTCAGGAGCTTTTCTGTTTTTCTTTTGGTTGAACTACATTTTGTCCCACGAGACAAAATAATGTGATAGTTTTCACGAGCAACTCCAAATTTGAGACGCCGCCTCCTTTTTTTTTTTTTTTTCTTACCGTATCCTGATCGCTACCTCGGTTTCCCATGATGATCCCAGCCTCCAGCTGTAGTCAGTATGCTCTGGAGCCGGGAGCATGCCAGAAAATGGGGCCACTTCTGGTTAGGCTCCAAAGTAAACGTTTTTACTCGCAGATCGGTGGCCTAACAGATTTGACATCTTTGCCTTGTGTTTTCGCTTTGAAGAAAATAAACGTGCCACGGAAACAAATGTGCATCTAAAAACGCGCATTAAAACTTCAGGCGCTCGCTCTCTTTCACAAAAGCAGATTCCAGAGTGTTGACAGCAGGCTGGTATGACCGATTTTTTTTCTTGTTCTTTGGAGGAAAGGCCCCTTTTCAACAATAACTCCAGGCGGGGAGCGGTCCGGTGGCCAGAGTATTAGTGTGTTTGCCAGAAAACCTGGAGTTTTGTTTCTGTTCACCTGCTGTGTGAACTTTTTGTCTTGCTTTCTCCTCTTGCATAAATTCCAGTTCATCCTCCGCTTTTCTAAGGGATACGCGGTCTCTCCTGCAGACCGTGAAGACCTTCATGGTCATTTATATTTTGGTAATTTATTAAAATAGCAACATGGAATCTGAACTATTTATATTAATATGGTGTGGAACAGAGCAGCTGCTACAGTGCAGTTAATAATTTTTGGCCTCCAGTCACCCTGAATCCATTTTTACCCTCGACTGTCTGGCACTCTACAAGATACCCCCCCAACAAGTCTGCAGAAATCTTGTCACGCTGTCTTATGGAAAAGCATAGAAATGATGGTTTGGTATTTAAACGAGAAACCCATAAAAAGCTGTAATAAACACAAGTACGCTCGGTTATTCTTGCCGTACCTTTACAGAAGGTTGTAAAATACCTTCAGCGTTATTAGGAGAAGTCGGCAAAAATCCAGATTATGAAAGTCTTTTTTCTTCTCGCTGAAGTAAATGCTATTTTGAGACAGTGTTATCTTGAAAAATACTGGTTATTTTTAAAAGACATCTTTAATTCAAAAGGTCGGCCTCCTTGCGGTCCCTGGTAGGGTCCGGGAGCGAGTCCTTCCGGGGGCTTTTGGATACGGAAGGAGCCAGCTGTATAGCTCAGCTTCATCAAGGCTTTGGGTATGGTCTCCCATTGTGTCCTTATAGCCAAACTGCTGAGCTAAAGGCTGGAAAAGTGGACTTTTTTTCCCACTGTTACCTTTTGAGTATAGCCCCTTCCAGCCTCTCTTAGCCTATGACTGTATGATTTTCATCGTGCACCTTGTGAATTCCTCCTGGAGTAGCCAACCGGCCTTCCTGTCCCGCTGTCAAAGGAGGTAAGAAGGAAAGGGATATCCAAGGGGAAACACCAGGTCAAAAGGCAGCTTTTGATCAGCCCGAATTCTCTGCTCAAGATTTAGGTTGCGTAATAAAAATATTTAAGGATACTTTTCAACACATTACGCATACTTTGATTAAGAAACAGCCCAGCTCATGGAAAACCTATAAAAATGTGTGATTCCGAGTTATAAAGACGAGAAACTACCAGCGAAGTCCAGTTTTAAATTGAAAACAGTATCACAGAATGGAAGAAGCAGACTAATTACGCTGAACTGAAAGTAAAACCTGGCGAAAAATCTGCTGTACGCAAATTGTACTGCTTGAGAAGTAAATTGTCATCAGTGAATCAGAGTTTTCCAGTTAATTGTTCGGATAGCCCAGGAGACATGACCCCAGTCTGCCTGAGATAGGATCACTGCTAATTAATGTAATCCCTTAGACAAGGACCAACAGCGTATCTTGCGCTAGATGCCAGGAAGCTAAATGAGCTATTTAATTTGTGTAAATGTGGTATTTGTAGTTCAGTAGCACTTATAAGCCATACTATAGAGACAAGATATAAACAACGTATAGATGTTAAAACAACAAGCAATACAGGCGTTAAAAAAAACTTGCAAAAAAAGATAATCCTTGCCATTATGGTCTAAAATTTTTCCATGTGAAACTAAATTTTTTTTCTTCAATAAAAATACCTGCAAGATGATAACTTACATAGGACAGGCGAACTCCACTGGAATATTCTTGCTAGCCAAAAGCCAACAAGAATATTTTCCCAGGGAAAGAAGAAACGACTGCAGTGGAATCATATGCCCCTTTCCATGTCTCTGTCTGCCACCGTTCTTTACTTACGCTGTAAAAGTTGCGCTTTACGTGTAATTTCTAGGAAATCCGCAGCAACTTCAGCCTTTACTACGTACTGACCTGGAAATGAATTCTCCTTAGGTGGGATGCTTGGCTGTATATAGCTTTCCTGGAAAAGAGCTCTGTGTGTTGGGGTTGGAAAGGATTTTACTTCTTAAATTCAACGTGGAAGTCATAAACAAAAAACCAAACCTGAAGAAACCGATTCGAATCATCCCTTTTCTCAAGGCAAGAACAGTTTTGTGTTAATCATTCCTGATAAATACTTGTTGTTCTTTGTATCTGAAGTGTTTTGGAGCTGCAGATTTCAGTCTCTCAACAGCTCTCCGGCTGTTTGCGGTTTTTTCTTGTGTTCACTCTGGACCTAGAGAACAAAGGTGGGGTTTGTATATTTAAAAATTATTTATCTCGTTTGATTTTTCAGTTTAAAAAGCCCAATTTTGTCCTTTTAGTAGGCTTTATAAGAGCAGAGTAGTATAAGTTGTCGTAAGTGAGTCTGTTATCGTAAGCTAAGCCAATAAGAAATGCTGAAGAGGAACAAGATGAGAAACTTTGGGAAGTTAATTCTGATGGTGAGAAGCAGTCCAACTTCCACTTGGGGTTTATCTGACCGTGATTTTAGCCGCTGCTGTTTTTCCGACTGTGTGTCTTGGGATAACCATATTTAAGTGACAGTAAAAGGAGATTTCTTGTGCTAAACTGGAGTGACTGCAGGGTTCCTGCGAACCTGCCTCGGTAACCCGAGCGAGCTCCCTCCCGTGCAAAGACCTCTCTAGCAGGGTTTCCTGGGACTTAGAAATGGGGAAATCCTCATTACTGATTCCATTTGATTATTATTTCTATGGCAGTATTCTTTTTTTTTCTTTTAGTCCTTGTTGATGATCTTCAGAAGATGATGGGAAGCCACTGCACTGGAGCACGTGGGTATTTTAGAGCAAATTACTCCAGCTCCTTTTGGCCCACGGACCAGCTTTGAGAGAGAGGCTGCGGGTTTTGGCCCTCCGATCCCTTGTCTTGGTTTTCTCCCCCTTCCCTGTCCCGGGTCTGCACCCACCTTCCAGCCCAGTGTTCGGGCTCTTTCAGTTCGGGGGCGAACAGACAAATTATTTGTTGCTCCATCGTCTGTGCTCCAGGGTGAGATTTGCTCCTTCAAGTGTTGCGATATCTATCGCTTATATTCATCTCTTAACTGTTACGGGTCTTGACAATCTGCTCTGAAAGCCAACCATCATTATCCAGCTGTATTATTTCCAACAAGGATGCAGTGTTGTTAGTGTTTCCACAGATCGTTAGACTGTTTTCCCCCTAAATTAATCCTCCTGCAATGTGAAAGTGTAATTCAGAATGAGACCCAGCAAAGCACTTCATTATCATAAGCAGTTCTGGTAACTCTAAATGTTTTTCTTTCCGTCGTGGACTGGATCCTAATCCTTTCCGTCAGCTGTGGGAATTAAACCAAAGTGTATAAATGATATCCGCTTGACCCGTGGAGGTAGGGCAACTGTGCGGAGTAACCGCTGGTTGCCCACCTTTTCAAAATAAGAAAAGAAACGGAGATGGAACAGAAAGTTGTGGTTTAGGGCCTTTTTTTTCTCCATCTGAGTCTTGTCTTGAAAAATGTTTAGTTCAGTGTTTAATGACTGACTTGATTTAACCTGCTCAATCATATATGCTACCTTCTTTCACAGCGTTGTTGTATCTGTCAAGACTGTTGCTGGAGAGCTCTGTATATAAATGAGAGGCCATACTTGACGTTTTCTCATGCCAAATATCATCCTTTTGGGGAATAATTGCGTTGTTTTGGCCTAGACGTTCTCAGGACTGGAAATCAGTAAATTTCCTTTGCAAAAGAGATCTGTAAAACAAGACTCGGTCCTCTGTGTTCTGACGCTTTGTGCTTTATTGGCTTTTTTCCCTTGGGAAAATGGTTTTATTTAATAAGAAGCGAAATTTCTTATTGACCAGAGCTACTGGAAGTAAGATTTTTCATAGCTGCCTTCCTCTTCTATAGTAATTCAGTAATGCCCAGTCCCATTGTCGTCTATTGATCAAAATTTAATGGTCATTATGAAGCTTAATTTTATCAAAACTTCCATGCGTGCATCTAATAATGAGCTTAGCTTGTCCTCATGAGTCCTTAAACTCAATGCAGTCTCCGAATTTATTTAGACATGTCTTCTTTTTCCTTGCCTTTGGAAAATACCGAGGGGTCCCTTCTGTAAGCAACACGGCAATTGCAGGGTGGGTTCCCCGGGAAGGCGACTTATATTGCAGAGCTCCCGCAACGTCTCTCGGCCGCTGGACCCTGTGACCTGTCTGTTGACTGAGCTTGGTCCTCTCATACCTGTCTCCCCTCTCCCGAATCACAGTCCTAATTACTCCTTTTGGAAGTGCTTGTGTGGGTGCCGATGCACACCGTGTCTTCATGCCCGAGGGAACTCTCGAGAGCGTTACTCATGAATTGGCTCACCCCCTATAACTATCTCCCCAGCTCCTTATACCCTCCCGTGACAAACTGAAAGAAAGCAAAATTTCTGTGCTTCTCACAGAAGCTGGCGACGTATAGTTGAATAAGCTCATTCATTAGGGAGAGGCCAGGAGAGGGTGGGTAAAATAGAGGTGTTAAAGCTTCTCTAGCTACCACAGAAAATCTGCTTTAGCAAGGAAAGCTGCTTCGTACTGATCCAAGATCTGTCTGAAACTCTTTAAAATAGCAGGCAGAATTTAGAGGTGGGAAGAGAGCATGTTAAGTTTTACTTTCAACTGTAAGGTAGAGGTTGGTGCTGGGAAAGAGATTCAGAAAGAGAAAAAGCTTTCAATAATTTCGGACGTTGTCTCAGATGTGCTCAGGAAATGGTCACTCTTCTCGCTCGCCCTTACTAGAGAAATGAAAACCGTAGGCACGCGATATGCCTGTATCCAGCCTCTGGTTTTAGGCAAACTTAATTTTTTGCAGTGTTATAGCTTAACTTGGTATGAGCTTTCTTTCATTTCTGGAACAAAAAAGGGATTTTTTTCTAGTGGCCGCTCAAGCCAAGATTGCTTCATTCTTGAGGAAAGACGTTTCTCTCAGGCAGAGAGAGGCACTCAACCATTAAGTGAAATGTGTGGCAGGAGAGAAAGATAGAAAACTCTTCAAAGAAACTGTAGTCACATCCTAGTAAAATTGCCAACGCTCTGTCTCGTGTCAGAGTAAGTGTTTTGGTGCTCATTGCCAAGCAAACAGCACATGTGGTATTCCCCACCGCAGAGGTGAATTTACTTCTTGTTTAGAAAATTAACCTATGAGTTAGGTTTAAACCTTTCCTTAGGTAAAGGGAAAATCTCCTTTATGCTCCTGTTTGTGGAATTTCTGAGAACTAAGCGACCATTCTCATTCTTCCACAGAAGCAAACTGGAGTAATGTGTTACCATAGCGGGATGAGAAAATGTCAAATGCAATGGAATTTATGCCAGAAAAATGTATGCTGGGTATCAACTGAATTTTACCCAACCAGGTACACTCTTCACTGGGTAAAAAACCGGCTGGACGGCCGAGCCCAGAGAGTCGTGGTGAATGGAGCAAAATCCAGTTGGCAGCCGGTCACAAGCGGAGTCCCCCGGGGCTCAGTTTTGGGGCCGGTCTTGTTTAATATATTTATCAATGATCTGGATGAGGGGATTGAGTGGTCCATCAGCAAGTTTGCAGCCGACACCAAGTTGGGAGGGAGTGTTGATCTGCTGGAGGGCAGGAAGGCTCTGCAGAGGGATCTGGACAGGCTGGATCGGTGGGCTGAGGCCAATTGTATGAGGTTCAACAAGGCCAAGTGCCGGGTCCTGCACTTGGGTCACAACAACCCCCTGCAACGCTGCAGGCTTGGGGAGGAGTGGCTGGAAAGCTGCCTGGAGGAAAAGGACCTGGGGGTCCAGGTCAACAGCCGGCTGAGTATGAGCCATCAGTGTGCCCAGGTGGCCAAGAAGGCCAACGGCATCCTGGCCTGTATCAGAAAGAGTGTGGCCAGCAGGAGTAGGGAGGGGATCGTGCCCCTGGACTCGGCGCTGGTGAGGCCGCACCTCGAATGCTGTGTTCAGTTTTGGGCCCCTCACTCCAAGAAGGACATTGAGGTGCTGGAGCGTGTCCAGAGAAGGGCGACGGAGCTGGTGAGGGCTCTGGAGCACAAGTCTGATGAGGAGCGGCTGAGGGAGCTGGGGTTGTTCAGTCTGGAGAAGAGGAGGCTGAGGGGAGACCTCATGGCTCTCTACAGCTCCCTGAAAGGGGGTTGTGGGGAGGTGGGTGTTGGTCTCTTCTCCCAAGTGACTAGTGATAGGACAAGAAGAAATGGCCTCAAGTTGTGCCAGGGGAGGTTCAGGCTGGATATGAGGAAAAATGTGTTTCCTGAGAGAGTGGTGAAGCACTGGAAGAGGCTGCCCAGGGAGGTGGTGGAGTCCCCATCCCTGGAGAGGTTCAAGGAACGTGTGGACGTGGCACTGCAGGACATGGTTTAGTGGGCATGGTGGGGTTGGGTTGGTGGTTGGACTTGATGGTCTTACAGGTCTTTTCCAACCTTAGTGATTCCGTGATTCTTTTGTAATTTCCCTGTCCTCCTCTTGTCTTCATTCCTGGCATGTTAGATACCCCCTAAAATCTGAATTGCTCCCCGCCAGGTGCCTCAAATGTGACAGCGCTTGTTATTCTCTCTCTGTGCCTACTGCAAAACTGTAAGTGGCTGCAATAACTGCAAGGCAAAGACTGCATCATCCTCCTGCAGTAATCGTACTTCTTCCAGAGCTTTGGTTGCTTAAGTAGTATAAAAATCCATTCTTATACTAAAAATTTAAAAATCTTGTTCTCTTGTAATAAAAAAATTATTAGAAGAGACCACCTGGTTCCTTCATTCTTTTATGATTATAGCTTGTATTAACTTTTGTATTGTTGTCCCACTAGTCATGTGTGCTAGAAAACCTGACATAACCGTGGTAATTCAGTAAAATCAGTAAAACTTATTTTCTTTACGTAGTTTACCAATAAGATTTAAAACCCCCAATGTACATGGGGGATAAGAGATCTCTGGACAAAAATACTTCCTGTTTAAATTGAAGAACAGCAATTGTGTAGCTTCAAAATATCACTGGAGATTAGCAGTCAGAGCATTTACGCTGCTTGAGTCACAGTTACGACCTTTTAGGTCCGCTCGTGGTAACTACCCATCTATAGATCAGTTGCTAAGTGATCACACCAAATTATTTGATAGATTATAACTGTAGGACAGCAACAGGAATGACTGAAATGTTTCCAAATCAGCCACTGTTATTAAATTGGGTAGAGAGGCCAGTGAATTTGAAGGAAGGAGCTGGACTCTGGCAGAGGATGCTTTTCCGGCAGACTAAGGTTGTAAAAGTAAGTTTGCTTCCATGATACGCAGCAACAGCAAACACCGGAGCTGCGCAAGGGTGAAAGCAAACCAGAGGCGCTGCGCCGGACAAAGCAAGCCGAGCCAGGTCGGCCGGCGTACTATGAGCACTGCGGGGCCGAGCGCGCTCGGGATCGGCTGGGCTTTGCCCGGTTGGAGGCAGCGGAGGCAGATATCTGCCTCTGCCACGGCACTGATCCGGGGTTTGGGGCCAGCTGGTTAACTCGTCCTGGTCCCAGTTTGAAATAGGAAGTTCCATCTCAACACGAGGAGGAACTTCTTTATTTTGAGGGTTGCAGAGCGCTGGAACAAGCTGCCCAGAGAGGTTGTGGAGTCTCCTTCTCTGGAGATATTCCAAACTCGCCTGGACGCATTCCTGTGCGATCTGCTCTGGGTGACCCTGCTCTGGTGGGGGGGGGTTGGACTAGACGATCTCCAGAGGTCCCTTCCAACCCCTCTCATCCTGTGATATGGATGTCTCTGTGTCGGTAGTTAAACGAAGGGGCTGGCTTTCGGAGTTGCTGTGCCCTTTTGCAGCAAGTGGTTTTACCGGGATTTTGGAAATACCTTGTAATGGTGGAAATCAAGTTGGATTTTTAAGAGGTTACTGCAGTGAAACTGTGCTTTTAGTGAGCACAGCGCAGGTTTCATTATTGAATCCACTCCGTATAAGTGGATTTCTGCCTGTGCTATAAATTTTCCTCCTCACCTCATGTTTGTAGGTTCCTGACAGTGCAAAGGGCTCCCTTGGACTTGAGATAATCTATTTTTCTGAGAGTTTAAAGCCAAAACCAGCAGTTAGTGAGGAAAGACGATTTATAGTTAACCGATATCAGTTTATGTGTTCACTTTGTCCTTCTTTGCTGTGCATCACTTCTTTATGAATTCACAGCACGCGTACACGTCTGTATGTATATGTAGAAATATACAGGTACGTATATATGTGCATACGTATCAGGTATATTATTTAATCCGGGTTGATTAATAGTCTTTACTGCGAAATACAGGGGATGCCTTTCAGGCTGCGACTTTGTAAATACTAGTGATGTTGAGAATGTTATCCACTAAACGTAGCATTTCTCAGTCTAAGATGCCATCCAAGTTGAAGTGCGCAGTTGTTCTGAAGCACGACGCTCAAGACTTTCCAGAAGCAGCGACAAAAGAAAACCACACAACAGCGCTGCGTGGTACACGGCTGTGAGTCAGATAACAGACGCATGTACCCAAAGATTCTTTCTGCCTCTTAATCCTCCCCATCAGTTGCCTCCTGCCTGGCTGGTGACCGCCCTGCCTCTCTGAGAGCTGGTTCTTCTTTACCCCTTCCTTCTTCTCCGAGCAAACCTGTTCTAAGAGCCGTGGAGATGTTTAGACCGGCACCACGTAGGGAGGGAGCGGGCTTGGCACGGGGAGTAGCAGTTGATGGTGGGCTGCAGACCACCTTAGCGCTGTTTCTGAGGACTGTTTTTTTTTCTGAGGGACATGGTCCAGCTGATCTGGGAGTGTTTTTTTTTCTGAGGGACGCGGTCCAGCTGATCTTGGAGCCTTCTTGCAGAGAGGTGTGAGTAGTTGGGCTGCGTTTGTTCAGGGGCTGCACCCTGGCAGGGATAAAACCCTGGAAACCTTTGCTGCTAAACCAAGGCAGCCACTTCTGTGTTGGTGTGGTTAACCGGTTATCTAACCTCTAGCAACAGACAAAGAGGAAGAAACCTTGTGAAGATCCTCTAAGTTAACTGAAACTATACAAATGTACCAGAAAAAAGTCCCTGGGAAGAGTTTCGCATGAAACAAGAAAAACAGCTATGTAAATGCAGCACCTATCTTGAAAGCCAACTGATCTTTGGTAACTCATTGAAGTTGGGAGGGCAAGAAGAACATCTGATATAACTGCTGATACCATGGACTTCTGAAGTAACTTTTTTGAGGGATGACAGGACAAACTACGAGCAAGCAAATAGGCCAGTTAAGCCATGGGGAAGGGTATTAAAATAAATCCTGAAGACATTATTTTGGCAAGAAAGCAGTTAGTTTCTTCATGTGTCTAAATGCTTTTTGAGTAAAATCCACCCAGAGGTATTGAAAATCATGTATTTGTCTTCGTAGCTGCCAGTCAGCATCTTTAAGGCATGGGAATTCCTTGTACCGTCAGGTTTCTTGGGGAAAACCTGGTATCTCTTGAACACAGGTGCTAAGTCTGCTTCAGAAAATGAAGTTGAAGCAAGGCTGGGGAAAGTATACCTAGGGAAGAGCAATGGAAAAGAAAGAGAAAGAGGCACAGGGTCACTTCACCGTTACGGAGTGTGCAAAACAGAAGTACCATCTGTCAGGCGGTTACCATGAAGCACTTGCGTGGTGGCCACCCTGTCTCCTCTTCCATGCTTCCTCCTGAAGTTCATCTGCTGAATGGTGCTGAAAGTGTTGCAGGGGACCAGTGTGGGAGAAAAGGTCTCTTTGAGCAAGACTGTAATGCTCTGACTCTAATCCAAAGTAGATTCATGTCATTCTTGCTGCACTGCAGTGTTTTATCGGGCACTTTAACTGAGTAGTAATTTTTCTTCAATTGAAGCCTTCATATATGCATATTTTAATTTTAACAAAAATGTTCTGCTATTTAGGTGATCTTTGGTTCGAAGCAACAGCGTACGGTACGAAAAATGATGTGTTATGAGAAGCTCCTTTGAAAGCGGGCTTGACACTTGGGGTTGGGGAAAAGGCCAATCTTCTTGAGCAACCCAGACTTCTCCCGCATCCTGTGAGTCACCCTCAGCGCTCGGCTAGAGAAGCAGAACTGCCCTGGTAAGGACAGAAGTGTTGGAAATTGAAAACCAACCCGAGCTTACCGCAGCAGGAGCTCTGCAAAACGCTCTTGACCTCGGAGGCACAGCCCGTGAACAGAATGGTAACGGGAGCGAGGAGGGACTTGGGTCAAGGCCACATTTTTCTCCCACTCCCCTTTTTTTTCTGTATTTCTAAAGACTGTACGTCTTGTTCCCTGCTGGCACCGTGTTTTTTTCTTTCTTTTTTGAAAGCAGAATATTAGTCTGGTCCAATCTGTAGTCTTGGGTTCAGATAGTTTTTTTTTTAAACAGTTTTGAGTGATTTGTAGTTTGATAGGAAGCAATGAGAAGTTTTATAATTCTAGAACATCTATATGCACTGATACCCAAGTCAAAACATGTATTTCCTCTGGAAATCACCTTCATCTTTTATGCGTGAATTACTATCTTGTTAAGTGTCTAAGACTATATCGTTGGGTTTCTCTTGTTCCCCCCTGGAATTAGAGACTCAAGGGGGAAAACAGAGCTTTAACTTGTTGAACCTTTGCAACTCTCTGATATTCCGTACTCTTTGGATTAACCAAGCTGTTAGGATGGGCCAGATGTCGCACCGTAGGGGCCCAGAAAGACAACCGAGCAAGGGGACCGACAGTGACGTGGGGACTGGGGTCCCCCGCGCTCATACCAAATACCCGGCACACACGAGGGGCCGCGGGGGTTTAGTGACGGTACGGATGTGTGCCCCGGGTGTTAGCGTGTTCGTGTGAAACACGCTGCGAGCTGCTGAGAAACTAAGCAAAGGGACGCTCCGTATAGCCTTGGTATGGTTCTGGAGGTAGCTACAAAACTTACTTGAAGGGGAAGCGTTGCTGTATGGTGAAGGCAGACAGATGGGTGCGAAAGCAGACAAAATGGGAAGTGAAAGAGCTGCAATCACTCTCGTAGGCTTTCCCCGCTCGTCTGGGGCACCCAGGTGCATGTTGCACAAACAAAGCTATTTTTTTTTATTTCAAAAACCCCCACATATGTATATGTTTTTAAGTATTTCACATGCACTGATGTTTGCAATAATAGTTCTGAAAATAGACAGTAAAATAAAATTTCCATCTGAGGACATGTTTTCTTTTTAAACCCCAGCAATATTCTGTACGGTGGTGGTGTCTGGATTCCCTTCGTATTAACTTAGGTGTCATGTGTGGCTTTAGGCTTTGCATATTAGTAGATGAAATGGGCTTCATCTATGAAATGAAGGCACTAAGGTTATAAATGTTATGACTGTTTTGTTCCTATGTTCTCAAAAACCCATCATTAAGACAGCTCACTGTAAAGTAAATACTAAAAGGGGTTTACATCAAAGAATCAGAAAGCATCATGTCGTAATGAGACTGCAGCGTGTCTAGTGCTAATGAGTTGACAGCGAAGTTGAATGCAGTTTTCTTTTACTGTCTTGTAAATTGATTTTAGTTTACAGCGCTGTAGGCTAGGTCTCCTTAATTCTGTATTTTTGTTTAATTGAATAGCAAGACGTATAATTAGCTGAACTATGTTGTATGCCTTCACTGACGCAAGCTCCTGAGCCAGTGAAACTCATTCCGGTGTGAAGACTCTGATCTTGCTCATCCTGTGTGCTGGGTAGAGCTTGCTTTAGGTGAAACCAGCTCAAGCTGAAAGTTAAAGTGGGCAAGACAATTATACCGGTCTTAACCGTCTATTGCACGTGACATAAAATACATGTAGTTAAAAATGGAGTTTAGAGATTCTTCTTCCTGGTCTCCCATAATTCTCAGAAAAATGTATTCTTTATATTTGCTGGGTTTTCTCCAGCTGTTATATGAGAAGTTGAGCTATTTTGTGACTTACCTTTTCCCGTGCGTATCATCTTTTTTGTTCATGATACTATTCTCGCCGAATAAGGTATTTCACAGAAGGCTTTGGAGTGTGACATCTATTGACAGTTGCTGCTTGTAGCAGGAGCAAAGGAAAATAGCTTCTAGTAGAGCTATTGGACCAAGGCACTTAATGCTTACAACGCGGTGAGCGGGGAAAGCTGCCCACATCTGCTAACGCTTGCTGCTGCTACCACCTCAGCAGAATAGTCTTCTGTTTCATCTGTTTGCGGTACAAAGTAGCATAGTGTTTAACGGAGGCGATTTTGTATGAGCTGATAAAATAGCTGTGCACCCTGTCCTTGGCTTCCCGTGGCACGCTGTGTCCGCTGGCGGACAGCAATACGCTGTGACAAGTCGGTGTAGAGCTCGGTCTCCGCATCAGCTGGTGGAAATACTGATTTTGTGAAACATTTGTCACCTGTTTCTTCAGATGACTTTTTCTTGTCCGTTTGTAAGGTCTCCTTTGCGAGAAGACTACAGCATCCTGTTTGTCTTGCCTTCCCGATCATTGTAAACGCTTCTGCTCGTCATGAAGGCTACGGGCCGTAGCGGCGAATACTGGATCTAGGAATCGACGGTTTTCCTGTACAGGGATATCTTTACTGCCGTTCAGATGAGGGGTCTGACAGATACTTAGAAGCAGTGTTTGGTGCAACTGCTATGGAAAACGGTGCTCCATGTTGGACTCGGTGATCCTTATGGGGCCCTTCCAACTTGAGATAGTCTATGTTTAAGCCGTGTAAGTTATGTAAGTTGTTTACTTTGGAGATAGGGGCCCTGGTATGCAGTAATTGGAAACTATTGGTAAGTAGGTATTATCTCCCATTAACAGTGATGGAGAGCTTGTACCTAATACAATTCCTAGGATGCTGCTCTGAAAATTTACTCCTGGACAGCCATCCCAGAATAATTTCATTAAGGACTGCCTGCTAACTGAAGAGGAAATGGTACTAAGAGGAGCTGTAATACCTGAAAATGAAAAAGCGCTCTGAGAGGAAAGGGGTGGTCTGTCCCTCCCATGTGGCAGAGGGGCAAAGAGAGGGGGGGAAGTTACGTCTTCGTTCCACTGCAGCCCCAGAAATGTTTTGGGCGTTGCAGGCGTTGGTTTTGGTAACCAGCGTTCCCAAATATGCACGGCTAAAATTCCCCATTTGCCTACTGAACGTAATAAAGTTGTGATAAAGGCGTTCAGTGCCCGTCACTGAGATTATCCGACGTCTATCCGCCTGTAGCAACCGCAGCTTTGAAGAGGACTCCTGTGCCGGAGTCCTGTGCTTTGCAATGTGTCGGTCTGCTGGTGCTGCCGGTGGGTGGGAGTGGGATGTTTTCTCCTGGGATGGTACGGCGCAAGGGCACAGGGCAGGAATTGAGTACGCACCCGAGAAATTGAGGTCACTCTTCTGTCCGTATATCCTTTGGCTTTAGCCAAGAAGCCTGGCTGGTAAGTTCATCGGCCTCACGCGTGCAACTTCAAAGCTTTTCACCGTCAGGGTCAAACTAACCTTCTTTTAGTCTCGAATTTTCCCTGCACCACAGTGGAATTGTATCAATGGTATCAAAAAGCCAAGAGATGAAAAAAATCTAAAGCCGTTATTGAATGCCTCAGTTAATTAAGGGGATCTATGACGTTGGCGTTTGGGATAAACCCTCCTCAGTCTCACATCGCAAGTCAGCTGCCCGTGCGCAACACCACAAATTCACGTATACCCCAGTCTAAAAAGAAGTGTGAGTCTGTCAGAAGCCCGGTACCAGTTTTAATCCCATATTTGTTGTTATTTTTTTCTTTAGGGTACCATCTTTCTGCCTGGCAACAGAGTAATTGAGCATCCCTGCAATGAAGAAAGTCCAGGAAAGTTCCTTTTTGAAGTTGTTCCAGGTAGGCTATTCCACTGCATGTAAAAAGTCTTTGCAGTTCTGTTCTCAGTGACAAATGGCCACGTCTGTTCTGCCAGAACAGAAGATGAAGGTGATTAATGATTCAATTTAAGGAAAAGAAAATTCGTTAATTTGTTAATTCTTTCATTCTTT
The DNA here is from genome assembly GCF_030936135.1 of Gavia stellata. Classification (NCBI taxonomy): domain Eukaryota; kingdom Metazoa; phylum Chordata; class Aves; order Gaviiformes; family Gaviidae; genus Gavia; species Gavia stellata. The sequence continues at coordinate 19,830,024 of NC_082612.1, read as the reverse complement.
TTTTTTTTTTCCATTCACCGCCGAGCAGTGTAGGAAAAGGATGTGGTTTTTTTATCTGTCAGCGTAAAGCATGATTGTTCATGGTGAGGGGCTGCACCACTGAGTGGTATAGGGACAGTACAAGTGTATTTGGTAATTATTTTGGATTATATTGGATGCTATGAAGTAGTGTGTCCTGTGGTAAGAAAGGAATCCGTAACACAGCATCAACAGCTTATCAAGTATAGCACGTGGGCTTGATGACATCAGTACCATCACTGAAGAACGCTCCCTGGTCACTGTGGGTGGATAAAGAGATTGTGACAACAGCAAGGACATTGAGGTGCTGGAGCGTGTCCAGAGAAGGGCGACGGAGCTGGTGAGGGGTCTGGAGCACAAGTCTGATGAGGAGCGGCTGAGGGAGCTGGGGTTGTTCAGTCTGGAGAAGAGGAGGCTGAGGGGAGACCTCATCACTCTCTACAGCTCCCTGAAAGGGGGTTGTGGGGAGGTGGGTGTTGGTCTTTCCTCCCAAGTGACAAGTGATAGGACAAGAGGAAATGGCCTCCAGATGCGCCAGGGGAGGTTCAGGCTGGATATTAGGAAAAATGTCTTTCCTGAGAGAGTGGGGAAGCATTGGAAGAGGCTGCCCAGGGAGGTGGTGGAGTCCCCATCCCTGGAGGTGTTCAAGGAACATGTGGCTGTGGCACTGCGGGACATGGTTTAGTGGTGAACTTGGCAGTGTTAGGTTAATGGTTGGACTCGATCTTAAGGGTCTTTTCCAACCTATGCTTCAACAGCCAGTTAGCCCACTGTGTTTATTCAATATATTCTGTTAATCCCCATATTACTTTTCCATTTACTTTCCCATTATGGCTATTTAAAAGGGTAAATAGAGGATAATATTCATTGAAACTCATCTCCATGTTCTTGCTCTTAAACCATCTCAGTGTCAAGGCACAAACGTAGTTGTCTTGACTGAGGTACGGAGGTTTTGATATGTTGTAGAAGTGTAAGAAATATGAAGTAGATTTGAAAGGTAAGGAGGCCAGTCACTCACTGGAATTTGCAGATGCAGCTCGGCACAGTGCAGCTTTATTTTTGCTTTCATACGTGGCAAAGAATTTGATTATGAAAGCTATGTGCAGTAAGTTAGTATGCAAGGAAAGCAAGCATGGTATCTGTGAGGTTTGCTTAACACTCACCCCAGCTTGAATCAATCACATTTTAAGAAGTTTCTCACTGTGGTCTGTATCTTTTTCCTATGTTCAAAATACTGAAGGAAACCTAATATTAACATTGCAAGTCTGGGGTTGACTAAAATCTTGTTCCCATTGAAAATTGAGAGTTCTTTTCAACTGAAAAAGTGTGCTTTCCCCCCCCCCCCCCCAAAACACACAGAATGCTTTCTGACCTAAAATTTCCGGGCAAAATGGGACTTCCAATCAGTCATTTCATAAATTTAAGCCTCTGTTTCTTCTGGGTGTTGTAGATGGGAAAGAGAGAAGCTGAACTTCCGTCATTGTAGCTGTTGCTGTTACGGCAGGAGGGTCCGTGCCCTGCAGCAGCGGGTGTGGAGGGGATAAGAAGAGCAGGCAGAAGTGGACTGGCCCTGATTTCGGTGATGATGCTCTCTCTCCTGGTAGACGTCACCATGGGCGAAGCAGCTTTAGCTCCTGCCGCAGGTTAAACTAGAAGGCGCTGCTGAAGAAGCGCGCAAAACTGGGGTGTTCCCGTCTCGCTCCCTCAGATACAGCTCCTAACAGGAGGAAATCTGGCTGATAACAGGATGGTAGGAAATGGTAATGGAATAAGGCTTGAACAGTCACTTAGGCTTTGAAGGCAGGCCCTTCTGTCCGTGTTCAAGCGCCTTCCTCAGAGATGACTCCTTTTCTGTGGATGATGCAATCCCAAACAGCGCTGCTGCCTGTGGGATGCGTACAGCACGTTTGGAGGTCAGACCGTACTTAGCTGCTGAGTTTGAATGCTTTTACCGCAGTACCTGGCTGTTACCTAAATTGTAGAAAGCCTCCAGAACATCACAGGATCCCTAAGGTTGGAAAAGACCTGTAAGATCAAGTCCAACCACCAACCCAACCCCACCATGCCCACTAAACCATGTCCCACAGTGCCACGTCTATACGTTCCTTGAACCCCTCCAGGGATGGGGACTCCACCACCTCCCTGGGCAGCCTCTTCCAATGCTTCCCCACTCTCTCAGGAAAGACATTTTTCCTAGTATCCAGCCTAAACATGCAACGCTTCGCCCTGGGTTTGAGTTACCAGTACGCTGTTAAGTCTCAACCACCACCTGTGTTGCTTCTGCTCTCAGAATTTGACTGTTTACTGCTGGTTTTCAAAGTGTCGGCACCTCTCACTCGATTTTCTTCCAGCCTGAGCCCTTATGTGCCAAGTCTTAGCCCGGGTCATCCTTCATGCCCAAGTTAGAAAGCCTTTGGCAGCAAAGCCAACAACGGGAGTGCCGGCTGCTGCGCTGATGGGCAGTGCTGGTGGGAGAGCACCATCGCTCTTGTGATTTCCCAAAATATTTGTTGTGCCATCTTTCTATGCAGTCAAGTTAAAAAGTAATTTGCAATTAATTTTTGGGTTGCCTTCACTGTTTATCTGGAGCCGCCCTGAGAATCAGGTAGGGTTTTTTTGGTTTGTTTGCTTGTTTTTAATTCTGAGTATAGGGTTTTGAATGTGTTTAGGATAGCACCAGTATATTTATTTCCAACCCCCCTTGCATGCAGCTATAGTGGCTTCATACTGGAGCAGTTTTCCTGGTGAGATACTATGCTAAGGATTCATGACCGAAAAAAAAAAAAGGTTTTGGGAAAACAGATAGGAAATTTCATGCCACAGCCCTGGTCTTTGGGGGATGAAATTAAAATCGAGACTCAGGCTGGCTGTGGAGGCATCACAGTGCCTGTAGAAGCGTTGTCAGCCGTATGTTGAGCAAAGACGAAGTGAGCTTTGCCACCGTCGTCATTGTCACTGTTGCTTCTCAAGGCAAGTATTGTCAGCCCTTTGTAATGGAGCTGTTTGTCATCTGTATCCTCTTCATGCCTCAGTGTAAAAGTCAGTTTTATAGGCTGATGGCAACAAAACTGAGCTCATTGAGTGTAATAGAGAAAAATATATTGTAGCCAAGGTTCTGTTTAGCCTTTGTTGGCTTTCCTATGAGAAAACAGCTACATAGCAACGGGATCTATTTGCAGCGGGTTTTTAATTTTGTCAGCTTAAATGAACGTTGTGTAAAACGTATGGCGCCGAAGCTCACGCTGCTCTTGAATTCTGTTTACCCTGTATTAAAAGTCGAAGTAATTTTAGTTATAATCCCAAAGGCAATAGTGATAATTCCTCTTTTTGTCTATCATGTTTGTGGGTGGCCTGAAAACTTGTGTGTGTGTGTGTGTTTGTTTATTGGTAATACATGCAAATTATTTTGGGAATGTACGTGGGAGTAGGTTTATACTATGAAACTAATTCTCTGTACGCAGCCATCTCTGCAGATGAATGAAAGAAATGTGTGTGGAGACAATTATCTTGCAGTTTTGACGCCGTAATTAAAATACAGATGCCTTTAATTTGCATTTTGAAAACATTCTGTTCATTCCTTAAGCCATGACATGGTTTAATACTTAGAATTGTTCCTTTTTTTTTTCTTTTGCTGTGCTGATGAAGTTAATTTCCAGGAGTGATACTGTCTCCTGTACAGCACGAGGCCCACGCCACGCTTCTGTGCAGGAGTTTTCCGTACCCAAGTCAGTGCGACCACGGGGTGATTAGTGACGTCTGTGGTTGTTAACAGCTTCTCGCGCGCTCGAGGGAATGTTTCATACTCAACAGAAACCAGAAGAGAGTTAAAATCAATGCCTTTTTAAAGGGAAGTATATACATATAGTAAAGTCGTGTGATTAGGTTTGTTCAAGTGACTGTGTTTTATTTGCTGATTGTTACTAGTTTCATTTAGAAAATAAACTCTCATTCCGTGTATTTGTTCCTTTCTAAAGGAAACCCGAGGTGTTTATCTGGCTACGCAGGTGTAACGGGGGAAGGCGTTTGTGCTCACGCGGAACTGAATCGGGTGACCTAGCTAGGTGTCAGCCGTAGGTACGGAGGCGCGGAACCGAGGCACAAGAAAGCGCCGTCGTTTGCACGTGTGGCGGTTTGCAGATGGGGGACTTGATTCCTGCTTGAGTTGAGTTGCTGCACCCCGTTTGCACCAGGAGGAGCTGAGCTCAGAGATGTGGGAAGCTCAGACTCGTCCGTTGGCTTTCGCACAAGGCTCGAGCATCTTTTTTGGAGTCCCCTGGGCTTTCCAAGGGTTGCTGCCTGAAGGTGTTTTGAGCGAGGGCGGTATGGAAAGCCTTGCAGTAGGAGCCTGTGGCTTTCCCAGGGATGTCCGGATGCTTGTAGGAGCTCCCAGGACTTGAATCCTCATCTCCTGATGCACTCAGCAAAAATAAGCTGGGACTACGTAGGTAATTGCCTGGAAGAGGTTGATGGTGATTGAATGGGCAAAGGAATGTGCTTCATCATTGACTGGACTTTGATCCTGGAAACTAAACTGTTCATACTGCTACCTCCCCAATTGCTCTTGGTCCTTACGCGGTGGCTGATGTCCTGCTCTATGAGAGTGATAAATCACTGGCCTCATGGGTAAGAAGCCACATCACGACTGCAGTGGTATTTCACTGTCTGAATGCCATCGTATCATGTATTTCTTTGTCCCTGGCCTGTATTATATGCAGATTTAATGAGAAAACAGCACTGAAGACGAGCTTACTTACAGGACCGTGTTCGCTAGCAGGCGGTCTGTTTGCGTGCTAAGGCATGAGTTCCCTTAGAGACACAAATATCCCAAAGGTTTCTCTGATGAGTTGTTCAGTTGCATGAGTGTTCGTATTTAATTAGCACCGTTTAAACGAAAACGTACGTTTCCAAATGTTGATCTTTGCTATTCCTTGCGGGATCTTTTGCTTGTCAACTTGGTAGAGGAGCACTGTGTTTTTCACCGTTGGCAAAGTATCGTAGTCTGGCGTGTGCATCTGTGTGGATGAATTTGTACTTCGGTAGTACCGAGTTACCGAAGTCTGTTCGTCCTCTAAAAACATTCTCAGCGCAGCTCCAAGTTAGGTGTCTGCAGTTTACGGCACGGTTTCATTCCTAGGGGTTGTTCACACTATTTGGAGATAATATTTCGGGGAAGTTCCTTGTAATCTCTGTTGCTGCTTTTTCCTGCGCTCATGTGTCTGCTGATTTCTTGTGTGTATGGCTCCTGGGTTATCTCCTTTCCATCAGGGAACATGAGATCTTTCTTGAGTGGTGGATGGTGGAGACTGCGGAAGGCAGGAATTACCTTCAGCGCTGTACGCTTGCGTTCGTTTAAGGTCAGTTTGTCAGGCCTGAGAGCTGTAGTCAAGAGAACAAGCCCAAACATATTGCTAAGGAAAATCGCACCGTTTTTATTCTGGTTTAGATGAGCTCTCTCTGCGCACAACGCTTCTGCACGTACATCTCTTCAGAAGGCGGTTTCTCGGCGATGCTATGCAACAGAAGTGTTGGTTCCCTTTGGGGTACTAGTTGAAAAGAGGCCAGACGCATTGCCGCAACGAGACAACTTACTTCTGCTTTTTTGAGTAGAAGTACAGGATATAAATCAAAACATGACTTGTACTTAAAATACTTAAGCTACCTTCCAAATGCTTCACTTGGAAGGGATGTGAAACAAAAGCAGTTTCACTGGACTGCCATGTACAAGACTTGCTTTTGATACTCCCCCAGTCTCTACGTCTCTGATACTGTTCAAACATTTGGCTGCTTTTGCATCACGGCTTTTCTCGTAAGAATTATTTTCAGGTAATTTAGAAGTCTGCAGTAGGTTTTACAAATTGACGTTAGGGAAGCGCTCCCCAGCGCTGTTGTGGAGAGTGCCCTGTGAAGTATTTTTCTATTATTTTGGAGGACTTGAGTTGTTGCTGCTCACAGCGCGTTTGAATCTCATTTTTCTGGCCTGAAATTCTTTCCCTGTGCTTTCTCAGAGCGGTGAGCAGTATTTCATCAGGTTTCTAGGCTGACTTTATAGACTTGCGAAGTCTTTGACTGCAGAGCGTTTCCCAAAAGCCCATGGCTTTATTAGAGAATCTCTGCGAGGGAGTGAAATATTAATTCCCAGAACTTTGAAATTGTTAGAATGATTTTTTCATTAGTCAGAAAAAAAAAGAGGTGTCCACAGGCCTTTTGCTTTAGTTCTTTGCCTTTAATTGCATACCATATGGCAAATGAAGTTTCCTGCAGATTAACTGTTCTGTTAGGGAGCGTGAGGTGGGTTTGAGGGGTGTTTTTTAAGCTTCCTTTACATAAAAGGTCGGATAATAAACTCTATTGCTTCTCCTGCTGCAGTAGGCTTTCACTCCTCAAAGCTTAATGATTTTTTTTCGTTCCAAAGGACGACGTTATTGCATTTCTGCAGAATAGCTATCTTATAGTTAAGTCGGCTTAGATTCGCTTAGGTCTTTGCACCCGTGGCTGAGAGTCAGGGGGGATCTGGTTTGCATACGTGTGTGTGTCACAGCGATTTTGCTGTCGGTAAACAGGCCCTTTAGCCTTCACAAGTGTGTCGTGAGGGTTGAGAAGATAAATGGCTGCCAGCGTGTTGTAAAGTTATTAAAAACCCTCCAGTTCCCTGTTGATACACAGTGCTTAGCGGATTAAGACCTCTGAGACTTTCGCCATCAGTTCTCAAACATCTGATATGGGGAGGCCACAGTAGGTGATAATTCTTGTCACCTACTTATTGGCAGCGTTTTTAATTAAGGGTCCGTGAAAACCTGGAAAACGTGGATTTGATAAGTTCACTTGCATTTCTTTCCCTAAGGGACACAAGTAAGACAAAACACGAATCACAGATAAATCTTTTTTGGCTAAATAAGCAATTTTCTTTGTAGTGCTCCCATGTACCTTAACAGGTTGGATACCGGCTACTTACCGTAGCTTCAATATTCTTCTCTTCTGATATCAATACTTTGCAGTCCTAGAAGTCATATGGCAGCAGGACTTCTGCGGGATGGGGAAGGTTGGACGCTGCAGTGAGGCACCAAACGGGGCAGATGGTTAGCTGGCGTGTTTGACTGTGACTGGTATAATTCAACGTGATGTCTCGGGGATGAAAATGCTTTAGAAGGTTTTGAACCTTGTTGTTTTGAAGTAGAACGGTTTGTTTTCTGTAAGGATGTAGCCTCGCGAGAAATAAGGGGCAAGAGCTTCCCTGCCTTATCTTCTCAGGAGTAATTGCCGTGTCCAAGGTGAGGATACCCACACGTACGGTGAGTAGCTTTCCTTGAAGGCTTAGCAGAGTGTTAGGAACGCAATGCACGAGGCAAATCCCCTTCTCTTGACTTTAAGAGGAAATTGTTTGTGTATTATGAGGTTTCCCACCCTGCTGCAAAAAACACCTTTCCCCAGTGCACGTGCGCACGCACCCCAGCACCGAGGTACTCTCTCTACCTTTGCTGCCATGCGGACGCTCTGTATTCCCTTTACCATCAGCATGGCTAACGCAACATTGATTCCCTTTTTCTCCATGATGTATAAAACCCAAAAATGAAGTGTTAAACCAGTCTGCTGCTTCGACTTGTTCCCTGCGCTGAATCCCTATCTCCTCCTGGTGTGACCCCGGCGCATTTAATTGGGGCTGCCACAAAGACGAATGCCTTCCCCTGCACGCGCTGACAGCCAGCAGTGCCTCTTCATTAGTCGTCAGGAGCGCAGGACCTCAAGGGCATTGCTGATACTGCCGACTGAACTAATTGTACCTCTGATATCTTCGGGAGGGAGCAGGCAGGCTGTTTAATGGAACGGGCACCAGCCTTACTGCGCAGAGATACCTCCGTGTAATGGCATATTGCGCTAAAGCAGCTTTGAGCGCTGCTCGTTTCCTATTGAAGAGCTCCTGAACACGTTGCTGTCCTTATTAACAGAGTCATTTCTCAAAAATGTATTTGGTAGGGAGCCACCTCTCTGCATGCGGACACATTGGCAGGCTCCGTCTCGTTCTCGTCCTTCAAAGGAAGCTGTAACGACTCTAAACTGGGTTGTTTTTTTTTTTAAAGTGACTCTTGGAAATGCATGGAGTCAGCGAGCCAGAGAAATGAAGCCAGCTGAAGCTTTGCCGCTTGTTTCTCACAAGGTTAATGGTGAGGGCTCGGTGGGAATGAACCCTTTTCCATCTCGAGCAGCAGCTCTTGTGATGCGCAAATATTTGACGTGCCCGTAATAGGTTTGCCTCCTTAACAGTTTTCTAGAAAAGCAAAACCCAAACCATCCCCAGTCCTACATCCCTGTGAAACGAGATGGCGGGTCATGCCGCCAAGCTGTTGTGCTGGCACCGTAAAGGCTGCTGCTGTCAAGCTCACTTCCCTACAGGTCAATGCATGTAATATCCCTCTTAGCCATGTTTTCCGTGCCTTTGTTACGGCTACTGAACAACACGGGGGGAAGGCACCAACTTCAAGATACCTGCTTTTTGTTCCAGTTCCAGCAGTGAGTCCTTCCATGACGTTGGACCAAGTAGCACCTCTCCGTGCCTTCGTGTCCACGCGTGTTTAATTGAGATGATACCTGCATCCTCGTGAGAGGTACGAGCCTTGCAAATTAATGATGGTAGGGAAATGTAAATCTGAATGAGTGATAGCCAGCGAGAAGGTTTTATAACCTTTATACTGGGGGGTTGGGGGAGAGAGGCAAGACCGTGATTGTGACGCATACTTGTGGAGTCATAGGAGTCATTTTGCCTCCTCTCCTTTGTATGGAAGATCCCCTTATGATATCACATCTGTTTAAAGATGAAGATTGGGGTGAGTCAGTCTTGGGCTACTAAAGAACTACCAGAAAACGTCCTGTTTATCCTGCAAGGGGAGATGGGGCACCTTTTCCCATTCAGGAGATGAGGTCCCTTTTCTGGTAGAGCTCCAGCACTTGTAGTTAGCGTAGGAGAGCCTGCAATAGCTGATTTAAGCATCATTTCTTTAAATATAGAAATATTCATTCATAGATTTTTTTTCTTTTTCCCCAGCCTAAAATTAGCCTGATAGAAATTATAGCAGTTAAGGCCATCTGCTTGTAAAGCTGAAGGAATTAAATCTAGATGCAAGAACTATTTTAAAGAAAAATAAAAGAAAGAGCCCTTTCTAAATGTCTTCTCTGAGGTATGCAGCACGTGCAGAATAGACAAATTATCCTCACTCATGCGGCTGGCGTGTGTATCTTTGAAGTTAGTGAAACGTGAGCCATCACAGATTTTCATATATAAACCCTGCGATCTTAAATCCCTTCTATCTTTGTGAACGGGTACAGATTATAGGTTAAAAGGGTGCGTATTTATATTAGAAGTAGTAGTAATATGGCCTGCTTTCTGAATGCTATTTCCTAGTTACGGTCTATTTTGAAGATAGGTGACAGATGAAGCACTTCTGAAAACTCCTGAACACTTGTAGCTTTCATTTTCTTTCTTTGTGAAGTAATTCCACGTACTTTTCAATCATTTGTTCACAGTGGCATTCATTTCATGTGGCAGAAGACTGCGTACACTCTATAAAAATTTTGAATGAGCGCAGTTGCCTTTGCCATTACTCAAGCACGGTCTATAAAGCTGAAGTTCAAAAGTTATTTTTCATTTGTATCTTTTAATTTAGAAGCAGAGTGCTGCTTTTATTGGCCCTGCTGAACACGTGGTGCAGGTGATCTGATGCGCGCTTGCTCCATAGGTTAAGTTAGCAGTGTTGTTCATTGGGACGAGCTTCTCTGTGTGACCCACTGGTGTCACTCTGGAGGTCATCCGCTACGTACAAGAGTTCGGAACATAATGGTGGTGGCATCTTTAAAAACTTGAGTGGCATAAAAGCAAACTTAGAGGTTGAGTTTGTGGGGAACGTCTTCCACCATCAGTGTACGCGTACACCGGATTTGCTCTTAGTGAGGATGTAGCTCATGTCATGAAAATGACATTTGGGGGTATGGTTTACTCCCACCCTATTTTAAATGCCACCAGTTGCAATGACGGCAACGATGAGATTTTTTTTTTTTTTCTCTGCCTCAGCACTGCAGCTGGCACTGGAGCTTGACAATCAATATCGATGTTGGCTTAGGTCGGGCCAGACACGCAGAGACAGTTCTCATGAAGCCGGGTGGGATGTTAGAAAGGTAACTGGAATGAGCGCTCGTTGCTCTGACAATTTTTGATAGCGGTTAGGGGACCGAACTGGGGGGAGGGAAGCAATATTGGCTTTTTCCATTGTTCTGTTAAGGTGCGAGGAATTTCCTGAACTTTGATAGTGCAAACTCTGAAGATAAATTACACCCCAACTGTATGGCTTGAATGAGTTGTGAAGCTACAGTCGGTCTTCACCAATGCCTGTGTTATCTCCATTAACTATATGCCGCGGACACACCGTTTTGTTTGCCAATACAAAATCACGTGTGGCGATACTGGTGTGCAAATCTGAACTTGGTCTCAAAAGAAACAAAATGCCTTTTATCTTCCTAATTACGACAGCAGTCTGAATGGCATCTTTGACGGCTATGAGCTTCATGTTTGTCCCTCTAGTGGCAACATCAACAAGTCCAGTGAGGGAATAGATGTGCTTCTGAACAGGGTACCCAACGCACGGCTTCAATTTTTAGCGTGTTTCATGTCAGCGGTACCCTCGGCATACCGCGAAGCACAGCTTCCAACTTAGATTCCCAAACAAATTCTGTCAAGTGGGAAGATGGTGCTGGGAAAAATCAGAGGGAGCGCTAACTCCAGCTTTTTGAGAGGAGATTTTCCTTAATATCCATATTGCTGCCGTTATTTTGATGAGTTGTGATAATGATTACTTCACTGTCTACCCGTGCTCACAGAATTGAGGATCCATCAGCTTTAGTCAACATGCCAAGTTTCATGATAAGATGATAATGTTTTTATTACATTTGCCTGTGTGCGCTTTCTGTATTTCAGTTGTTAAAAGATGATCTGTGCTTGATTACACTAAGTAAGGAAAATAGCGTTGTAGGAAGAAGTGAGACAGAACTGTTATGGAGGGATGCTCCAAAGTATAGACGCTCAAGATACCATTATCTGGTGGGGTGTTCTGTAGTACAGACGTCTGCCGGTCTTCTGCAATAATAATAATAAGGAAATTCCCATGCTTGTTGCCATTTTCAGCAAGAACCTCTGCAGATGTGAAAAGCAAATCAATGAAAATGCATATACCTCCTTATATACCAAATAGCTGGTGGTATCCCACTTAAAATGGCAGGAAAGACGGAGAGTAGGTGACTTGCCTGAAGCTGTCTGGAACGCCGGTGGCTGAGTCTGAAGGCAGATCTCACCTCCTTGGTGCAGCACAGAGCTCATGCCCCCGATGTGGGAGGCAAAAGTACACAGGCAGTGAGCTTGTCAAGTCCTCTTATCTCTGAAAGTAGTGGGAGATGCAAGCTCCGTTTGGGTTAAAGCCTTGTATTAGAGGAGCGCGACAAAACTTTTTAAGCCCACGGTGAGTGCGAGGACCTCGCTTGTCTTTGTTTCTTCAGCACAGGTGTCAAATTTAAGGTTGAAAAGCAGAATTTCTACCTCATATCTGTCAGATTCACAGTTATAGCACGTACCGGTACATGGTGCTGATTTGTTATTCAGCGTGGTAAACGCCAGGTTAGCCTGACTCCTTCTTTGACAGGAAAGGAAGAGCTTTCTGTGGGATGTGAAAGCCTTTGCCCAGGGCGACGTTGTCCCATCTCTCCTCATGGAGTCGTAGCTTGTACTGCTACCTCTGGAGATGGAAATCTTTGCTCATGAAATTGTCTTTTTATAAAGCTAATGGGCGTAACTGGTTGTGAAATCCTCATCTTCTGCGCTGTGTTTCAGATCCCCGCTATATTCGTAACTTCAGTGAGTGGTTAGCTTTTATTTTGTGGAAGAAATAACGTGGAGGAACATGTGATCGATGGATATTTGTGAAGAGGTAGCTTCAAACTACAAGCGCAAGGTTGACTGTCAAGTCTTCATGAAGCTGGTCTACACTTTAGGTGATGATTAATGAAGGAATAACGTCAAGGAGCAGTGCTTGACGGTGTTACGTTGACTTCTGCTGCAGACCAAACAGTCTCTTCTGTGGGAGGAGAAGGACTGCTGCCCCGGGTTGAAACAAGCTGTACCCGGCAGCCAACATTCCGGCTCCGTGGTGTGCGTTGTAGGCGGCGCATGTCCGGGGGCAGCCTGCCCTTTCGTCTTGGCTGCGTGCAGCCAAGGCTGGCAGGAGGGTCCCCTCTGCAAAGGGCTTCTTTCAGGGCCATTATGGAAAATGTGACGGCCCCGGCAGCCAGTCTGCTGCGTGCCAACGTGGAGGAGGGAGAAGGAAAACACCCAGGGAAGGGTGATCTTTGCGGCTTGCCAACTGCAGCGCCACGGCTACGGGGTCTGGGGGGAAGACGCCATCTGCTACCATTTGGCACGATTCGGCCGCGAGAGCACAGAGCGCATTATTGTCCTCGACCTTGGCGGAAGGAGCTGGCAGCGTGCCCGCTGGGCTGCTGGCTTCAGCGAGAGAGAGGAGCGGGAGGGAGGTGCTGGTAAAATACCAACCGTGTCTGTGCCTTGCATGCTGCAGTGGTGCGAGTGCCGGGGGAGAGGGATGGGGGTGCCTCGGACACCGCGTGCCTCTTCGTTCCTGCCGTGAAGGGACACGCTTCACCGGGAGCGAGTGGGTCCTGCTCGCCCTTGGGGCCAGCGATGGGCTCCCAAACCACGGTGGAATAATGTGCCTGTTACGGACAATAACACCATTAAAGCTCTTAGTAATGTTAGAGGGGTAATAACAGGAGGTTTACACAGGCTGATGAGAGAATGAGCTGGCTCAGTGGAGACCTTGCTGAACTTGGATAAACATCCCCAAACAAGATTAGCTACACCAGGGGCTGGTTTCTTGCAGAGAGCCAGGGCGTCTGCAGCTTCATGCCTTTCCGTTTGGGTTGTGGCTTACTCTCCTCTCTAAGTGTGGACCTCATTTTCTAGGGACAGAGAAGAAGAGAGCAGGGGCTTAAGGGCAAACTTTGGATAAACTGCCTAAACCACCAGGTACATCTTTGCTCAGAGAACAAAATACTAACATCTCGGCTATGGGAATAAAGTGGTAGAGAGGTGGGAGAGGGTACTTTTAGCAGCAGGCAAGCCAAACAGTAAAATCAAGGCACGAGAGACAATGATGGTTGGAGCTGAGGAGGGTGAATAATGGAATTAAACAGTGGGCTACCAAAAAGGTATATAAAGGGGAGTGTTTCTATTGGGGGAACGTGAAATATTTTGGGCCATACCCTTATTATTTCCTTATCAATGGCAAGTCAAGATAAGCTCCGGTACTGCCAAAAGAATAGTCATAGTATAAAACTTGTTCGTGCAAGGCACGCGTGCATGTGCGTGCTGCCTTTCTGTTTGCAATATTGCAAAGGAGCACTTCCGAAACGGTGAAAGAGGATCCAGGCGGGAAGAGCAGCCTGCAGTTTGTTACGGGCCTGGGATGGATAAAAGCACATTTAGCTCCCATCTGTTCCGTTTTGGATGATGCCGATAGAAGGGTCATAGCTGTGGCAGCGAGGGATATTTGAAACCATTGCCCTTTTTAGCTGTTCCAACATTTTTCCCGTTCTGTTTATTGGACGTCTATTTTTCTGTTTGATACCTGTTGCCAGATACGCCGCAGGCGGTGATTAGCTACAAGTGTTAGTTAGTGAGGCTCTCCTTGCTGCCTCTCCCTCTTCCGCTGCTGCACTTGGTACAGAAACGATGGGGAATGGGAATAGTTCCGGGATATGTTTTGGCACATTCCAGATAACTGTAATTTTGCTTTCCTGGAATTACGTGTGTAATTACCATACAGTTTATGACATATTATTACAGTGTGAGTGTAGCTTGAAAATAATAAAGAACCTAGATGTTCAACTACAGTGCAATACAAGAAACAGATTACTTACCAGCTACAGGATTTTCTATGATTACTGAAATATAAACATTTATCTCATTTTTTTTGCCCATCCGTGCTGCCTCGCGATAAAAAAAAAAGGCATTGAGGTGCGTCTTACATAATTCTGCTTTAATTAAAAATAAAAATGTATCGTGAATATATAAAGAAGTGCACCACATACAATCAGAGCGCTCAGTAGTTCTTCCTGGAAAGAGGCAAGAGATGAGCAGCACGGGCACGTAGGAGAGCCCAGGAGGCTGCTTTAGAAAGTTGGCACAGCATGAGCTGGGCCCGTGGACAAGCACGTCTTCCCTCCAGAGGTTTGTTCTTTCTGTGTATCTCTAGAGGCAATCCATATGGATTGAAGAGCAGGATTTTGCCAGAAATGATTGCAAATCCATTTATTGTGGTTCCATACTATTAATCTTTGTAAATTTTTGTGATACCTACCCAGCCTTTATTTAAAATGCTGTAATTGCTCTGTTGACCCCAAATGCATATTTGGAGTTGTCATTTAAAAGCCTTGTCGAAGGCGAGTTAGACTTCAGTGCGCTAAAACCCATTTAAAGAATCCCCAAAAGCTTCTTACATGTCAGTCTTTTTAAAGCCACGTAGGTTTGTGGAGAAGTGGCCTCCCTTAAAGAAGGTTCTGTCATAGGTGTACGCGTATCCATTGATTTATTGGGTTTTGAGTGCGTTTTGTCCACACATGCAGATGATGGGAGAAGAAAAATGTGAAAGTCATTTTCTACTTGAAAGTGCTTTTCATCTCTTGGGACTTCTACGTACCTCGGCGATAAAACCACAATTCACTTTGGCAGAAAGTGTTGACACCAGAGCTGGGATAACTGAGCTTTACGTTCTCGGCGTACCATCAAGTAGTGTTGGATCTGCAGCTGGTTTTCTAATGCATCGGCTCTCTGTTCATTCCTTTTCTGTTTTAACAGCATCGACTACATACCAACATGTTATTCAAAATAAATAGGCAGAGAATACTCCCCTGGAAATGCCCTGAAGATTCAGTCACGTTCATAAGTTGCCTTGCGCCAACGAAGGCTGGGGGAGAGATTTAACAAGGCTTTTATTCCATAGTAATTAAATGTCTGACTGATGATACCGTAGCTCAACAGATTAAACTGCTGTGTGAAAAGATATAATCTGTCACGCAGAGATGCACATTAGTAATTACTGGTGCTGGATGGCACGTGTGCCCCCCCCTCAAACCCCATTAGCCCTTGGTTGAGTCTCCGCGTCTGAAGTAGAGGCAGTAACGCATAATATTTTTCCTAAGGTGTTTTGTGCTTCTTAGTCTATAAGTGAAACTGAGACAAGCGTAATGCTACTAAGTTACGGGAATTTGAACTTGAAGCTGTCATTTGAATTGGTCACCATCCCTATTCCTTGATGGTTTTTGATTATTGTTTGTTTTAATATCCATATTGTTGTTATTTTCTAAAGCCAGGTAATTCATACAGTTCAGAGTCCAACTCAAACCTCTACCAAAAGCATTTGGACAACTTCAGCCTTGATGTAGCTGGAGTACATCCTTGGAGGTCTGTTGTACTTAACCCGCTTCTGTTTTTGCAGAGAGTAGATAAAGATTAAATACTGTGCTTAGCTCTTCACCTTGCCCTTTCCTCCTTCAGTGGCGTAACTTGCTGCAAAGAAAAATACCAAGGTTTTGTACAGCCCTACTACTCAGTAGAGTTCATGTTCACCCTACCAGTAATGTGCAAATTGCTTTTTTGTGAATTGATGGCGAGATCAATGTTTTATGGAGCATGTGGCAGTTCTTTTAGTGGTCGCTTCGCTAATTTATATACGTAAGTGATTTCATTTTGGCCAGCTCTTCAACAAAATGAGGGTTAAATCTCAGCTGGGTTTTTGTGCGTCTGAAGCAGTGATGCCTGACCTCTGCCTGTGCTCCGCAGCAATATTTTGTTCTGCAGCGTGACAAAGAACCCCTCTCCTAATTTCTGCTACTAAGCAGGCCTCCTGAATAGTTTGTCTATGCTTAAAATTAATCTAACTACTCACAGATCAGCTTTTCCAAATCCATTTATTCCTTCTGCTGAGGTGGGTCTAAGTAATGTAAGTAGTATATAAAGATCTCTCGAATGTAAAGCCTTTGTAAACAGGCTGCACTCTGCCCTGATACCGTGCCAGGCAATTAGTTGAGAGCATCACTTGTTTGCTGCTGCTTCCAATTTACTTCAGATTTTGTATCCCGTGGCAGCGAGCAGTGGTATTGTAGCCAGGCCTTTGGCTGTTCCTGTACTCGGTGGCTTTTTCCGGCTCTCTCCTTGTCCTGCTAAGGGGAAGAATTGCAATTCCCTTTTCATCGCTGATCAGCCTTGCTTCCTCTGTCCTACATCTTCCTGCCGTAGAGCTCGCTGTGGTTTTGCCCTCGCTGTGGTGTCTGAGAGCTGGCGATGCCAGTCCTGTCCTTGCCACTCCACGTCTCAGTTACCCTTTGCAAACCACCCTGGTCTTGTTGACCGAAGCCTGGTCTTGTTGACCAAAGCCTTCGTGCAGCCCCGCAAAATATCTCGCTCCTGAAAGCCTCGCGATGGGGGCACCTGGGCAGGACTGCAAAGGGTGTTGTCCCAGCTTTCGTTGTCAAGGGCCGGTGACGGTGTCAGCACGTACAAAGTCTGATACCTTTAAGAGTCCACTGGTTTTCAGGGAGACCTTAAAATCAAGGAAATTTTATGGCCCGTGCAACCACGAGGTTAATAAAGTTAATGTTTCATTTTTATTGCCTGTGACGTACCGTGCTGGGTAATGCAAGCCAAGCGCATGGCAGTGCTGCCCTCTGCAGCCTCCCGTTTTGGTGGCCAGAGCGGTTGTGGGGAGTTATTTTAGGGCAGCTCTACCCGGGTAAGGCTGGAAAGCCACCCACCCTCAGCAAGGGCACCTCAAGGCTCCCTCCTTCTGTCATCACCCTGCTAATACGCTTGTCGACGGCGGGCTATCGTACACCCCGGTCAGCCTTTCCCGTTGCTGTTAAGCAAGCCCGACTTCTCAAGTTTTCCTGGGATGCTCTAAGCCTTAGCCCATGTTAATGATGCTCCCAACGTCGGCGTAGACATATGCAGCAGAGCTAGCGGAGTGACTTGCCGTGCGGTGGGTATGGTGAGTAGGTACCCTCGCACACAGTCCCAGCTCTGCTTTGCTCCCTATTCATCTCGATCTGAAAGTCTGCGCTTTTTGTGCCTCTTGCCACTTCTGGCAGCCCATGGCAAGCAGACTTACTGCTTTATAGATGGCCTTTTTTGTGGAGTAGAGTTCTTTGCTTGGGGAAAAAAAATATTTTGGGAAAATGGGTACATTTTCCTTAGCAGAGTTTGTTCGTTCCTCTGGACTGTGCGTTAGGATGATGTTTTGAAGAAGAGGTTGGATCTCTGCGCATTTTTCACAGATGTAATTTTGAGCGGGCTGAAGAAGAGGGGTTGGATCTGTTAAGACAACTTTGAAAAAAGCCGAACAACATTTTCCTGCTCTATTTTTATTTCTGTACTGTGTAATCAAGTCTACTTAATTCATTCAATGTCTCACGTGAGCAAAAGACCTGGTATTCTGTCACCAGATACACTTGGTTGCCTTACCTGTATTTGCTGGTGTACGTATTTATAGCGCGTATTTGTCCTACTCGACTCAATCTGCCTCATTCAGATACAGATGCTCTTCTTCAAAGTTGAAAGTTTTCTATTTAGACTTACTTACAGTGTCTAAGTGAATTGAAATCATCCTGCATTTTCTTCATTGTAAGTGAGGAGGGAGTTCGGCCCCGGTGTAATTTGAGTTAAACATGTAGTCAACTTCCTAACAAATTTCACAAAGTCCCATAGTTGTGTGTATGATGACTTGGAAGAATTGAGCCAAGCCTCGACTTTTGAGCTGGGGAATTCAGTTTTAATCTATCTGGCAGCTCCTCACTGCATGTTTCTCAGCAGAGCCCTATTCTTGACTTTATTATTGTCATTTTTTCCCGTATGTCTATTTTATGCCCAGAAATTAAACATGAGCAATGTCTATTTTATGCCCAGAAATTAAACATGAGCAACGATAATCTTTATGGGAAGCTAGGAGGGAAACTCCAGCGATATGTTAAATTTAGTAAGTTGAAATGATCAAGTCATGAAGCTTGCAGAACCGACGCAGGATGCTGACTATGACTTTCATATTGACTTTATTGTTCTGTAGTCCGAGTTGCGAGTAATGCCCAGCTGACAGAGGCAGAGAAACGTGTCTTTTGGTAGCCAGAATAAAACCATGATGCTGTGTGCTGGAAAGAAAGGAGGGATTGATCCCATATATTATCTAAAACTTAGTGTGTCTCGGCTCTTCCAGCAGTTTACCTACAAGGTGAATCATCCGTTAATCATCCCATTAAACAGTCTCTGTTGAGTATGAAGTAGCCTGAACAGATGGAGAGTTTTTCATGGGCATCCTTAGGTGTTGTATCAAGACCTGGAAGCAAAACTGGCAAGAAAGTAAAGGCAACGAATGCTTAATAGAATTTCCCACTAGTATAATGTCAAAGCTGACAAGTTAGGACAGGCAGCAGGTGAACGTATACTTGAGGATGGATCGTTCTGCCTCTCTCTTGACAGGCATATAAATCTGTCTTCAATTTATATATATAAAAAAAACAAGAAGAGAAAGTAAATATGTAAACAGTTTCTTCAATTTGCATTTAAATTACAAATTATTTTGCAATTCAAAATACCCACTGATTTGTACAAGCAAAAGGTTTTCGTATGTGAACGTAAGTTCACGTTTCCGTGGGCTGCTCGCTTTCTCCTCACTTGATTTCTATAAAATGCTTTCCAGTTGCTTTCCTGGGAGGCAGTTGTACTCCAAAACGCTCTCTTTGCTATCTTGTAACTAAAAAGAATATCTCAGTCATACGATGTTAACGACACTGTAGGCGTCTTGTTGTCCAGGGCTACCTGAAAATTGGAGAGCAGTTGAGGTAGTGTAGCAGCTGCTGTAAGCATTTTGTGTGATGAACAACCAGGGTTTAAAAAAAGCTCAGTTCTGGCTGCCAGACTGAATTTTTAAGAAGTGGTGGCAGACAACAGGTATAAAGACCAATTAATCCTGATGTACGAGAAAAAAAAAATCAAGGTAATCGGAAAAAGCCCACCTCTTTGGAAGGTGCCAGTAGTTCAACCACAGAGCAGATGGAAGTAGTTAATGGAATATAAATACGAGAATTAAAAAACATACTGAGAAAAAATTATAGAATCAGATGGTATTAAAGTGGATTCTTGAAAATCATACATATAAATGCCATAAACCCGCTAAATTAATTCAAATTATCTTTCTATGTTTGTGCACGTGTATTTACAGGCTGAACTATCCTGTTGCATTGTGAACAGTAGTCAAATGGAAAATTACACGTGATCTTCACGTTGTGTTTTCATAAGTTGCGATCATCCCTTGCATCCCCTTGGAAAGTAACTGTTGTTTCTAAAATTGAAAAGGCTATATCTCCTCTCTAGGGAACAGTCCTCTCCTGTCCTTGAAGGCTCTCAGAGATTTGGAAATGAGCTTTAAAGCCGTGACGTTAGAAAAATTCACCTGAAGTATAATACACTTCAACTTTTCTTTCCATCTGCGCCATGTCCTTGACAAGCAGTGTTTTCTTAAGGGGGTTGTCCTGCTTGTGTTGCTGCTCAACGGATTGTCGTCTGAAATTGCTCTCAGCCTCAAGGTGCAGCTCTCCCCCCGTCTTCCTCTGCTTTGAGGATGAGTGCAGAAGAGCATGGAGGCTTCCAAACTGCAACATAAATATTGCAGAATCACGGAATCACTAAGGTTGGGAAAGACCTGTAAGATCATCAAGTCCAACCACCAACCCAACCCCACCATGCCCATTAAACCATGTCCCGCAGTGCCGCGTCCACACGTTCCTTGAACCCCTCCAGGGATGGGGACTCCACCACCTCCCTGGGCAGCCTCTTCCAGTGCTTCACCACTCTCTCAGGAAAGACATTTTTCCTAATATCCAGCCTGAACCTCCCCTGGCGCGACTTGAGGCCATCTCCTCTTGTCCTGTCACTTGTCCCTTGGGAGAAGAGACCAACACCCACCTCCCCACAACCCCCTTTCAGGGAGCTGTAGAGAGCGTTGAGGTCTCCCCTCAGCCTCCTCTTCTCCAGACTGAACAACCCAGGGAGGTGGTGGAGTCCCCATCCCTGGAGGTGTTCAAGGAACATGTGGATGTGGCACTGCGGGACATGGCTTAATGGGCATGGTGGTGGGTTTTTTTTGGTTGGTGGTTGGACTTGATGATCTTACAGGTCTTTTCCAACCTTAGTGGTTCTGTCATTTTACTGTTCCGCACAAAAGCGTGCCTGCACGAGAGAGATGCCACACGCTGCGGTTACAGCATTTCTGTGACTGATTGTATTCTGTGACTATAGATTCTTTACCGAGGGTGTGTTTTGACACGTGCAGCTATTTGAAAAAAGCCTTTCCTGAATACCTGCGTCTTACGGTTTTAATACTAAATAAGAATGAAATGTTCCACCTTGTATTAATGGATTTCAAAACTAGCTGAGGTTGAAGAGGGATGAGTCACTCTTCCCTTCGAAGGGAAGTGCGCCCACGCAGTTACTGAAGATTGCTGAATGTTAAGTGTTTGTCATGACACTTGGCCTTGATCTTTGTGTAATGCTGGGACTACTTGGAAGTCTGGCCCCAAATGGCCTCTGGGCACCTCGGAAGTCATTTTGACTTTTGGTCTTTTCCCATTCTGCTATTAAACGTTTAAATATTCAGGGGTGAGGGTAAAATGTTCCGGATGCTATGCTGACTAGTATTTCACTTATGCGATGTAAGGAAAAGAACCTTAATTCTTAAACTGAGGTTAATTTAATCATCATTTGCAAATGTTTTAGAGGGGATTACTTGTAGTTTTTAGTTTTGTTGTTTTAATCATCATAAGATAGAATCATTTAGGTTGGAAAAGACCTTTGAGATCATCAAGTCCAACTGTAAACCTAACCCTGCCAAGTCCACCACTAAACCATGTCCCTTAGTGCCTCATCCACGCATCTTTTAAAAACCTCCAGTGTTCTGGTTAATAATGCAGGTAGGTGGGATTAAAATCTACTTCAAACATATTGCTAAAGATTAATTAAAAACCAGCAGAGTGGATGGTAGAGCTGGAGGGAGAATGCCAGTTCTCTGGAGACGCCGGAATTACATTGCAGCCTGCGGTGCCAGGTCCAGCAACAGCTGGATCGATCTTCTCATTCTCTGATGTATTTGCAATGTAAATAATCCTACGTGTTTAAACAACAACAAAGTTTGCACTGGGATAAAGAAATCACAGAATCACTAAGGTTGGAAAAGACCTGTAAGATCATCAAGTCCAACCCCCAACCCAACCCCACCATGCCCACTAAACCATGTCCCGCAGTGCCACGTCCACACGTTCCTTGAACCCCTCCAGGGATGGGGACTCCACCACCTCCCTGGGCAGCCTGGTCCAGTGCTTCACTCTCTCCATAAAGACATTTTTCCTCGTATCCAGCATGAATGCATACGCTCTGTGTATGCACTCGGAATAAAAGGTGAGCTTGACTTGAAGTTTCCTGGTTGCCTCCAGCTTCAGGCTGCAGTGGAATAGGAATGTAACTTGAATGAAGGTGAGGACTGTGCCTTGACACCTTTCTGGTCTTTGACCCACTTCGCTTTACGTGTAGCTCCGTAATAAGCGGACAGATTTATAGGGGGTTGTTTTGGAAAGTCAGCATTTATGATCAGAGAGATGAATCTACGTTTTTATCAATACCGCAAAGCTTCTGCATGTTGTTATTGAAATCAGTTTGCCCCGGGAAGGAACAGAAATTCGTAACGAATCAGAATCCCGTCACAAAGTAGTTCAGTGCTTTAGCACCTTGCGGGAGAGTGTCTGCCCTGCTTGTTCTTACCTTTAGCTGGCAGCGTTTTAATATTGATGTAAGAGGTGATGTTATAACTAAAACAAAGGGTTTCATTAATGCAGAGAGCACATAACTTAGTCATATTCACCAGTCTTTTCTCAGTGGTGCCCAGCGACAGGACGAGAGGTAACGGGCACAAACTTGGCCATAGGAAGTTCCATCTCAACACGAGGAGGAACTTCTTCACTTTGAGGGTGGCGGAGCGCTGGAATGAGCTGCCCAGAGAGGTTGGGGAGTCTCCTTCTCTGGAGATATTCCAAACTCGCCTGGACGCATTCCTGTGCAACCTGCTCTGGGTGACCCTGTTCTGGTGGGGGGTTGGACTAGATGATCTCCAGAGGTCCCTTCCAACCCCTCTCATCCTGGGATTCTGTGAAATGCTTGCCTGTTGATCCTACTTGTGACTCGCCCGCTGATGCCAGTAATGATTTGCAAGCAGCAAGCTCCCAAATCCTTGAAAAATCTTATAACGGATTTTTTTGGGGATCTATCAGAAACATTTAATGACCTCTGTCCGGCAAACCACCGCTTAGAATTTTGCGGCATTACATCTGACTCCTGATCCCGGTGGCAAAATTCCCAGCAACTTCAATATAAACAAGATTGCAGCCCAATTATGACAGGATATTATGGGAAATACCGTAACACATTGAAATGGGGAAGAGGATTTTAGGTTGAAAACTGGTATCAAATTGGAATTTAGCTGTAATAGCCATGTTTAAACATCCTCTCTCCCCCATTCTCCTACGTGAACGTTTTGGGGGGGGTAAAGTCATTGCAAGGACTTGAATAACTGCCTGTGCTCGGGCAGTCTGTTCCAGATTGCATCCAAAAGCCTTGTATGCGCTAAGACATGCCGCAGCTCCGAGAGTATGTTCTCAAGCGGCAAACCAAGCAATAACATTGAAAGTTAGTCTGTTGTTCTTTGTGGATCTTACTGCGTTAAAGAACTATGGGAAAAGAAGAAGAAGAAACAACCCACGTGGCCAGGCCCTCTCTAAGCTGTTCCTTGCCTGTAATTTATTATAATTAATTTATTATAGAAAAAAAAAAAAAAAGAAGGATTGAGGTTGAGTTACCTCTGAAATGCGTTGACCTTTAAATAAGAACAATATCTACAATTTGTCTTTGGCTGCCTGGAAACTAATGGTCTTAAATCAACTTAGAACAGCGTTTGCAAAGATCGGGTCCTATTTCAGTGATCAGCAATACAATTTTAATAATGAAGGCATCTACAAGGTATGTTTATACTCTGCAGAGGGATGTGTGTGTCTAAATACAAGTATGTTTGTATATGCGGTGTTGTTTATTTATAAACATGAGGATATGTTTAAAAACCAAAGAACTTTCTCCTTTGTGAGGTCAGAATTTGTGCTTAGCATCGATAAAATCCACCTGCACGGTGACAGTTTTCAGAAATTCAAACAAACGGTGCAACACTAGAACTCTTCCATCCTGCTCCATCTTCTACACAGGCATCCTCCTGGGAAGCTCTTTTGCCTATAAGGTATCGAACAATTCAGAGTGGTACATAGCATAAGATTCTTTTTATTCCATACAAAGGATTATTTTTTTCCCTGAAAGATGAATTTTTTACGTACTTTTTATTAGCTAGAAGAGCATCCTATTTTAAAATGAGGAAGCAAGCGTAGTTTCATCGCTATGAAGCATTTGTCAGTTATAGAAATGCCACTTCAAAGATCGCACGTAGCTCTTCTTTACCTTTTTCGCTCGTACCTATAATTTGACAACATTCCGGTGTTGGGAGTATTTGGGGTTTGGGGTTTGGGTGGTGTGGGGAGGGTGCAGCTTTTCCCTTGATGCCGCTGAAATTTTTCAGGGTGGTTAATATGGAAATACAGATATTCTTGTCCTGTCCTGTATCTAACCAGCCAGCATGTTTGACAGTGTTCTGCACATTACGAAATCATATCGGCGTGTCCCGTGAGGCTCAGCCGAAGATGAACTTTATGTTCCTTTAATGGCAGGAAGGAGAAGAAAAAGGAAAAGGGTATTCATGCGCAAACACTTCCCACTCTGAGCTGACTCTTTTTTTCTCTCCTTTTTTCCCCAGATGATTTAGTGGTGTAGCTGCTTAATGACTTCAAATAGCACTAAAATAAACAGCTGCTCCCAGTACTTTCTAGCTAATACAGCTCAAGGATTCACGGCAGAGTGATTAGATTCACTTCATTACTGATGGAGTAGACTGTAGGCAAAGGTGTTTCCAAGAATAGCAGGCAGCTAACAGCAGTCTGATGTCTCGGAAATCCTGGAGGCTTTTTGTTTTGGGAATCAGAGGGAAGAAAATTTGGGAGTATTCGTAGCTTCTGAGACACACGGGCTATAAATTATGTGATGCCGCTCTGAGTTTTTATAGTACTCTTTAGACTTTGGTCATCTTCAGAAGGTGCTTTCTAGAGGGACCAAGTGAAGAGGACGCTGGTTCAACTGGAGAAGCGTCCTGGTGAACAAGAGCTCGCAATTAAAGGGAAGGCTTCAAGATCTTCCCTCTTCCTGATCTGCACTGTCTGGGGAACACGATTGCTCAAGGTTTGGGAGAAAAATGGTAAAGAAATCTTCAGTAGGTGCATGTGCTTCTGTTCTCAGCACTCGTGGGTGTTGTAGTCAATGCTTAGCTGCTGAAATATGGATCCTGGAAGCATACGTTTTGGCCTTTAAATGATAGCTATTGGATACTAAATGAACAAAAGCAGGTCAATAAACTGGTTGTTCTCTCTCCAGTCCCACAAGCAGGGAGGCCTTGCTCTTGCCGGGATCCAGCACCCTCCCGGTGCTGCCTTTCGGCTCCCCTCTGTCGGTGTCGCCTGCTGCCCGGGGTGGTGGCCCTGGGCCACCTTCTTGTCTTGGACCTTCTTCCCCTTGCTCTCAATTTTTGGCTGGGAACATCGATGCAGCCGAACCATCGCCGCTGGTGGCCGTGGGGCGCTCAGCTCTTCTCCCGCAGTGCGTGCGATCGCCGTGAATCTCGTTTAAATTGCCTTTGTGCTGTTGCTGAAACGTACTGTTGAGCAGCTGCCTACGTGGGCAGCCCTTGTGCGTCTACTTGCGTTTTCAGGCTTTCCCTGCTGAAGCACCTTGTACGTGCCAAGCAGTGAAGGGGGCAGGCACCCACAAAGGTCCGTTTACACAGTTGGTGGAGCACTACCGGAGGCCGTATTGACAGCTAGTTGCTTTACGCCTTTTTCCCTTGTAGTGAGATAACCCTTCCTGATACCATTAACCAGATAAAGCTATGGTTTGAGTCGCTCAGTGTTTCAGTGCTGTGGTATTAATAGGGAGTAAAAAGCAGAGTTACCGTAGGCGCCAAGGTGTTGACATTTGCTGTTGACATGGCTTACAAGTATAGTTCTCCATCATCAGCAGGCGAGGAGACCTGGAGGCTGTCTGGTTCCCCTTAGCTGGCTTGTGTTGGCCCAACACTGCTGCCTTCTGATGCCAAGTGGCCCTCCTGCGGCTGTATCGGGAGCACCGGTCCCATTTCAGATCGCACAGGCTCATAAGAAGCAAAGCCAACTGTGTTTCTCCTTCAGGAGCAGATGTTTGCTGGAGTGAAGTAGTGTTGGTCAGCTAAATATAAGAAAAATTTTGGTTTCGCTTGCAAGTTGCTACCGCTAAGGCTCTCCCCTCTCTGTGTTTGTAGTCTTTTTTTTTTTGTCTCCTCCTTCTCCACATGGTGATACTCTTCCAAGTGCTTGGACCATGTCATTGCTTTCTTGTTGCTGGTGTAAAGTGCGTGATGGTCGTGGTGAATTCATGGCTTACAATGGTTGTGGTTTGAGTGCGACGCCTTTATCTTGGGGGTTAGACCATGCTTGGGAGCCATGAGAGCGTCATTTATTAATTTTAAGCCTCTAAAACGAAAGAAGAAAATGGTGGATTGAAAGGGGATTCTAAAACCAGAAAGTAAAAATTGTCCTAGTTGTAGTTCCGGTTGTTAAGAAATCCCTAGTTTTTCTAAAGGGAGGGACGGTGCTGCTTCTGCTTCACGTGTGTTTTCTGGTATGTTGTATAGCGTGAAACCGGATG
The DNA here is from genome assembly GCF_030936135.1 of Gavia stellata. Classification (NCBI taxonomy): domain Eukaryota; kingdom Metazoa; phylum Chordata; class Aves; order Gaviiformes; family Gaviidae; genus Gavia; species Gavia stellata. The sequence goes on along the minus strand of NC_082612.1, from coordinate 19,804,037 downwards.
TAATTCTGCGCAACTTCGGCACTGAAAAGCAAAAACCATCACCAAAACACGCTGGGGTTCCTGTGCACTGTGATTGCTTTCAGTGGTTCGTAGTGTAACTGAGTTGTGGGACGAGCTCCCAGAAATGGTGCTTCGAGCTGTCTGCTGGTCATTTCACGTTGTGGAACTGCCGTGGTCTTAAAATCTGGTGGAAGAAGGTAGGTAGAAAGAAACGCAACGGAGGCTTTGTTGTATTAGCCAAATTTAAGTGGTGCTGTTTGGTTCAAAAACGACACACAAACAAAGCCCAAGCCAGCGTATTTTTGTTGTGGCCACCAACAGCGAATTCGGCAAAGCACCCGCTTTGCACAAGCCATGTCAAAGAGCGGGTCTCCAGTCTGCATCTGACCTGGATGGTTATTCACTTACTGCACTGTAGGGAATGGCTTGACCTGCTAAATAATTATTAGCCCACTTATTCAGACCTGCAAATCTGTATGACAGCAGCTGAAAAACGCTCCACCTCCAATATATTTTTCGTAGCGTAATTATTGTTAAGGTCATTATCTGATTTTTAGATCCTTTCAACAGTCTCTGCTTGTTAGTTCTCCCTAGGAGACAGCTACGAAATGGTATTTTATGTCTGGGTGTAAGAATGTAGCCTGAAGATCTAGCGTGGGAGAGTGTATTTCTCTTCAGTACCACAGAAACATTAACTTGATCCCTCCTAAGACAAATGAAAGTAGTAATGCTCTAGTACAGGAGGTTTTCCTAAGGATGTTTAGGTTTATTAAAAGATATTTGAATTTCTAGGAGGGAAAGTTCATATCTGCAAACTGTGGTGCCAGATGGACGCTTGTATTTCCCCAAAGTTGCAATTTTTGGAGGCCGTTTGAAGGTTTTACATTAACTCAGAAAGTAAATAAAAGCAAAATTCAACCAGCATCACTAGCTGGAAAGTTAATTCCATATAAGCTTTATTATCTGATGACTGTGAGCCAAGTTGCATTCATGGGTATTTGCACTCATAAGTGTGGTATCTCTTGGATATACCTACAGATAGTAGTTTCACGATACAGTCAGAAGCTCAGACGTTTGCGTGACGGGTATTGCAGGCACCGAAGCAAAACAAGCATCCTGTGGCTTAGTCCTTCAATTTTTCATTGATCAAGTTAAAGCACAGCGGTAAAAAGCTTTTATACAGAATAGATAATCCCGGTTTATGCTGCGTTATTAAGACAATAAATGTGAATGGGTTTTTATCATTTGATTTATTAATACTTTTTTTTTTTAAGAACTAAAAATTCTGAGGGATTTTCTCATACCATGTTTATTAATTCTATTCAATGAAAGATTCAAACTCGCGTGACGGGGAAAATAAGGCACACGCCTCGCAGCTGCCCTTCTGTACCAGTCTGCAGTTGTTCCTTTGAGGCCATTAAAGTTTGTATGTGAATGTGCGTCCAATTTTAGAGATTATTTCATAGCGTATTATGCACAGCATGAATTTTGTTATCAAAAACACTGAAATACCCGTTAGAGCCATGTGGTATTCATCACACATGAAGGAACAGGCTGACCCAGTATGTGTAATTGTGAGTTCCCAGTGTAGCCTTGGCAGGGAGGTTGCTCTATGCCCACCTTTGGAAAAAAGAGCTGCGCCTTCTCCGTTAGCGCTTCAAACCTCAGTGCCATTAAACACGAAGGTCATGAGGTGTCACCAGACTGAGTTAGGGATAAATTGGCAAGCAAACCCACTTTTTCTGGCTGTGAGTCATAGCTATTAGCCATCTTATAGCAGTGGTATATGGAGTGGCCAGCTAAGCCTGGAAATAAGTGATCTGATCCGTAAGTCTTTCCCCCCGCTCCTAGCACGCGTGCAACAAGCCCTTCCTTTCTGACACAATGCTTTCCTTCAGCGTAGCTGCGCGTGAAGCGTAAACTACGCCCTAAGATACTAGGATGTGGGCATTATACGGAAGTCCTTAAGACTTGTGTACACGTGCGGTGCCATGCGTAGTGAAGCCCTAGCACCGGTTAGGGCATTAGGTACCCTGAACAATGAAGGGTTTGCCATAAGGTGTGGAAGAGCGGAAATCCCGATATAAGCTGGGATTTTCCGGTCTGCTGAACCTTGTACTTCCAGACTTACTCATTAAGAGATTCATTACAAAAGAGCTAAAAAGAATTATTGAAGGTTTATTAAAGATTTATTAAAAGAGAGAGAACTACCCATCAGAGACTCTTATTTACTGCCTCTTCCCCTTCCCTGTGCTGACTTTAAGGCTTGAAGAAGCCCCGTACTGGGCCCAAAACTGTCTGGGCAGGCAATTTTAAGGCTGGGATTATGAAACGTAGCTGGTTTCTGCAGAGAACAAGAAGGATTGGACTCTGGGCGCAACACAGAGTTTGTGCAGAGAGGACAAAAGAGCTAAGGATATACGGAGATTAGGTATAAGGAAGAAATATTTTACAATTAGGGTGGTGAGACACTGGCACAGGTTGCCCAGAGAGGTGGTAGATGCCCCATGCCTGGAAACATTCAAGGTCAGGTTGGACGGGGCTCTGAGCAACCTGGTCTACTTGAAGATGTCCCTGCTCGTTGCAGGGGGGTTGGGCTAGATGACCTTGAAAGGTCCCTTCCAACCCAAACTGTTCTGTGATTCTATGACCTTTCATTTCCACCCCAGGTGGGCCTTGCCCTGCAAAGGGTGCGACTGAGTTTAAGGTGCATGACTGGAAGTTGGGCAGGATTTGGTGACTAAGCCTTAGGAGGTAAGCGTTATAAATCACGCTTCTCCTGGAAAATAACTTGGATACACTCCCTTTTGTCTTTGGGTAGGTGCCAGCATGTAGAGAGCGAGAGAGAGATTATTGCTTGTTGAGAAAAATGAATGGCTTGACGTATAAAACATGGGTACCCTCCAAAACTGTATGCGCGTTTGCACTGGGAAACTACACGCTCGTGAATCCTACCGTGGTGTCCCTGGCCCTTCTCAAAGCAGTTCTTTGGGGTAACCTGTTACGCTGCTTCTTGAAATGGCAATTCTGTGTGGCAGACACTATATATTTTTTTTTATGCATGCAGCTAACTTCTCGATGTTAATGTAATTCTATTCCTGGGGAGCTTCAGACCAGCTGGGAGTTAGAGCTAGATGGGAAGAAAGGAGCGAGCTTGACTGATTATCTGGTTTGGGGATGGGAGAGGAGGCTGAGGGGAGACTTTATCGCTCTCTACAGTTACCTGAAAGGGGGTTGTGGGGAGGTGGGTGTTGGTCTCTTCTTCCAAGGGACAAGCGACAGGACAAGAGGAAACGGCCTCCAGTTGCGCCAGGGGAGGCTTAGGCTGGATATGAGGAAAAATGTCTTTCCTGAGAGAGTGGTGAAGCACTGGAAGAGGCTGCCCAGGGAGGTGGTGGAGTCCCCATCCCTGGAGGGGTTCAAGGAACGTGTGGACATGGCACTGTGGCACATGGTTTAGTGGGCATGGTGGGGTTGGGTTGGTGGTTGGGCTTGATGATCTTACAGGTCTTTTCCAACCTTAGTGATTTTGTGATTCTGTGATCTTGGGAATAGGAATAGTCCCGGATCTCTCTCTCTTCACCTACCACTGGTCTTTTTCAAAATTCTGGGTTAAATGAGTGGAAATCTGAAAAAGCGTTGCCTACTTGTATAACATTAGTCACGAACGATACAGCGAGCATATGCCCTTGTCCCATAATGCCATTTTAAACGGATAAGACAACTTACATATTGTTAGACTGCATACAGCACAGGAGGCTGAAATCATTGTCCCGACAGCCTATCCTAGGGCAAGGTGTGTTCCTGGGAGTATTTCAGGGCTGAGGTTTTTATGGGTCTGTGTTACAGGATACGTGGCTGTGGTGTTTGTGCGCGTAAGTCTTTGATACGTTTGAAGTGTGGGTACTCTTAGACCGGGTTGTGTGCTGGTTACTCCTGCAGAAACCCCCAAATACGTGTGCCTGAGCAGACGCGTTCTTCAGGCACCAGATGGAGACTGAAAGACAACTAGAATGGAGTTAAATCTGGTGGAAAAATCTGTTTGAGGAGGGTCAGCATGGAGTGGGCACTTCTTCCCAGAAGAAGCTAGGAAATTGTGAAAGCCAGAAAAAGCCCACGCTTGTAATTGGAGCCCTGGGACCTAAAACCTGGGAGGTAATGTAATTCGTAGCTCGCTGGAGAACTGAGTCAACACAGAGCAAGCCAAGGTGGGAGATGGAATTATCTATAAAGCTGCCTGTGCAAAATGATTTGCTTTCTCCTTCCAAAAATGTAATAAACATATGTTAAAAATACAATTCTTCTTTTATTCTTGAAACATCAGTGAGCAAAATGAATCATTTGAAAATTCTCAGGAATGAGGAGACAGTGTTGTCGTGGGTCTGCTATTGCGATTAGTTGAACTTTTTCTGTTCAAGACAACAGTGAAACCAGAAAGCCTGGGAAATAAATGTTAAGCCAGAATCCTCTTAGTTCCTGTTTAGAGAAACGGTTGCTCTTTTAGGCTATTAAAAAGTGTCCAGAGCATCAACTGTGCGTTTCCCGTCACAAGAGATTGGCAGTTAATAACTTGTGAGCTTGAACTTAGAAGAGGCGAAGAGATATCATTGTCCATCTGTGTTGATAGTGTTATGTCTTCTGATTTGTGTTCAGAGTTCGTATTTCCGGTAGCGTATGAGGACAGAAGTAGTTCACATAGATTTCTAAAGACATCAAAATAAGCATGCACTGGAATGCGAAAGATGATTAAAATATCACGGTTTGCTACTTACTGTAATGAATCAGTCCAGTCTGCTGCGTATTTCTGAATCCCTCACTGACATTTATGGATGCCTTCTCATAAGGTTTTTTAGTGAAAATGCTGAGATTGAGCGTAAATATTAAATATTTCCATAATGAACGTATTTTAAAGTCAAGTCATAATGAGAAAAAGAATGGCGTACTGCATTTCTTTGAAAGGCTAAAGAGCTTTTTAAAAAACATTTTCCTAATGCCTGATACCCTCGTTCTGCTAGTGCTCGCAGTGGAGAGGGACGAGAATCGGAAACTGTTCCTCTATCTATCCGTCCTCTGCTGCTCTGCCTATTGAAACCCAGGAGGTTCTGTTGGTCTGCCTTTCCTGGATGAACAATGAAGAACAGTAATGTCCATCTGTTGTTTATGAAAAATTTGGATGGGAAAATGCCGATTTACACATGGTCGGAGAACGGATAAACTTTGTTTTGCGAGGGACACGGAAAAGCAACGCACCCTTGGGTCTGCAGCTGCCCAGGGAAGCTTTACGCCCCAGCCAGCACTAGCCAACATCCTGCTGATGTTCTGCTACTTGGCTGTCGCAATCCCGGCCATCTGGTAGACAGCAGCGCAAGTCAGTGGCGGGCCCGGGCAGGTGGGTGGGTTGCTGAGATTGTGCATGAAAATATTAGTTTTGCATGTGGGACCTCTTTGAGATACTGGCAAGGGACAGTGGTTCTGTGTTTTGCCTGTCCGACAGGACACGGTACGGCCTCGGTCTCTGGCATAGGTTTGCTGGAGAGTTGTCTGTAACCTACAGCGCCTCCAGTTTTGAGGTGTCTCCATTGTTTTCAGCACTTCGCTTTCATGCTGCTCAATAAAGTGCAGTTATTTCTGTTGGTTTTAATACTTCGCATGCACAGTCTAGGAGCGTCCTACCAAGGAGTCTCAAACTCTTGTCATGACGCTAGAGCTTCGTGCCATGACTCGGAGAGCAAAAAGTGATTCTCGGTGCCTGTGCTGAGATACTGTTGAAGTTAAATGGGAAGGTACTTTGTGTTTTCAAATTACAGACTGCTTTTAGTTGTCATTTGTCATTAATTTCTTCTCTTTTTTTTTTTTTTTAAGTTTTTTGACCACTCTCTGCTTTGCTATTCAGGACGGCCCAATACTAGCAACCTGGGGCTGCCTAACAGCTGGAAGATGCCAGTGCTTTGAGGCTTGATCATCTCCCTTGTATTTGGACTGTTTGTGAAGGCTATGGAAAAGGCTCGGAAGCAGTCCTGACATTCATTGGCGTTAATTTTGAAAACTTAAAATTATTCTAGGCGTACAGCGTACTTGTTATGCCTGGGTTGCACCCGGTGGCATGAAGAGATGCAATTCAACGAGCCTGTTCTGTGAAAAGGTCACAAAATCAGCTTGCGCTTTCACTACGTTCTAAAGAAAGAGGAAAAGCTGAAGCGCTGCCGTGCTGTTGCCCGCCTGCACCCTTGGTATGTGGTAGTATTGGTGCTGCTCATTAGATGCGGTTCCCAATGGCATTTCTGCGGGTTTTGTACCTTAATGTATCTGTCCAAGGTTACAGTTTCCCCAGGACCTCAAGCAAATGTTCTCTGTTTCGCTGAGCAACCAGAAATCTGGTGTAGCGCAAGTTTGACAAGCCTTTTGGTCAAGCAGTTGACTTTGAAGATGCTACCAGTTGTCTCTTCTTTTATGGGGATGGCATTCATGCTTAAAGAAAATACGATTTGGATTTATTTGTAGCTTGAAGTATTTCAAATGCACTACGGCATCCTTTGCTTTTATACGTGGTTGAAGGTGAAAAGCTGAAGTACTATTTTCAAGAGGCGATAGTAATAAATTATAAAAATGTATAGCGTTTTTAGGAATCGGGAAATAACAGGGCATTATACAGCAAGAAGCAGCAGAAACATGGGTTATCTAGCCTGTCACAATAGTGTTCACGTCAGACAACCGCTTTGAAATCGTTTACGTTAATTCCTCAGTGAGCAGTACACGTGGGTGTTTTCCCATTGCCTTTGGAAAGCGGATTGATACCACTTAGGGCAGCGCTGTTGTCTACTCAGGCTGCTCAGATGAATTGTACACCAAAGTTTAGATGGAAATCCTTGCCTTTCCTCTGGTGCCAAGGGATCGCGGCTAGTCATTTTAGCTTTTAAAACATTTATTCGGTGTTACACAACGCAAAATCTCCTAAAGGCTTTGTGCTTCCCAGCGGGAACGTGCAGCCAGCCTGGCTGGAGCTGGCTGGGCGAGCGCAGTTTGGAGCCTGCGTGGGCATCGCTTGTTCCGCTGGAGTTTCTGTGCAGCTCTGCGTTTCTCACTTGAATAGGCAACTGTCGTCTGCATGAACAAATCCATCTCTCCTTTCCCAGACCACGTCCTGCTGGCATCCAGACAGCAGAAAGCTAACAAAATAAAACATTATACAGACTACCTCCTTTCCTGTGCGCTCTGAGAGTCAGGGATTTTACACAAACTCCACATTTATTTCCTGAATCCTTCTTGCAGTAGAGAAACTTCGAGCCAGATTTATGTCGAGGAATCCTGACCCTCTGGAAGGAGACCTGATGGACATGGTGGCCAAGGAGCTGAGCAGGCATCGGCTGGAGGTTCTGGGGCGAGGGAGGCCAACGGCAGCCCGGGCTGCGTTAGCGGTGGGGTGAGAGAAGTTTGGGCTACATTTTGGGCTCCCCAGCACGAGGAAGACCCTGACGTACGGAGTTGTCAGGGGGACGGCTGGAGCAGCGACAGAAGAGGAGAAGTTGAGGGAGGTGGCTCTTTTCAGCCTTGAGAAGGTGAAGGGGAGTCAACGTTGCTGTCTGCAGCTACGTGATGGAGGAGAGTACAGAGAAGGGAAGAGAGAGAGACAGAAATGCCTTTTTTTCTTCCCCCCACCCCTAAGTGAGCATTATATTATTCTATTATTATATTATTATATTGTTATATTATTATATTATTATATTGTTGACTGCTTTTACAGCAGGCTTTTGATAGCATGGGTAGTAGAATGAAAGTCTTGCCTCACAGGGATAAGGCAAAGGAGATACGCACGCTATTTTTTGCCCCAATACAACTGCTAGAGGTTTATTTTGCTCCCTTCAAAGTAAGGCAGCTTAAATCCCACGGCGTCACAGCAGCTCACTACCTTCCTCCCTTCTTCTACTCTGACTTTTCCTTTCTGCGTAAGAGAGAGGAGTTCCATTTGCATTCAGCGAGACAGCCCGCTCGGCTTCAGTGCTTCCCGGGATCCTTCTGGGTACGTGCCGTGTCCGGGCTGGGGCTGGCTAGCAACGCGTATCCGTATGGGAGGAATGTATATTGTCTGAGAGGCCTGAACACTGAAGTACTGTAGACGGTGTTTTCACACACTGCAGCTAATTCCCACAGTTCCCATCGCTTTAGGCTGTTGCTTCTGATGAAAATCAAACAGAACGGTCTGGGAGCTGAGGAATGTCGTCTGAAGCGCAGTCAGCACGCGGCCTCCGCTGGAGCGTACGCCTGGGGTCAGAAAGGGAGCTGGGTAATGCCTCTACAAAAGAGGGGGGTCCAAGCCCGGTCCTCAGCGCTCCTCGATGTCAAGGCCGCAATTCTCAGAGGCTTTCGGAGCGTTGAGGACCGGGCGGGGTAACCCACTGCGGTGGCTGGATGCTTTACCCTGTCGGCAAATTTAAGTGATTCCTTGAAGACGTACTCAGAGCAAGTTTCAACAGTGAACCTGCAGAGTCAGGGAAGCAGTTTTCCAGTCATGAGTGAGTAACTGGAAATATTCACTATTGGGGAGCGTTTCCCAAATTTCTTACTGAAGAAGAAAATAACTCTCATAGGGGACAGTGACGTTTTGGAAGAACGCTGAGCAAGCACAGGCGGCGTATCACGTGGCTTTGTACTCTGTCGGGATGACCGTGTATGTAATAACGCCACAGCTTCTCCTCCGTACTGCTGCCCGCCTTTTGCTCAGGCTTTCGCGTTCTGCTCTCTATATCTGCTCTTTCCTATAGTCCGTTGCTTGACTCTCCCTCGCAATTTGCGTGCTGCGTTTTCTCATGAAGTGAAACGCGTGCAAAAAACCCTCTCTGGTTTGAACGCTACATAATACTACTTCTGGTGTGCGTGACGCGTGGTTCCAAATGCTGATATTGATGATTAGCACATGCTTATCACTCCCACAAATAATTCTCTGATTCTCAACTGGACAAACTCAGCCTTTTTTGAGGCTGCCCTTGCCGCGTGCAGCGTCTAGGTATTTTTCCTTGCCTAATTCTGCCAAATCTGTGGAAGTGCCCTCTTTATACTGCGACTGTCAAACTAACTTACTGTGGTTTAACATAAAAACGAATTGAATTTTTGTTTTCCCCATGAGCTGCTGGTGAACATCAACCAAGTCATTCTCACACTATCCAGTTACCTGATGCGAAGAATTAACAGTGGGAGTTTTTTTGAGGAAATCCTTTCCTATTTTACGTAGGTGCAAAAATCACTTTGTGCGCTAAGAGCTCGTTGCCAGTGCTACAAGGACCTTTCCATCCTTCCCTGGGTAAAAATGAAGACAATCAAATGAAATTTTACAAGAGCAAACTATATTGTCAGTGGAACTTTAAACAGAGCACATCTGCCTTTGGTTATTTGAGTGCTGGGAAATAAAGGTAAACCTGCCTTGTATCACGATATATCACACAAGGACCAGATTTTGTTGGGAAGTGAGTCATCAACGTTGAGTTGAGTTTTCGTAATCAGGGTTGGCCGGACCTGACGATCAGTGGCAATAGCTTTTTGAGACCCACAGGTGCCCAAAGACCTGCCGAATCTTCCCGATAGATATTATTAACGTGCCTGCAGTCTTGCAGAAAGCTGCTTGTAGGCGAACACCACAGTCTTGTGTAGTTCGTACAGCTTGAGCTGAGATGCGTGAGGCAGCCCTGGGCCCGAGAAGGAGACTGCTTTCTGGGCAATAATGTGATGTATCTTTCTGAGCTATCTGGGAATGCCACAGCCAGCACTCTCCCTTCGCTCCCTCCGGGAAATGCTGTAGCTGTGTGAATGCATGTCTGCCGGAGAGGTCGGGAGAAAGGAGTGTGTGCAGTTTTGGCTGCTTTTCCTGCTCTTGACTGCATTTTGGGAAAAGAAGGGGGGATATTTTGGTCGCGTTAAGCAGATGAGATGTTACAGCTTAGTATCACCACCAGCGCATAGGCTCTGACTTTGTGAATGCGACGCGAGCTCCCAGCAGGACGGCGTGGGCTTATATGACAAGGAATCCCTGGGGACAGAGTATTCAGCTCTCAATACATTTCGGAGTATTTCCCTTGTGAGCCGTAGCGCTTCTCATTTTGGTCATGCTATTTGGAAACGTCATTTGAGGTCGCAGAGGTTCCCAAGCGTTGTCTGCTTGGGACGTTCGAATTGTTCCAGGGCGCAGCTGCCACGGCAGTGAGCAATCTTTGTGTCGGGTTGGCCTTTTGTAGGGAAGAACAGCCGAACCAAAAAGACGTTGCCCTGGATGAGGAGGGTTTGTGCTTTATACTACACCGTCTCTGTATACGCATCTATAAAATCCCATTTTAATTAGGACATGAGTGTAAAAGGGAATTCTGCAGAGGAGTAATGCATTGCACATGTCCGGCAGGTTCAGTCGGTAATAATTACGCTCACGAAGCTGTTAATTGTTTCAGTTGGTTAGTTCCCTCTCAGGAAAAGCGGATCCTGGTTTCCAAGCCCTTTGTCAACGCTTTCCCTGCCTCCTCGCAGCAGCCGGCTGACCACCCTCGGCACACCTGGCTGCAAACTTAGTATGTATACAGGGAAATTGGGGTGGGGTGGGGTGTCCAGTCTGGAAACCTCTGCTGAGATTGGCTGCACCCATGTAGTTGCAAAGCATACGAACCTCTATTTGTGATGGCATTACAGAGCGTGAGACTGAAAGTCAGTCACCAAAAACCTGAGTAGATGTTCTTGCATGTGCATGAAATAAATTTTGGTGTTTTCCGAAGTTAATGAAGACGCAGAGCAGATCAGGGACGGTGGCGTGCTCTCCCCTCTGGCATGTCCGTTCCCAGAACTGCTTCAGCTCTGGAGTTGTCATTGATGCGGCCGTGGCAGGCCATACTAAACTGGTCCAAAAAAAAGGGGAAGCGATCCACTTGGAGACACATTTTTCCCATAAGCCCTAGACCTTTAATCCTAATAACTGTAAACAAACCCTGACCTGGAAAAATCTTTTCATTTTCTTTTTTTCCCTTCAAGTGTGGGAAGAGAAGTCCCACTCCTTAACCTTTGCACAACCACATATTAATCTAATTTCGTACACATCATGACCTAGTGATTTGAAAATTGCAACTACGCTTAACTTGATTTTTCTTCCTATGTTTTTACGCTATGTTTTTGTTGTTTCCCCTATTCTTGTTTTCGGTTCAGTGCTGGTTCATTAAACTTCAGTCACAAATAGGAGCTGGAGGGTACACAGCTTGTTGTCATTTCAGCTCGTTGGACATTTGTAGATCAGACGGGCTCATTGCGTACGCCCGTGAAAACTAGGGCGCTCTCCTATTGACCCTTCCCCTTTTGGGAGGCTTTGGCCGATCACCGTTTTCTCGTTACGTTGGCCCACCAGGATACATACTCTTTAGAGAGCTTAGCATGACAGTACTCTTTTTTTCCTAGCTGATTCTCAAAGCTGTGCCATCCTCTGCTCCCTGCCGTTGTCCTTGCACGGTGTTTTGAACGTCAGCACGGGCATGCTAGCGTCTTAGAAGGCACCTTGTGTTTTGCCGTGTGTTCAGACAGCGGGTATAATCCAACCATCGCACCTGAGATAGGAGAGAGCCAGCAGATCCATGCCTAGTCATATATTTATTTCTTGTCTTTTATAGCTTAATTGAAAAAAATAAGATGGAATTAAATTGGTGTGAGAAGAAAATCGCGGTTTGTATTCCTGTAAGAAGATGCCGTAAGTTGCAGTTGAGCTGGCAGGCAAAATGCCACTAGCTTTGCTTTACACCGTTAAAAGCAAATGTTCAGGTCTCAAGAGGTGTTTTAACCTTCCCTTAGCAGAAATGTTCTGGGAAAATCAGAAACTCATGCTGCTTTAAAGTAAAAAATAATAATAAACATAATGAGTTATGGGTTATGATGGGCAGTTGACACAAACATTTTTTTTTTTAGGGACAAAACCCCAGAGGTGACCACCCCTCCAAAGAGGGAAGGAGGTGACTTTTTTTTTCCCCCTCAAATGTCTTCCATTTGCTAGAGGCTCCACAAAAAAATGTTCGTTTTAAGTGTAATATTAGCGCAAGACTTTGATTAGCACAATACCTTGAACTCCCCCTCACCACATAGCGTAACGTCTTTTCCCATGCCTATGTTTAATTGCTGCAAATCCAGCAGTTCCCACGGCTTGGTACGAATTCTTTCCACTAAAATTGCTGAATCTTGGAATTCAAGCTATCAAAAATTGCATCTGTGAAAGTAATGATAATCATAATAAATCCTAAGTGATTTGAGATCTCTTCCTTAACTGTTTTCCATCCTCTACCTTCCCTTCCCTTGCAAGTTTTCTGGTTTTATTTTTTTGACCTTTTTTTTTTTGTTTGTAGAACTCTGATATCCCATCTGCGAGCAATATTCTTTTTTCTGAAGACTTTATCACTTAGATTGGAAGGACAATGTCATCTCAGACACAGTTGGTGTTTTGTTACTTTGTTTGCGATAGAAGGGCGCGTTCTTCTGCAAAACTTGGCGTGAGTAAAAATATTTCTATAGGCCTTTTGAAAGCCATAGTGGAGAAATGTACAATTATGAAACTCTCGTGCCCGGCGTGTGCAGCCCGAGTGTGCTGACACCATGCTGCGAGGGAGCGGACTGCCTTCCCTGAGCTTCGGTGGCTAAAGAAAAGCAAGTGTAAGTGATAATAGAAATTGTGAACGGCTAAATGATATTTCAATGGGGTTTTTAATCATACCAGACATTATTTTTAATAGAAAAGGTAACTTTGCCAGGGGTTATTTTAATAACGTGATCGATGGTAATTTAGATTATGTCTTCGCATTCACATTGCTGCATATAGATATATATACTGAAAATTCAGTAGCCTAGTGGCTCCCAAAGGATTTGACCGCATAATCAGATCACTCTACAGCTGAGCAGTCTCTAAAACCCAAAGTTCGATAGATGTCTCGTTCCTCCAGAACGTATGTACCAAAGAAAGGCAAAACTTAGGAAAATTGGCCTGACTTCTTTCAGAGAAACGCAGTGGTGTGGGGATATGCTTGCTCTTTCTGTGAAGTAAAACAAGACATCCCTGCGAGGTTACTCTGTCCTGTAGCGATTCATTCATTTATTTATTTATTTATTTATTCTCCCTTAAAGTAAATAAGATCAGCTTGAGCTTTCTTCAAGGAACGTGTGAATGAGGCACTGCGAGACATGGTTTCGTGGGCATGGTGGCGTTAGTTGATGGTTGGACTTGATGATCTTACAGGTCTTTTCCAACCTTAGTGATTCCGTGATTCTAAAACTCTCATTGGAAATCTTTTTCCCAGACATGAAGAAAGGGTTCGAATGAGTTTGCAATTAACAAAAAAGCCCCTTACTAATATCAATTAGCTAAATAGCTCTTGAAGTCGCGAAAAAACCAAATGAGGATCAAAGCTGTGAATGTATTATATTTCCTTCCCTTGTCCAGCACAAAGCAGGTCGTAGTTTAGATGTCTCAATAACTGCAGGCCTGGGAGGGATCTCCAGCAGCGGCTCAGTTAACCGCGTCGCAAAGCAGAACCGGCTCTCTGGGTCACCCTACGAGTAATGAGTTGCACAAGATACCAGTGGAGGAGTAGCGAGGGTGTATCGGCTGAGTGGGGGCGGGCAGTGTCGGGGTACACGGACTGCCGCTGGAGTAGTCCGTTGCCCATTCTCCACTTGACAAGGTGCTTTTCTTCTCCCACCTTTTGGGAGCGGAGCCCAGGGTCTCTCCGCGCGCATGTGTTTGGGGCACCTGCCCTTGCCTGGCTCCTTCGTGAAGCCCAGCCCTCCTTGGACTGACAGTGGTGTGTGCATCCTCTGCACCTGGCAGTGTTTTGGGGGAAGATACAGATGGTTTTTAGAGCTATAGGGGTATTTCAGAACCTTTTCACGAGGCATTTGCTTATCCCGTACAAGATCAAAACAACGCAATGATGATCCGAGTTCATTTTACTTACAGCTACATTTGAGGAGTGCACTGTAACATATGCTTCCCTACACTCACGTCTTCCTTTATGACTCCCAGTTACGTACTCTATACATTTTTCAAAGAAATGACTGCTCGGCTATTTCCCAGCGTGGGTAATTCCTCTGTTAACAGGCATTGATTCAGATGGTCATCCCTATATCAAAGCTAGGACAACTGGACACGCTTCTACTTAGAAGAATTATCTTTAACTCTGTTATTATATTAGCAAACAAATAATAGCTTTAGAATGTGTTTGAAAGAACAGGCTATACAAGGAGCAAAACTGGGTACCGTACCACTTACTGCGGACGCATAACGTTTCAAGTGATCCATCTGCCCTTGGTGCAAATAGATATCACATTCAAACGGAGGAAGATTACATTTGTAATTGCTCAACATTTTTCTTTTTCTTGAAACATTTATGGTTCATGCAACATTTATACCCATTTATGCTAAGAAGCAAGTAGAAAATAAGTGATTGCACAGGGTCTCAGTTTTCTGAGAGGGAAGTATGCAGTTGTGTTCAGTAAAGTTGATAATGAAGGAATAATTTACCAGCTGTCTTAGAGAGATGTGGGCATCTGAGCATTACCTCCTATTCTTCTGCAAAAAGGTATTCCATCTTCGCTAAGAGCTGTGTACAGTTGGATTTTGTCATAAAGTAGCTAAGAATAAGTGCTTAATAAGGAAGGAATTACTGCTGGTGAAATTATGCATAGCCAATAACCAGTCCCTAATTCATCAGGAAGCTTACTCCGTGATCATTCCCTTTATATTCGCCCTTAGTGCGTTAGCTTTGAGCAGAAAAAAAATTACTGTGCATCGAGGGCACAATTAGGGGATCCACGGTGGCCGAGTAAGTAGTGGTCTGTGAATCCCCAGCCTACGTCTGGAGCGCTAACTTGCCCTCTTACGGCGACGGAGCAGGGTTGGACCAGCCTTCTAGTCCTGCCCGTCTACGTTTTAATCCACCCGCCTGTGAACTGCTCATCTCCAGGCTCTCTCAAGATGAAACTCTTCCCTGGGCTGAAAAGAAATCTTTTCTAGCTCCTAAAGACATCCATTATGTGTTTCCTTGTAGGAACTAATAGTTCATTTCCTCTTTTGTTGTGTTGTGGGTATGGCAAACCCCACCTGCTGCAGTGGAGGGAGACTAGGGACAAGCCAAGGCAGCTCTTGGTGATAAAGCAACACCTTAAAACCCAAGTGTGAGAGAACCTTCGGAAGGGAGCTGCTCATTCGGCGGTACCGCATAAGTGCATGATTAGATAATGTCAAATGAGTTGGCATTTGCTGGTTTCCAGCTAAGTATGAGCAACGGGATGCTCCGAGATGGGTGTAAAAGGAAAAAGAGAATTTGTACAGTAATTTTATAAATGGGTTTTGCAGGATCAATGACGTTAAAAGACGCTGAAGATCCTTTCAGATCCTTTTCAGGTTTTGTTCCTCTTCGTTTTGCACCTTCCCTAGTGCTATACAGTATAACATTACATTTACAGCCTGTGAATCACCGTAGCATGGACTCAGGTTGTTTTTCAGCCTCTTATCTCCTAATATTCACTTGAAATCAAGTGAGCCACTTACTGCCTAATTGGTTTAATTTGCATACTGATAAACTGGAGTGATGGTAACTGAGTTTGAAAAGCTCTCTGAGCAATTCTTATGGAAGACAGGTAATATCTCTGTTAACATTGCTTTCATAAACTATAGTTGTTCTCATTGTGTTGGAGCACCTCCGATTCAAAGAGCTTTTGCACAGAATCACAAAAACGAGAAAATTTGCTTACTTAGCCTGGAACGGTCTTTGTTCAAACAGGCAGGTCTGTGGTAAGAAAGGATTGCACTTCTGCACGGTGCCTTCTTTGCAGCTTGAACAGCCCCGACTGTTTCTTTTGAAAGCCCCTTGCCCTTCTACATTGTGTGGCTGACCCTGCAGCATTCCTGTGTGCCTCTGGCTCTTTGAACGGTATGTTGAGATAAAACTATTCCCTGTGATACATTGCATATTTTAGTCTTTGGAAGTGGAACTTCCCTAGCTAGAAAAGAAAACGTTACCCCATCAAAATGTAGTGTTTTCTCGCACCAATTCAGATGACCTGCTCCATAAACACAGTGCAGGGTCACGTTTGCTTTAAACAGTTGTGTCGTCCCTTTGACATTGCTGGCGATTATTTTGCCTTAGTTGGTAACCGGATTGCTTTCATAACGCGAACGTTTCGAAAGCGTTTCATTAATATAGTTCAGCCCCTGGGGCAAAAGCTTGCAGGTACCTCTGCCCTCCCTTGTCCAGATCTGCTCTGCACAGAACGGGTTGATCACGCACGGGTTGCGCCTCTGGTTTGGACGGCAAGGTGCACGGTGATGCTCTTCTGTGCACCTGCAGATTTCACTTTGCCACGGACGCTCTTGAGGCCCCCAAAACGCGGGTTATGATAGAGGCCTTCCCTGGTCTTAGCCAAGCCAATCTCCAAGTTCTTTTTTCCTCTCTTAGCTCATGACTGCAGCTTTTCGTGGGAATCCTGAACAGATAAGGTGAAAGACATCGTGGAGAAAGGCTTATTAAAAATCAAGGCATGCTTTTCATCATTAAAGGTCTTTCTCCTGAAATCTTAAAAAAGGCTGCCTATAATCACGTGGTCTTTTCTCAAAGCAAATGACTTTCACCAAGAAACTTGGCTTACGCTGTCCTGTAGAGCAGCCAAAGGAGAGGTAATATTTACCAGATTTGACATGAGAGATCAGTAGGAATGTAAATAGAGGAGTCCTTCAAAAGACCCCGTAGTCAGAGCAATCATCCTGCAGCACTGACAAATTTCCTAACATCTGTTCTGGCGCCGTTTCTGCTGTACAGACCTGCCATTAACCATGGAGAGGAAAGAGTTTTAATCAAATGAGCAGGTTGGCATGTTAAACTTTGATAAGATTGTGCCAGCTGGGTGGGTTGTAGGTGCAATTCTCTCCACAGCTTCTTAGATTTAGGGTGTACTTCAGCGATGCCCCGGCTTGGGACAAGTGGCTGGAAAGCTGCCCCACAGAAAAGGACCTGGGGATGCAGGTCGACAGCCGGCTGAAGATGAGCCGGCAACGTGCCCAGGTGGCCAAGAAGGCCAATGGCATCCTGGCCTGGATCAGAAAGAGTGTGGCCAGCAGGAGCAGGGAGGGGATCGTGCCCCTGGACTCGGCGCTGGTGAGGCCGCACCTCGAATGCTGTGTTGGGTTTTGGGCCCCTCACTCCAAGAAGGACATTGAGGTGCTGGAGCGTGTCCAGAGAAGGGCGACGGAGCTGGTGAGGGGTCTGGAGCCCAAGTCTGATGAGGAGCGGCTGAGGGAGCTGGGGTTGTTCAGTCTGGAGAAGAGGAGGCTGAGGGGAGACCTCATCGCTCTCTCCAGCTCCCTGAAAGGGGGTTGTGGGGAGGTGGGTGTTGGTCTCTTCTCCCAAGTGACAAGCGACAGGACAAGAGGAAACAGCCTCCAGTTGCGCCAGGGGAGGTTCAGGCTGGATATGAGGAGAAATGTCTTTCCTGAGAGAGTGGTGAAGCACTGGAAGAGGCTGCCCAGGGAGGTGGTGGAGTCCCCATCCCTGGAGGGGTTCAAGGAACGTGTGGACGTGGCACTGCGGGACACGGTTTAGTGGGCATGGTGGGGTTGGGTTGGTGGTTGGACTTGATGATCTGACAGGTCTTTTCCAACCTTAGTGATTCTGTGGTTCTGTGATTCTCAGGAAGATGCACCGACCCGAGAGCACTGGGGTTACGAAGCCATAGAGTCAGGCTTGGAAGTATTTGTAACAAGATGGATATTGCAGCATCTCATTTCTGAGAGGCATAATTTTTATTTTGGTTTTGCTCTTAGGTCTTGTTTTACTAATGCATCGCTACCTAGTGCTAGCCACAACTGCTACTGTAGATTTCAGGTCGTATAAGGTATATGAAAATTATTTATTTACCGTAACTAAACTTCAGTCAAGAGATAGTCAGTATGGGCCAGAGATTAAGAAACGTTTAAGACCTGCCTTCGCCAAGGCCACGTGGCTGATGCTGTGTCTTGGCCGGCTGTTCCCGTTCCTTGGGGTGGAAGAATGGGGTGGCTGGTGGAGGGGGCAAAGTCTGATGCTGGGGAGCTACTGCCAGCAAGAGACTGCCTTTTAGCTGGCACTGTCGTATGGGGGCTGTTGCTGTGCAGACAGATGACCGTCCGCTCTTGGTGAGGGTTTCAGATAGGCCAGAACAGCCATGAAATGGAGATTAATAAAAAACCACATCGTTCATCTGTTTATTCCCTGCTAGCAATGTGTCTCTGGCTTCGTACAAAAGAGCTCGAGAGAAGATTGCTCTTAATTCAGGTGGAAATTGATAAGTAAAATTTTGCAGTGCTTTAAATGCATAATGTACTACGTGTATTCAGCTTATGCTTTAGTATTGGTCATCCCTTCAACTTGTAATAGATTAGAGCAGGGTGTTTAATATGATGAGATGCAGCGATAAATAAAAGGCTTTCATAGGTTCAGAGAAAATCTTTATACAGTTTAATTGTGTAGACAGGTTCAATTCCCAGGAAGGCCAAGAGGGAAATCAATTGATAATTTTAATCCAGAATCAATTTTGGTTTACGTTTTCGAAACGTGCTGATCCAACTTTTTCATGCAACGGTCTGTTTCTGCTGAAGTAGCAAGCGCATTGTGGCCGGTGTATTGCTTGAATTGGGCTCCCCTTTATCCAGAGCTGAAGTAGCTGATGAACAGATGAAGCCTTTTGGGAGCTGGTACTGCTATACCGGTATCGAGCTATTTAAGCTCAGGTAACTACTTCTTTCTCTGCCCCCACTTTTACCTCTTGAGTGAGATCACCTTCTTTCTCCTGCAATATATGAGCTGATGCTAAAAGGTGCTGTCGCAAAATGCTGCCTGCTTCCTGCCTTTGCAGCTGCAGGATGCTGTCTCAAATGCTGCAGGAACTTAAAGGAAAGGATTTGTCAGGACTTGAAGGGATTTAAATGTCTGAAAAGGTCTGAATGACGGCATGGGAGGCTATGGATAAAATCTAGTAGGCTGGGTAGAGTGCAGGAAAACAACTTCAGGCTCTTTCTCTTCCCTAATAATGGCACTTGGTAAAAATAGTCACTTTTACTTTAGTTTTTATGTATTCAGTTTCTTCAAAATACGGGAACAAGGAACTCGGTTGTCTTTGACCAGCTCGGCCACCTTTTATCCAAGAGGTAGCGAGCTTCCAGGCAAATGCCCACACCTTGTCCTGGTTTTCCTCTCAGTTTTTGTGTAATCGCTTTAACCGTGGGAATTCGTTGAGCTGTTCCAGTTTGTTTGAAGGAAGGATGTCAACTAAGACCGGTGTGTTTGCAAATCCTGATAATGCCAGACCGTAGCTCATCTAGTTCACGGAAGGACACTGGGGTTTTGTAAGTGCTGGTAGTCCGGCTGTAATATCATGCCTGTCCACCCATTTTGTCTGGCTAGGCTTTAAAAAGAAAGCAATATGAGTATCAAATGAAGGTCATGTGCTATCAGATGTAGGTATAAAGTCAAGGAAAGGTTAGAGGAAGTTACACAAAATGAGAGAAATTTATGCTTCTGATAGCGAATGCACATCTGCAGTTTGGAACGTGCTCCATTTGTAGTATTAATGAGAAATTCGTGTATGCTTTTGAAGTACTCTTACTCCAGTTGAAATTACTTAAAGGAATTTTACAGGACATAACGTATCTTGTGCGACGTACTGTGTCTGAAGGTTGCCCCTCCCTGTACAACTGCACCAGTTGGAAAAGTTTTGCATCATTTATCCTTCAGTAAATAGTACTGGCCGTTTCCAAATGTTATTAAACAGTTCTGTCTCCTGGTGTGATAGCGTGTAGGATAGAGACACGTATAGAATACCTGAGCCAAGGCTTTGTGGGTGCTTGTACCTGGGGCTTGTGTGTGTCATGTCCTTAACACAGAGTTGGCTTTGATTTTGCTTAGTTCCTCAAAGTTCCCAACATGCTTGTAATAGACACAGATGCACGTAGGATATAGCAGCCTTCAGGGTGTTTCAGCTTCTTGGCACTCCATAAGGATTACATGTTTGGGGTGAAAGGGAAAAGAAATTGCGCTTTATCTCCTTGGAAAAGTATACAACTGAGGGAAGTGTAGGAAGAGGTTCTCCAAACTGCGTAAGGCCATGTTGAGCTTGGAAGTGTATTGGATTGGTCCAGGGGTGATTTACAGTATAAAAAGTCTCGTTCTTGTTTCCCAAAGGAGGACGCGAAACCGCCTCTTGTGTTCATGTACGCAGGCGTCGGGGTTGCAGCGAACCTGCTGCACAGGTCGGGGAAGCACAGCACGGTGGAAGGCTCTAATGAGCCCCGTCAAAGGAAAAAGCCCATAAATATTATTGAGGCTGTGAATCTATCCCCAAGCCTCTGTTTGTGTGTAAAATAGATCCTTCACGGAGTGCTGGCAACAAGCCTAGGTGTTTTCTGACAGGGCTCTGCTCTCAGCACCTTTTGATCCTGCCCTGTGGAAGGTACTCATAACGTCTTTATTCTCTAGCCTGGGCTGACCAACAGGTTCAACAAGGCCAAGTGCCGGGTCCTGCACTTGGGTCACAACAACCCCATGCAATGCTACAGGCTTGGGGACGAGTGGCTGGAAAGCTGCCCCGCAGAGAAGGACCTGGGGGTGCAGGTCAACAGCCGGCTGAAGATGAGCCGGTAGTGTGCCCAGGTGGCCAAGAAGGCCAACGGCATCCTGGCCTGGATCAGAAAGAGTGTGGCCAGCAGGAGTAGGGAGGGGATCGTGCCCCTGGACTCGGCGCTGGTGAGGCCGCACCTCGAATGCTGTGTTGGGTTTTGGGCCCCTCACTCCAGGAAGGACATTGAGGTGCTGGAGCATGTCCAGAGAAGGGCGACGGAGCTGGTGAGGGGTCTGGAGCACAAGTCTGATGAGGAGCGGCTGAGGGAGCTGGGGTTGTTCAGTCTGGAGAAGAGGAGGCTGAGGGGAGACCTCATCGCTCTCTCCAGCTCCCTGAAAGGGGGTTGTGGGGAGGTGGGTGTTGGTCTCTTCTCCCAAGTGACAAGCGACAGGACAAGAGGAAACGCCCTCCAGTTGTGCCAGGGGAGGTTTAGGCTGGATATGAGGAGAAATGTCTTTCCTGAGAGAGTGGTGAAGCACTGGAAGAGGCTGCCCAGGGAGGTGGTGGAGTCCCCATCCCTGGAGGTGTTCAAGGAACGTGTGGACGTGGCACTGCGGGACATGGTTTAGTGGGCATGGTGGGGTTGGGTTGGTGGTTGGACTTGATGATCTTACAGGTCTTTTCCAACCTTAGTGACTCTGTGGTTCTGTGACCAAGAAATTAGGGAGTTTTGAGTAGCTGCTAAAAGTTGTGCAGCGAGCGTGACAGCTCAGCTCCAACAGCCAGCAAAAATGGGCTGTTCAGGTAGGAGGCTCTTTGGAGTGGTAAATTCTGGGATTCCTCAGGGATGCCCACCCCATACTGCAGCCAAGCAAGCCAAATTGGCAATAAGAACACGGCTATCCCCCCCGCGTCCACTGCAGAACAGGGGTGTGTCTGCTGAGGGCGTCTCTACCCTGGGCAAAGCAAATACGTAATTTATTATTTTCAGCCTTTTTAGCGATGGAGCAGCAGTGGTGGAGTGAGCAGCGGCAACAGCCAGGGAGTGAAAGCGTTACGTTTCTGCTCCTGGAGCTGCTTCTCTCAGGTCTGTTTTAGATCTTTCACTGTTGCCTCATTACATTCGTTTTGCTATCTGTGGAAAGGGGATAAAAATATTTATCCACTTAGTGCAGCCTAGAGGAATAATCTGTTTATGTAACTCCTTTCTCAAACATTTTATTAGCATTAACCATAGGAATAACTGTTCTCTTGCCTTATTCCCCGGACGACAGTAGCTAATACCCAGTAGACTCTTATTATTTTAAGATTTACCAATGAGGGATATGGAAAATGAGTATTTGCTCCTCTTCTTTCATCTCTGCTTATAAACTGCATAAAAGCACTTTTGTAGACAGAAGTGAGTTTTCTGCCTTCTTATTGCGTTTTCCCTTGACCCTTTCTTGAAGTTAGAGCAATGCAAAGTCCAGAAATTTAGCTTTACCTTCCAGCTCGCTATTGAGTCCGTGTTTTTGGAATAACCTACTGCTCCTAGCTGTCAAGTTGCAGCTGATATGTCTGCGTGTGAGTTGGGAAATGATGGTGCACGGCTAATTCTTGCCCCATCGCTGCTCTCCTCTCCTGAAAGCTTTGGAATAAGTGGAAGCGTGCGTTGATCCCTACCCTAATGGGAAAGGAACGGTGTTTGATCTCCTGACAGAGACCACGTTACTCAGGATAAGTCAGGTCTCTTGTGGGATTGATGCTGTAATTTAAAAAAACTACCAGGGTCCGTATGTGTGATTTGTGTATTATTATTATTTTAGAAATTAGCTGTAAGTCACAGTTTGCTGTAGGACCTTTGAAGGTCCCTCAGATGATAGAAAAGACAAAGCACTTTTGAGGAAGCGTGTTTTCACCTTCTCAGCAAAACAGTGCTTATCAGCATAGCCCGGCAGAAAGGATAGTATTGCCAAGTGTGTCTGAGAGTTGGCGGGTAACAGCAAGAATACCCACAAGTTTTAAGAGAGCAGAGTCTCTTCTTCTGTAAGCCTTTCTGTCCAGAAAAAGAAGAAATCCCAAGGCAAATTCAGAGTCTATCCTCCATGTGTGCCTTGCCCTTGGGCTCTTTTACTGAGCTGGGTATCAGCGGTGCTACTGATGACGGTCATTTTTCCCGTGATGCTTCTCCAGCGGCAACGGGAGTGAACCCACCGTCTCGTTTCATCGGAGCTGAAACTAGGCTACGGCAGCTTTCAAGCATTTCAGACCAGGGTTGTGTTTGAACTGATGACCCAGGAGGGAACAGCTTTAGAGAGCTGGATTCATAACAGTGGTGTTGCAGATGAGCTGTACTGCCCTGGTGGTACACATCACTAAGCTGTTGGAAAAATTGCTGGAAAACAAACCCTGTGACTTGCGGGATGTGCTGTCTCTGTTTCCCAAAGGCAACAGGTTCGGGAAGTTTTGGGTTCCGTGTAAGAGCAAGTAATGTGCTTTTCTGGCTCACCTAGAGGGTTATTTTTTCATGGTCAAACCTCAAAACCATGTTCATCTTCAGAACCTCTACTTATTTTCTGATTTCCTCTCTGGATTTGAAACCAAGACAAATGCTGTCACCAGCATTTGACTGTGATGCAGAAGGAGGCACAGGTGGAACAAGCATATGGCCACTTCTCAGCATATATATGACTTAATTTTGCTTGAGCACATGAGATACCAAAGTCCATACCTGGTTATGTCAGACAAGATGTTAATGGCGCGTGTAAATAAAGTGCCAAGTTACTGCTACAGAGAATATACTGGAGTATCCGTCTTGTCTCGTGTGCTTTCCTTGACTCAAAGTTGACGTAATTGTGTAAGAAGTTTTGAATCCACATTGAAGCTTTCTGAATTCCCCATTTAATAAATAAATTTTTGTTTACTTTTTTTTTTTTAAACCAAGCAAATTAACAGCTGGTGTTTGCTTATGTCAAGACGACAGATGCATCACACAAACACCGTACTTTCCGGCATCAAAACTGAAAGTGAGTTAATGTCTGAAGTGCAATTTGCATATAAATCTGTGTTTATGAACCTGTGCAATTCAAATGTAACGAACAGATAGAAGAGGAAAATAGAAAAGATGTTGTCCTCACGGGTTACAACAGCACAATAATTTTTATCTGATGTTTTCTTCTAGACCTGCTATAACATTTCTCATGCCTCCCGTTCCCCTTAGGAGTAAGCTCTTTGAAAAGTAGCATATTTTGGCAATTCCGTCTTGTGACCTAGCTCCTGGAGAGCGTTCCTCTAAACTGCAAGGCAGAACAGCAGCCAAAAATGTAATTGGGCAAGTTGAATGGTTGTGCAGCTGGGAGCCCTTCACGTGGCGCAGCTGACAGAAGCTTCCATGAGAAGATGTCGTATCCAGAGTTATTTGGACATCCCTATGGGCTGCGCGAATAGAACCAACCCAAGTGCCCAATGCACAAACATGCAGAGAAAGGCTCATTTCTTACCTACCAGCTGAATTGGATTTGGACTGCGGTGAAGTTGGAAGGAAATGGAAGAAAGCACTCGGGAGGATTTATTCCTGTGTTAGACTATGCAAAACCAGATGTTGCATGTGTATCTCCTAGGAAATCATTTTTCTGCCCGATTCTCATTTTCTGTGATTGTAACCTCGTCTCCCTCTTGATACGTCCTTTAGTTTGCAGTTATGGTTGTGCGCGTGACTGACTTTTCACCTCCCCGTGGAACGTGTATAGCACGGTTTTATCCAGCAGACTAATCGAAAGAACAGTTCAGCTTCTCAAAGGAACGCCTGTCATCGTAATGCTGCTTTTAGGAATTTTGAGGGCCAAGATGACGGCTTTACTTTCAATAGAGATTACTTCATTGACAGTGAGAGACTTGCTGATAGCGCGGAGGGCAGACCCAAATCTGGACATCCCAGGAGCTTTTAACAAAGAACCCGAAGCCTTCTTGTCACGCTGAATTCCCTAGGTGGTTGGGGATGGATGGGTGTTTTAAAGATTCCCTTCAGTAGTATTCTGTGTGTAGCTACGCTGCTTAGCTGCCTGCCTTCATACCTCATTCTTGAATATATGTGTGATCATATTTTTAAACATATGTCATAAAACACAAGGGATATGCTGGACAGCTAAATTTACGTTAGCGTATGCTCCTTACAATTCACATTTCTGGGTGTTGCTGCCTTTTCACATGGGTGTAGCCCAACTGGCACCTCTGAAAACGCTCCTGCCTTAAACTACTAAAACTGAAGGGAGGAAGAGGCTCGAGTCCCACTTAAGCACGCACTATGAAAAAAATTGCTTTCTTGAAGTCGCATGAAGTATCAAAAATAATCCCAGTGTGCTCAGTTACAGTCTCCCCAGTAATAACGACGGATCTTTTCATTGGGGTGTTGGAAAGGCGAAGCAAATACTTTTAAGCGGCAGACCCCGGACCTTAGAGGCAGAGCAGAAATTAGGAAGCAGTTTGTTTCATCCGGTAAGAAATGTAATTTACTGCCGGTGATGGTACGAGGGAAGAAAGCGAAGTGTCTGGCAAAACGGTCCCCCTCATCTCGGCCAGCCGGCGGGAGAGGAGAGCTTGTTAAACAGTCTGGACGCAGGGAGCCGCAGTTGGGATGGTGACATTTACAGGCAGCAAAGTTGCTAAGTTTCCCGTCTCCTTATCCCTCCCCTTGTTCCCTGCCCACCTACACACACAGCTGCTCCCCGCCCGGGCAGCCCTGGAGTCAACCCACCTCCAAAATCATCAGGAACGCGGTCCCGCAGTGCTGGGGCAGAGAGAGAAACACGTGCTGTTTACAAAAGATCGCTCTAAATATTCCCTGGTGCAACAGAGAGCAGAAGTGTGAGACAATAAAGGGAACAGAGGGAGATTTCTTGCCTCTTCCATGAACTGCAGGAAAGGTGGAAGGCTATTTATAGTGTAATTTTTATTGAGGCAGTTCAGAAGTTGAGAGCCTGATCTTCGATGTAATGCACCTTGTGAGGTTATTGACCTTCTTAGGGGAAATTTATAATTCTCCATTCACACACAGAAATGGTGTTTATCTTCTTCTTGAGTTGCTGTGCTTGATCAGGAGCCGTAACTCCTGTGCTTTAGAAACTATTTTTAAAAAAGCCTCTAAAAAGGTTAAGGTAGCCTAAGTGGAACTCACTCTTTTGCTTTGACGCAGTGTGAGGACTCAAGGTTGTGATTTGGACACTGAACAGCTTTTAAGCATTAGTTGTGCGTTTGTTGGGGGTTTTTTTGTTACCGGATCAGTCCTTTAGAATATGGAATTATGTTCTGCATCATGCTTTACACTTTTCACCAGTGATTTATCATCATCTTTTGGTGGTGTTACCGCCCATAAGTCATGCTCCCAGAGTATCTACCCTATTCCCTGTGTGTAAGGTGTAAATACACACACCCAATTAGAAAAGTGTTGGGGAACAAAAGCAGCGTTGCTGAGCTACCCACAGCAAATTGCAGAGTCCCCTTACCTAAGGATTCGAATATGACTTTATGATGTTAATGACCTATTCTGTTGCTTTTGATAGTTTTGCAGGCGGGCAAATTGAGGCATCGTAGCACATAGGACTAATAACTTCTAAATTTGTACTGGGAGCAGTGATTTATCTAAGCACTAGCAGAGAGGATTCAGGCTAACCCCGACTTGTAACGAGGAATCCTACAGCACGAGGCTTTAGAGGTTTCGTCTCAAACACTTATAAAACGACCTCTGTTTTCCAAGGTATTCGTGGGCCCAGGTGGTGACTGTCGTTCTTGCTCATGTGCTTTTGACCAAACTACGCAGTAGACTTACAGGCTGGCTCCCAACCAAATTCCTCTTGTAGTCTGTCCCACCACTATATGGGACCACCATACCCTGAGGGAATTAGGTGGATGATCAGAAGGAATTTTCTCAGGATGACAGAGAGGTTTAACATCAGCATTTCCAATGATAGATGTCGCATACTTGCTGGGATGTGGTTCAGCTACAGCAATCTCATTGCGAGTTCAGTCGTGAACTGAATCTTGGCAACCACGGTCCTGTATTTCCACTCTTCTTGCCCTGCGTAGTGTCAGCCAACGTCTGACTGCTCGGGCAGTGGTTGCCTGTTGAATACTTACATCACCGGCCCACTGTTAAACAGGAGAAAAGAATTAGTCACCAACAATGCTGAAAAGGCAAAGGTTCTCAACGCTTTCTTCACCTCTGCCTTTACCAGCACTGTTGGGCCCCAGGCCTTGGGGACAAAAATCCAGGTTGATGCAACCACAGATCCACTGTCAGTGAAGGAAAAGTTGGTCTGTGAACTATCACAGGAGCTCGACCACTGCACATCGACGGGCCCTGACAATATCCACCCGAGGGCGTTGGGAGAGCTGGCTGACCTCGTTGCGAGGCCGCTCTCCATAACCTTTAAGAAGTCGTGGAGATCAGGGGACATCCCAGAGACTGGAAGAAGGCTAACGTCACCCCCATCTACAAGAAGGGCTTGAAGGAGGATCCAGGAAATTAGAGGCCCATCAGTCTTCCTTCAATCCCTGGGAAAGTTACGGAACGAATCCTCCTGGGGGCTATCATGAGTCAAATGAAGCATGCGACTGGGAAAAGCCAGCACGGATTCACCAAGGGCAAATCATGCCGACAAACCTGATCGCCTTCCCCGACGAAGTAATCTGCTCGGTTGATGCGGGGCGAGCGTTGGACGTTGTCTACCCGGATTTCTCCAAGGCTTTCGATAGGGTTTCCCACAGCCTCCTCCTAGAGAAACTGATGGGTTACGGCCTGGACAAGTGGTCCGTGCGGTGGGCGGGGAACCGGCCGCACCCAGAGGGTGGTGGTAAACAGCTCCTTTTCACACTGGCGCCCTGTCCCAAGGGGGGTCCCCCAGGGATCAATACTGGGCCCAGCGCTGTTTCGTATCTTCGTGAGTGATCTGGACGAAGGGATCAAGTGTACCCTGATGAAGTTTGCCGATGATACCAAACTGAGCGGGGTAGGAGGGGAGAGGCACCCCGCAGGAAGACTTGGCTAGGCTGGAAGAGTGCGCTAACGAAAACCTCATGAAGCTCAACAAAGACAAATGTAAGGTCCCAGCACAGGCTGTGGAAAGGGACCTGGGGGTCCTGGTGGACAACAAGCTCAATACGAGCGAACAGCGTGCTGCCGCCGCAAAGAAAGCCAACAGGGTGCTGCGTTGCATCAACAAGGGCATCCCCAGCAGAGATAAAGAAGTCATTACCCCACTCTACTCAGCGCTTGTCAGGCCGCGCCTGGAATACTGTGCTCAGGTTTGGTCCCCCCTATACAGAAAGGATGTGGACGGGCCGGAGAGAGTCCGGAGAAGGGCCACGAAGATGACCCAAGGGCTGGGAAGCCTGCCCTGTGAGGAAAGGCAGAGAGAACGGGGTTTGTTCAGCCTTGAGAGAAGGCGGCTCAGGGGAGACCTTATCACCACGTTCCAGTATTTAAAGGGTGGCTACCAAGGAGATGGAGACTCCCTTTTTACAAGGAGTCACACGGAAAAGACGAGGGGTAATGGGTACAAGCTACTGCTGGGGAGATTCCGATTGGACACCAGAGGAAAATTTTTCACAATGAGAACAATCAGCCATTGGAATAATCTCCCCAGGGAAGCGGTGGATTCCCCAACGTAGGTCACTTAAGATTCGGCTGGACAGGGTGCTGGGCCATCTTATCTAGACCGTGCTTTTGCCACGAAAGGGTGGACCAGATGAGTTCCCATCTGAGCTGGTACTCTGTGATTCTATGATCACTCCATAGATGAACAAACTGCAGGAGAAGCAGCTGCAGAAAGCTGGCTGCTCAGTCCTGGGGGACGGGTAATGTTTGTAGCTCTCACATTGCCCCTCTGACCCGGTAGAGAGTTGAGAATTACTGAGAAAAACAATATTGAGTGGGATATTTGCTCAAGTTGACTGGAAGAGGCTGTGACCTGGGGCTGCGTTCATATTAATGGCAGCGTTCCCCTTGATTTCGGTAGGGAAGGAGCTGCTGCATAGCATCGGAATATGATGTATTGGGAGGGGAATATTCCCCTCCTCTGGTGACTTCACTGGGTGCAGCTGGTCCTCAAATGTGTTTTGAAGTAGTTTCTCATTAGGATCAACTCATGGGAAGTAACAGATGGCAAAGTGAAGCTAAATTAGTGAGAACTTTGTGCTCTGTTAATGCTCTTTCTCTCTAGAAATAATAGCTGGGGAGTGGAGCAGGGATGAAAACGCCGTTATGTTTGTGGTTACCTCTGCTGCTATGTAGATGTTACACGCTGCCTTGCAGCATGTTTTGTCAGTAACAGAAAGGAGGAGGAGGAATTTGCCAGCCCTTTCACAAGGGCAAAAACATGGCAGTTCTACTGCAAAACAAATAAATCAAAGCAATGTTCAAAGACATTTGAGGGGAAACAAAAATGTGGGAGACAATTTTACATTAACAGCCAAACAGGCCGCATAACCACCTTGGTCTTTTTGGTTCCAATTTCTTATGAAAATCAGTGAAACAACAAAAACCAGTGTCTCTGCTCTGATATTCCCAGTAACTCTCCAATTTTTTAGTGTTTACTTCCATCCTAAAATCTTCCTTTGAAATATCTATATTTCATACATTCTATTGAATATATTCTATTGAAATATCTATAGATTTCTCTGTGTGGGGGTAAGTGTACGGATATCTGTAAATATGTATATACGTACGGTACTATAGCCTGGGGAGCTACTTCTGGCAAGCTTCCCTGGCTGTGGCAGTTTATTCATTAAGGTGAAGAAATAATTCTCTTGCAAATTGATCCTGACTTACAAATCACTAAGTACGGTCATACAGCGACTCGGCGTAGCACAGAGTGAAGTTAGAGATGCCACCGTCTCGCTGGTGTGTAGTATGTGATAGAGCCTGGATTTCTAGGTGCTTTTACACGATAACATCCACGAGCAATAGTAAGACTTAACTCTCTGTGGTTCAGACATCCTGGCTTGCTGTCGGGCATACTCCAGTGCCTGCTTCACAGCTGTAGCAACTACCAGGAGACCCAATGTGGCTTTACCAGCCTTTTAAAATGCCACGAGTGATTGTTGCCGGCCATCACCTGCGCCTTCTCATTTCTTGGCTTATCCACCTGGGTGCCATCGGGTGAACACGTGTGAGCCTGGTGCGCCCTGACTGGAAGTTTGGCATCTAAAGCTGCTTCTGGGATCCCAGCTTGGAGGATGGCAGCAGCGCCGTCTGTGTCTTGAATGACGTTTTTTGCAATCTTTGTCTTCAGTGATCGTTTTCAGGCCACAGTAATGAAAAGCTTTGCAAAAATAATTCCCTCTGGGATGTTGCTTTTTTTTTTTTTCCCTGGACTTGTCAACCTATGCCATAAACTTTCATATGCAGTGTCCTTTTGGGCTACTTCGTACTTTTTTCCGCGGACCTTATTAACAGCCCTACAGGACAGACTCTTCTGTTCAATCATCCTCTGGAGGTGTTAGCCAGTATGATCCTGCAGCCAGTATGAAATCCCGCTTCGTTCCCCATGCCGGCACTAACTCTGCAGTGGAAGCAGGTATTCAAACTATTAAAAATAAAGAACACAAACCCAAAAAACCCAACAATGTGAAACTTGGTCTTTCAGGCGGGCATACGGATCACTGAACAGCTCGGAGACTACTAAGGAGATATACTTCCTCCAGGGATCTTTTATCATAAAAGCAGCTTAAGTGACTCACTCTTTCCCTGAGGATATTCTTAAAACAACTCCACTCATTTCGTCTTTTAGCGGTCAGAAACAGGGTTTATTTTGTGCTGTCTTTCAAAAAACAAAACAACCCATCTTTTGAAAAAAGTAGATGGCCATAGTTCCAGGAGGATCTGAGCTATATTTAATGTTAAAGGTCCGTACAGCTTGCTAACGCGTGGGGCTGACTGGCACTATGTTCGCTCAAGCAAGCGCTTCAGCGAAAAATTCAGCACTATTTTTAGTTCTCTTACAACAAACCACTTGATTGTAAGGCCTGGGGAGCTGCGACGTTGTGATTGCGAGGGGTCTGCTGGAAAAGGCAGGAGGACGAGCCACGGCAGGGTGCTGGCTACGCCAAGGACTCCCAGCTGATGCGGAGAAGCGTACATCACGAGCAGCAGGTATTTTAAATCGTCTTGTAACGCTTGGTCTGCCCGTGAAATGAATTTGCTGGTCGGAGACAGGGCATGAAAGCGTTAGCTGGCTGGCTCTATCTGCTCCTGCCCTTAAAGATTTCATTCCATAAATTCCTGTCCTGACCGTCAGCTTTTAAATCGTCTCTCCTCGTTTCCTAGCCTTTTCTGGGATTTTACAGGGTCTTGGACAAGTTAGCAAATGACAATAGCAAGCGAGAAATAAGTTTGCCAAAGCGACGGCATTCTGCTTCTCAAGAAATACAGCCGTTCCGGTGCCTGGGTGAGTAGTCTGTAACGAGTACCGCGATCCAGTTCTCTCTGCTGACTGTATTAACTTGTAAAAGAAAATAGCCTGCCTTTGAGCGGCCAGCCGGCTGAGGAGGATTTGATCAGACCCAACCGGGGGGGGGGGTGGAGGGTTTGCTGGCGACCGCTGCGTGTGCATGTCTGAGTGTGTACGCGCGGTGCCTGGCGCGAGTCGGCTCTGCTCGGTGTCGCCGTCTCCCTCTGGCAGCTCACCTGACCTCCGTTTGTCCCCGCCGCCCACCCGGCAGGTCGGTCCCACACGAAGGAAGTTGGTCCGGGGAGGTTTAGGGGCTGCTCCTGGCGTGTCTCGGTCCCATGGTTTTGGGGGGGGGGGGCCCCCAGCAGCACCGCACCCTGAGAGGCGAGGTGGTTGTCATTCCTGGGCGATGGAGTCACGGGAGAGACCGCCGCCAACAAGCAGATAGCGGGAGCGTGGGCAGGGCTGGCCGCGGCTCGTGGCAGTCCCGGCGGCACTGGCCGTCGCGCCGGAGGTGCCCGCGCCGGCGCTGACTCTGCTGCCAGCGTGTGCTCGTGTCAGGTGAGCGCTCGAAGCTTCAGATTTGTTTCCTAGACGGACGCTAACGTACGTCTTGTGTCACAGCCCCTTGTGATACTGCCAGGGAGATGAGCTGTCGGGTTTCGGCAGCGTCCTGCCCGCCTTCCTCGTCGGTTCGCAAGAGTTGATGCTGTGCAACAGCTTCTTAAAGTGTGCTTTGTTTTAAGAGAGAGGATTTCAGCATTCTGGTCAGACAGGAGCTCCCAGCTTTTTGCAGGGTGCTGGAGGAGCAGCTGGACTTAGGCAAGGAAGCTTTTGCGTACGTAACATACCTTGGGTAGCCGGCCGGTTCTTTGCTGTCTTGCATTTTCACCCTTTTGTTTTAACTTGCTTGTGCAGTGTTTGCAAATTCCTTGCTCCAGAGTCAGCCCCAGACTTTGGGGTGAGCCTCGATGCAGTTTAGCTGCGTTGCTGTGTCTTAAAATAACTACTTGTATTTTACCCCTAATGATACCATTATCTTAAAATAGCACGACGTGCCGCCTCTTTTGAGTTGTTTGGTAGAGAATGCAAGGAAGGGGAGCTGTTGAATTCCCATGAACTCTGTGTTTAAAGATCCTGCCTAGCTTTCAGCATGCTGAGCTGCTGCAGCCTCCTCTGTGTACTGGAAATGGGTATTACCGAAATGCACTGTTCTTGCACCGTTCTCTGTGCTGCTGTGGTCGTGTTCAGTGCCTCCGCTTTAGGTGCATTTGAAAAGGCAGGTGAAGTGGTAGTTTCCTAATTGAGTTTTCAGTGTATTCCTGCTAGATGTGTGCGTTTGTATGTAAACAGTGCATATGGTGCAAGCAGAGCGGCTATAGCGTGTGTTGGCTTACGTTTGCATGAACTGCGTTCCAGTAATTAGCTAATCACAGAATTGCTAAGGTTGGAAAAGACCTGTAAGATCGTCAAGTCCAACCCTCAATACTCAGTCATGTTCATGTGAGATTAGATAATTAATGTTTTGGGGCTTGTTTAAAACCAATATTCAAATATTAAAATTTAAATACCCTGTTTTGTTCTCGCTGAGTCTGGCCAAATCAGATTTTTATCCTCCAGAATAGCCTTCGACACTGATCGCCGAGTTGCCGGTCTCAACACCGATTACTAAGATGAAGGCACGTGGAATGAAGAGTCAGTTACTCCATGACCAGTAAACTGAGTCTGCGTGGTCTAGAACTCGTTATGCTTTCTGAATAATTAAGACGAATTAGTTGGGTTTTCTTCTGGAAAAAGTAGAAGCGGATGAGATTGCATTAAAACGTCAATGACACGTGTTTTAGTGTCATGGCAAATAGCCTTTGTCTGGGAAACACTGTACATGGTTGTGTAGATTAAAGCTGTATGGCCGCTTACGGCGATCAAATGCGCGAGCTTTACCAAACTGCTGGAAAGTTTGACTGGATGTTTCTTAATCAGCGTTGTATCTTCCCCTCTTCCTCCTCCTGTTATCCCGAGTGTTTCATGAGTGGGTGGCAAACAAACCACTTCTGGAAATACTCACCGGTATTTGCGCTTGCACAGGGGATACTTGTGCACAGTACAGTCCTGATACTTTGTAGGTAAGCGAGACAGTTCATGACTGGTACGTGCTAGAATCAGCCTGGCACAGGAGGCAGTCCGTGTGACTAACTGCATCGTCTCGTCTTGATATTCTTGTACCTCTGTATTGGAAAGACACATGGCCCTCAAAGCAAAAGACAAACTCCATTACCTCAGAGATACTACTACAGTTACTCTCGACTACCTACAGTTACTCTCGACTACCTACAGTTACTCTCGAACTACCCTGCTTGAAGACAGCTCAAAATAGCAGCAGTTGACTTGGTTTTTGGAAGCGCGGATTGCGCAGCGTGAGAGGTAAGAGGAAGGCAGTTGCAGTGCTCCTGAGAGCTCGGATGGAGTAAGCACGTGCTTACACAGTATTGAGATATAAACCCCCTTCTTTCTCTTCCCCCAGACCCTTAAGCCTTTTAATTAGGCCAGTGGGTGAGATCCTGTGTGGCCGGTCGCCTGTCATACCCCGAGCACAGCCGGAGAAGGTGGTACCACGGGGTGTGTTGAAGCACCCCTATTCTGGAGCTGCTGTGGCTATTGCAGAGCTCTCCTCCGCGGCTCTGCGGATGGCCTGCCGCTGCCTCTTGCCCTCTCCTTCCAAAATGGGGTTACACTTGTACGTTAATGTCTGTGCAGGCTCAGAGACGGGGCGGAAATCTTAGTTTAAGGAGATGCAGTATCTTTCTGGCTTTATCGTTCCAGTCGGGATGAAGAAGTGATGGATTGCACATCGGCTCTTCACCTGGTGGCTCTCGCAGGCTGTAAATCCAAGTGATGCAGCTCAAAACCAAACTGTGAGGTCCAGACTGAGTTTGTCATTGAAATGTTGATTCAAAGAAATAGTGGTTTCTGAGCTGTTGGTGAAGAAGAGCAGTTGTCAAATTCATCCTCTTTTCATGTCATTTAAATGCAGAGCTGTAAATCACAGTTACATAGTCTATTTAAAAACCACTTTCTGGTTTTTTGGGTTTTTTCCCCCTGAACTTCATTAGCTAATTTTAACTAGAAGTAGCTTATTAATTAAACTTCATTTCCTAATGAATCCAGCTCATCCCTCTTAAGCCATGTCTGATACAAAACCAAACTTATTCTAATCCTTAAATCATTAAATGAAGTCATTGACTTCTCTGTCTGTGAATGTCAGATGGTCGCAGATTACTGAAGTACTTAACCTGAACATTATCCATAGACCGCAGCTGGTGAGGGGATTGAGTGCACCCTCAGCAAGTCTGCAGACGACACCAAGTTGGGTGGTAGTGTTGATCTGCTGGAGGGTGGGAAGGCTCTGCAGAGGTATCGGGACAGGCTGGATCGATGGGCTGAGGCCAATTGTATGAGGTTCAACAAGGCCAAGTGCCGGGTCCTGCACTTGGGTCACAACGACCCCCTGCAACGCTACAGGCTTGGGGACGAGTGGCTGGAAAGCTGCCCAGTGGAAAAGGACCTGGGGGTGCAGGTCGACAGGCGGCTGAATATGAGCCAGCAGTGTGCCCAGGTGGCCAAGGCGGCCAACGGCATCCTGGCCTGGATCAGAAAGAGTGTGGCCAGCAGGAGTAGGGAGGGGATCGTGCCCCTGGACTCGGCGCTGGTGAGGCCGCACCTCAAATGCTGTGTTGGGTTTTGGGCCCCTCACTGCAAGAAGGACATTGAGGTGCTGGAGCGTGTCCAGAGAAGGGCGACGGAGCTGGTGAGGGGTCTGGAGCACAAGTCTGATGAGGAGCGGCTGAGGGAGCTGGGGTTGTTCAGTCTGGAGAAGAGGAGGCTGAGGGGAGACCTCATGGCTCTCTACAGCTCCCTGAAAGGGGGTTGTGGGGAGGTGGGTGTTGGTCTCTTCTCCCAAGTGACAAGTGATAGGACAAGAGGAAATGGCCTCAAGTTGCGCCAGGGGAGGTTTAGGCTGGATATGAGGAAAAATGTCTTTCCTGAGAGAGTGGTGAAGCATTGGAAGAGGCTGCCCAGGGAGGTGGTGGAGTCCCCATCCCTGGAGGGGTTCAAGGAACATGTAGACGTGGCACTGTGGGACATGGTTTAGTGGGCATGGTGGGGTTGGGTTGGTGGTTGGACTTGATGATCTTATAGGTCTTTTCCAACCCTAGTGATTCTGTGATTCCCTCTTCTTCCAAGACATGGTTATGAAGTGCTTTAATACAGTGTATGTAAAAAGTTGCAGGTTCTCCATGTTCATTCCTGCTGGTAGAGGAGCAGTTTTAACCTGCTCCTGGGAACAGATCTTGTGAAAAATACAGTTTTGATTTACTGATGAAAGTAAGTGGCAGACTTCCAAAACGACTGGGAACGTATTGGGATTCGTTCAGGTTGTGACAAGAGCTGCTCTGTCTGTGATGCTTCTGAGAACCTTCCCCTTTTCCAGCTCTGCAGACAGATTGTTAACTCCTTGGGAAAACCTGACCCCAGCTGTGGGAACGGCACTCTTGAAAATGTGGCCATGAATTTTACTGTCAACAAAAAAGTAATGTAGTTTACAGGCTCCCAGAGATTTTTTTTCTGTCTGCTGGTTGGATGCCAGAGTGCTGGGGACTGAACTGTGGGTCTCCAGGCTGTGCGTCCTGGGCGTCGAAGCTCAGGAAAAAGAGGGGGGCTCCTGACTCGAGGGTAGGAGCAGCGCACATCCCCGAGGGCCGGCGCAGAGCACCAGCTGCTACCGTGCTCGCCAGTGGGGTGCAGGTTTCCTAGCCCAAAGCTATCCCCTGTTGTGACAGCTCTCTGCTTGGCCAGGACCAGGCTTGTCTCTGCAGGTCACATCCTACCAACTCCACGGGTCACCCGCGCAGAGCGGTCAGTAGGAGGGGTGTCCGACTGGGAGAGATCACTTAAGGGGTTGGTGTGGCAGTTCTGAGAATATGCAGGTTGGATAAGACTGCAGATCACTGTTATTGGTAGCTTGGAAGGGTACCGAGCCCAACTCGGAGATATCGATGATGTTGTCATCTGTTTCCTCTTCTTGGATGATGCCATCTTTGCATGTAGGTGATTTGACCAGTGCATTTTTCAGTCCATCTGGCAGCAGGGTAAAGAGGCGGCCTCACTTGTACACAAAAATAAAAAGCCCAGCTTCTGTGGATGGGAAAGCTGTCAATGAATACCTGAATTGACTGTTACACTTAGCAATAAATAGACGTGAGGCAGCTAGAAGCAGCAAAGAATGTTCATTAAAAACAAGTATCATCTGCTTGCGGAGAGTCTAGGACGCAATATTTCAGTTGGAAGGGAACTGCAGTGATCATCCAGTCCAACTGCCTGACCACTTCAGGGGTGACCAAAACTTAAAGCACATTATTAAGGTCATTGTCCAAATGCCTCTTAAACACTGACGGGCTTGGGGCATCGACCGCCCCTCCAGGAAGCCTGTTCCAGGGTTTGACCACCCTCTCGATAAAGAAATGCTCCCTAATGTCCAGTCTAAACCTCCCCTGACTCAGCTTTGAACCATCCCCATGTGGGATAATACAGATAATGCTCATCTGTCTATGTACTTAAGAGCGTTTCTCGAAAACGTGTGGAAGAACTAACAACATCCAGCAGTTGTTTCTGCTTCCGTGTTTACATTCTGCTTCAGGCTTCGCTTGGGTCGCTTTATTCTCCCCATGGGATATCCCCATTGCAAATGAGCTGGCTTTGTAATGAGAAAGTACAAAGTTGCCAATATGAAGTGGACAAAACCTCAAAATGTATTTTCTAAGAGTAAAAACCCACCATGCGTGCCTGTGGATTTTGAACATTTGCCATTTGGGGAGCCGATTGATGGTGACGTGCTACCGGAGGAAAGAGACGGTGTGTTTTGGCACCGTTCGTTCATGCCCTCCCGTGGCCTGCCTTTGAGATCTTTGTTTCAGTATAGAAGAAAAGGAGGTTTAGTGGCTTTGGAGATCTCTGTTACATCACACTCCTAACACGAAAACTCATGAAATGGTAGGATGAAGGTGTAAAACGTAGGCCCTGAGTGACTTAAAATATGGGAGAGATGGCCATGCAGTTGGAGCCTGCAACAAATGGCCAAAGATAAAATATCTTTATTAAAAGTGGAGTGTGCAATATATTTATTTAGGCACTCGGAATCGGAAGAGCTGTGGCTGCTTTGAATGAGAAATGTGTCTTCAGGAAATAATTGTTTTGTTTCAACTTAATTTGAGGAGGTTTGAAAGTAGAGTTCATTCCTGTGGAATTGGATTACGCCTTGATTGTTAGAATTCCCTCTTCTACATCGTCTTTTCTTTCTCAGAGCCACGAATAGCTTTTTCATCCTGGTTGCTACTGGCAAAAGCCTGTAAACCGGATTTTTGGACACATACGAGTGAATCGGAAATGCTGTGGTTGGAAGTTTTGCAGTCATTAGAAAGAGGCGCTGAAGCGATGCAAGGTCGGTCGGCCAGATTTAAGCAAACTCAGAGTTTTTTCACAAACAGCCTGCTGATGAGTTAGTGCCAGCAACCTCACGGCTGAATCACAGCATCATCGGCCTTTCTGCAGCCAGCGTAAGCTGTACCGCGCACTCGCTTTCTGCAGAAATCGGCTTGCGCACCTTACCCACGGCACCCATGTGTTATCCGGTGACCGTTGCCGGCAGGAACGTACCTTGCACCGCAACCTAGGGCGTTTAAGTACTGGCAGCCTGAGGAGAACATATGAATGTGGGCTTATCCTTGCCTTTTTTCTGCATCTCCAAAAGATGTGATGATAGACTGGGAAATACGCAGCTCGCTTTGCCGTTCCCCTGGGATACCCTGATACATGGCAGAGGTTGTGGCTGGCGGAGGTGAGGGGGAGGCTGCTGGCCAAGAGCAGAGGAAGCTGTCGGGTGGAGCAATGGAAAGAAGACGCTGAGATCCTTCATCGTAGAAGTTCTTACCTTAAGCAGTCACTGTCTGGTCCTAAAAGAGTGTGAGGCTACTGCTGAGATCTGCTTTCTAAAGGGCTTTGGATACCCTGACTAGCGTGGTGTTCACCAGGCAAAGCGGGAAGGGCGGCCGCTTCAGTGCTCAGTCCCTACTCCCGTGCTCCTTCCAACCTTACGAAACTTGACGTCGCGCCCCGAGGTTCACACGTGGTGGAGGGAGGACTGTTAGGGGAAAGAAACAGTGCTGCGGGGATTTGGGGCAGCGAAGACGCCAAATGACATATACATTTGGTAGCTTTAAGGGCACCCAAATGAACTGTCAAAAATGTTGGCTGGGCCAGCTTTCCGGCAGGCGTACAGGTCCTCGCTGTGGCTGTTGTTTGCCGATGGAAGCGTAAGGTGCCCAGGATCTGCTGGGAGGGTCACCCTCACCTTCCACCCCTCCTTCTCCGGCCAAATTGTGGTCCCGGCTGTGTTTCCAACCTCCCGCTTAGCATAAGGGTCCCGAGGCAGCAGCGAGTTCTCGTGAAATGGTGCAGTCGCTGCTATGTAATTATTACATCAAGGACTGTAAAGTATTTGCCCTGATCCGTGACTTGACTTGTGATGCTGGCCGGTCAGGCCGGTAGCTGGCAAGTTTTTAAACCGGTGCGTCGTATCTTGCTTTACAGCCCTACGTGTGAAATACCCTGGGGGCAAAATCTACCGCTAACCTTGCAGATTGCCGAAGCAGCAGCCTGTCCCCCCTGCCCTTGCGCACGGCGTCTCCCGGCCCTCTCTGCATGGCATTCGCTCCCCTTGCAGCTCAGGAGATCGTGTCCTTCAACCCTGTAAGAACCCAGTCCCTGTTCCAGCCTCCCTGGAGGCTTTCAGGTTCTGAAGTATTGAAGGGAGCTGATTTCTTGGGGTTTTTTAACACCAAAACTTAAAGAGGCTTTTATTTAAAGCTAGCGATAAGTAGTAGTGAGAGGCATTTTCACTTGCGCTCGTGCGGGCTCTTACTCTGTCTTTTTACAGCTTAAAGAAGATAATAGACCAACATTTATAGTTAGTTGTTTCTGCCAGGTATCTCTGATTGCAAATCGCCTTTAAATACATTCCTTCCAGTTCACCAAGTAGCATGTGAAATTATTACCTCTCCGATTACTGTGTTGTAAAATCTCAGTTAAGGTACGGTGGGAAAGCACGTCGTAGTCATTTAAATGACAACTTTTTTTCTTTAAATCTAAACGGGGTCTTTATTTAACACACTTCAGATATGACCTTTGTGTCTCTTCTGGGTCATTTTCTGGGTTTATGACGCACTTTGCATTCCTATAAAGCCCTTCACTGGCTGATCTTAAAGTCTTTACAAGCTTTAATTAACTGAAGTGCTATGTCTCCCCTGTGAGGTCAGTAAATATTCTTAATTGCTTTTTGCAGGAAGAGGAAAATGTGGCAGAGAAATGTTAAAGGAATTCACCAATGGTGGGCGAAAAGCTACCGAGGAGGCAGGAGCAGAGGCCGCGGTTCCTGAACCCCCTTTGATGCGCCCCGTTTCTCTTTCTTACATAAGCACGCCCAGGAAAGATGTCGGCTAGCGTAGCGAGGCAAGATGTAGGTCGGGTTTCCTTTGTCAGTACATCTTCTGCTTTTGGACCTGCGAGTTGCCGAAAGCAACAAAAGCCTCTGGATGAGGGAGTCTTTTCAAAAGTGGTTAAAGAAGAAACAAGCAAACCCTGAAAGCCTCATTCCCCGCTAAAGAGCTGTTTTTAGGAAGCTAAAGCCAAGAAGAATACCCTGGGGGGGGTCTGTACGCAAAGTTTCTGTCTGGCTGCCTTTGGATAGCTGAAGTTTTAATGCACTTGTCAGGCTGTCGCCATTTGTGCCCGGTGAAAAGCTGGGGCCAGACAGAGCGGCCCGTGCTGATGGCACAACATAGCTGCTGCGTGGTGCGCTGCCACGCGGGGAGGGGATGGATCCTTCTCTGAGGCTGCTGGTGCAAAGCCTATTAACTGGAGGTTTTGAGACGAGGCAACATGCAGCGTTAAGACGGCTCTCGTTCCCATTTTGATCGCAGGATGTTGTTGCCTCTGTCCTGAGCAAGAGCGAAAAAAGATTTCAGCTGTGTTGTTGCTGACTGCTTCATCAGAAGGATAAGGAACCTTCTGAGATTCAGCAAAGGCAAGCGTAGGGTGCTGCACCTGGGGCGGAATAACCCCACGCATCAGTACAGGTCAGGGGCTGCCCTGCTGGAGAGCAGCTCTGTGGAAAGGGACCTGGGAGTCCTGGGGGACAACAGGATGACCATGAGCCAGCAATGTGCCCTTGGGGCCAAGAAGGCCAACGGCATCCTGGGGTGCATCGGGAAGAGTGTGGCAAGCAGGGCGAGGGAGGTTCTCCTCCCCTCTACTCTGCCCTGGTGAGGCTGCATCTGGAGTGCTGTGTCCAGTTCTGGGCTCCCCACAGAATCACTGAGGTTGGAAAAGACCTGTAAGACCATCAAGTCCAACCCCCAACCCAACCCCACCATGCCCACTAAACCATGTCCCGCAGTGCCACGTCCACACGTTCCTTGAACCCCTCCAGGGATGGGGACTCCACCACCTCCCTGGGCAGCCTGGTCCCGTGCTTCACCAAGAAGCACTTCCCCGGTTCAAGAAGGACAGGGAGCTGCTGGAGAGGGTACAGCGAAGGGCTACGAAGATGGTTAGGGGACTGGAACATCTTTCTTATGAGGAAAGGCTGAGGGACCTGGGTCTTTTTAGTCTGGAGAAGAGAAGACTGAGGGGGCATCTTATCAGTGCTCATAAATACTGAAGGGGTGGGTGCCAGGAGGATGGGACCAGTCCTTTTTCAGTGGTGCCCAGTGACAGGACGAGAGGTAATGGGCACAAACTTGGCCATAGGAAGTTTCATCTAAACATGAGGAGGAACTTCTTCACTTTGAGGGTGGCAGAGCGCTGGAACGAGCTGCCCAGAGAGGTTGGGGAGTCTCCTTCTCTGGAGATATTCCAAACTCGCCTGGACGCATTCCTGTGCAACCTGCTCTGGGTGACCCTGCTCTGGTGGGGGGGGATTGGACTAGATGATCTCCAGAGGTCCCTTCCAACCTCTGTCATCCTGTGAAATTCTGTAAAAACGGCAGTGGGAAGAGCACGAGCCGAAGGTACCGATTTCTTGCTCACAATACACGATACCCAGTTTTAAGGACCACCGAGGAAGGAGGCTTAACAGGGCATCATTGTTGTCCTGTGCAAATCAGTTTGTTGTGTCTGTCAATTCAACCATGCTCCATCTTATGTGGAAATTCTTTTTTACCCTCAGGTACCTGGTTGTTTACTTTTGCTGAAGGTAGAACGACTCTAATGACAATGTTGGAAGGACATCAAGGTTTTATTCTGCATTTGAATGTCCTGAGTGCAGGATGTGGTCTCCTGATTCAGGGACAAGAGAGGACAACACAAGCTGCTCTGTTGTTGAGAGCAAAGGGGAAAAAAGTGCTCGCAGCACCGGTGTAAGAGCCGCAGCGCAGCAGAAGTGCCGTGGGAAGGCAGCCCTGGCTGCTGGTGCTCGGAAACACTTCACCGGGAGCTGAAGCACTGGCTTTGTACGGAGCAGGCTCTTGACAGCGGAAGTCACAAAGCGGCAGAGAGCAGCTGGGGCGAGGAAGGCAAAGCCTTCATTTACTGAAGTCCTTGGCAGTGGTTGCACCGTTTTCTTTTACCCAGCACATGATAAGTAGATATAATAGTTAGGTGCAGTCGTGCAACAACAAAATTGGATGAGCTGATTTAGGTGAAACGGGAATCGATGAGGAGTTAACTCTAGATTATTATTGCTTTGACGTTTGCAGCGCACATATTTTTCTTCTTCTCCTATTCCTAGAAAACAAACCCCTTTTTTCTACAAGCACACTAGAAGGAAGGCTTAGGCACAACTGATTTTTATTTCAGCTCAACAGATCAGTAATAAAAGCACGTCCCTCATGAGAGCGGAGCTGCTCCCCCCCAAGAAAGCCTCATTAATGCAGGGAAGGCTGGAGACATTAGAGGAACAGATTCCTGTGGCCTTGAACTCTGCTGCCACAGGATAGTTGTTCAGTTTTGAAACAGCAGTTATCATTTTAAAATTGCTTTGAATTCTTGCCTTGAGCCTTTAATTGGGGAGTTGATACAGAATTGGCTGATAGAGAAGAACTGTGATAGATCATGGGGTGAGTTAGGAGAATATAAACTAAAACAAGTGCAGGTGATGATAATACTCATTTAAAACCAGACAAAAATAGCATCAAAATGAAGAGGGGCAGACCCACAATCTGGTATGTAAACGCCGGGAACCGCTTTCAAACAAACAGACCAACCCATCCGAACTGAAGGGAAGCTTGAGGGGGGGAGCGTGTTACGGGAGGCGCCGGAAGATCGTGCGAGGTGAAGCTTTCGGTCTCCCAATTCACAGGCACCGACACAGGGCGTAGGTTTGGTAGGTATTGTTCCCTGTAACAAATTGGAGTTGTGGTTTTGCTTTAAGGACGCTTTGCCTTATCTCCTGTGGTTATTGCTGTTAAATTTGGAATGTGAGAGTGATTTAGTTGGTTCAGTGAAACTTAAACTGATACAGCTGAAGTGACTTTGTGTCTGCTGTGAAGATTGTGCATCCATAGTTACTTGATGATTTGTAAATCTAAAGGATGAGTTTGCAGTAGGTTTTAGGGATGCGTTGATGTGTGAGCGTTGGATACTCAGTGCTTCTAGGTAAGTTTGCGCCTGCGGTTCAGCGTTTAAAACTTGTCAGCACCTCATAACAGGCACCGGGCAGCAGTCCTGTATTAACGAATCCACATTGACATTCAGCGCCCGTTACAAAAACTCGTTGCCTGCTGACGTGACGCTCTCTGAGGCTGCAGCAGCCTGGCACGGCAGCGCGGGACTTCCCTTGTGCGACAGAGCGCCGAGCGCGGCCGTGTTGGCTGCCCGCCCTGCCGCTGCCCGCCCTCCGGGTCGGAGCAAACCCAAAAGGACGCCCCGTTGCAACCGGGAAACGGAACGGGGCATTGCGAGCTGGGACTGCAGACCTGGGGGTGTCTTTGCGGGGTGTTAAGCCTACAAGAAATAATTTATTGTTGGCAAGCTGAACGCCTGGGTGTTTTTCAGCCAATTCTGGGTACTGACTATTTTGAAAACACCAGAAAGTTTGGAATTCCCTTAATTGTGGCTGCAGGAAGTTACTAATACTGGTGGGGGACTTCAGCGTTAGAACTCTTCCAACTTGGAAAAATTTGCTTTTGTTGCGGGGAGGGAAAACAAGCCCTACAAACCCTTCTGCTTCTTCTCCCTTTTTCCAGTTGTCTGCCTGTGTTGTGTCTGCTAGGTTGCAGATGGAACCAACGTTTCTCCGGCATCTTACTATGAACTAGGATAAGTCTCTTCCCTTCAACGGGCAGGAAAAGGGTCAGGAGGACCGAGTGGACTTGACCTTTCTTTTTGAGAGCCTGTCTTCAGAGTTCACGGTAGGATTCGCAGTGGTGGAGCACCTACGCAGGAAGAGAATCTTTCCTTCTTACGTTTTTCTCTAACTAACGTGACTAAAGTCACTTAGCAGGCACAGTCCAGTCCTGGAAGTTCTTCTTGGCCATAAGCAGGCAAGGTGCAGTACTGCAGAGCTGATTAATTATGGGATCTGGAAGAAGAAATGCTGAGAGGTCACTGCTTAGAATTTTCTTTGGTGCTCTGTTAGCTTCCAGTTTGGGGAGAACTGACAGGCTTGAGGATAAAAATGTAGCTTTAGTCTAGAAAATGTAATGTACTGAACCCTATTAGCGGTAGGTACCTGAGCATTTTCAGTACTGAGATCCAAACATCGCAGAAACAGGTGACAGGCGTGTTCTTTTTCTGTAATCTGTAGGCTCAATGTCACTTGTCATCATTGCAAAATCACTGTCCATCCCTTTCGTTACATGCTCCTTTGGGTTTTGTAGCTATTTTATCTACTCCGACACCTCCCAACTCATTGATGTATTGGGTCAGTATTTTGGCTAATTCTGAGCGCATTGTATACATTCAGAGCATCTGAAATATTCTCCTCCTGCAGCTGAAACTGTGCTTTGATCTGAATTGCATGACTAAACTGCAAGAATGCCCCTTTTTTGCACTTACTATCCAGAGAACAAGGTGGTTGTGTACTCAAATAGTATAAAAGAAATAAGTGAGTATGTCTGGACCTGCGTAACGCTGTGGATTTAAGTAGCCCGCTCTCTT
Source organism: Gavia stellata (assembly GCF_030936135.1). NCBI lineage: Eukaryota > Metazoa > Chordata > Aves > Gaviiformes > Gaviidae > Gavia > Gavia stellata. Next base: position 19,759,818 of record NC_082612.1, on the reverse strand, counting down.
CCTCTTCACCGCCCTCCCTTGCAGGCCGCTCTTCCATCTGGCGAAGCAAAACCGCATTTTCGAAAGTGAGTCTTTAAAAAGCCTTAGACAGCAGCCCCAAAGGAAAGCTTGTTCTCTGGTGGTTGGCAGCCAGCTGACTCGAAGGCAGCCCCATCTCGCTCCCCTTGCCGACTTCAAGGTCACGGGGTTGCGCGGAGCAGCTTCACGCTGCTCCAGGCATGATAAGCATTAACAAGAAATGGCTCTTGCACGTAGAAACCGCTGTGGCAGCGTAATCTTTGTCCGGGGCTGTTTAGGCAGCAGAATGAGTTGCCATAATGGGAATAAAACATACGTTGGACCAGTGGTGGAGAGCTGCATGGATACGGCCTGGTAACAGCTGAAGGTGGGGCTGTGCCGGGACAAACCAGCGTGTCTTCGTGTCCTGAAAAACTGGATGAGAGGTTGGGAGTTGAAAGGAGCAGCAGCAGTAATGAGCAGAGGTACTCCGTGTACTCTTTGGTTTTGTACTGGGTGAGTAAAAGGAGCAACAGCGGTGACAGGACAAGAGGAGATGGCCTCAAGTTGCGCCAGGGGAGGTTCAGGCTGGATATTAGGAAAAATGTCTTTCCTGAGAGAGTGGTGAAGCACTGGAAGAGGCTGCCCAGGGAGGTGGTGGAGTCCCCATCCCTGGAGGGGTTCAAGGAACGTGTGGACGTGGCACTGCGGGACATGGTTTAGTTGGCATGGTGGGGTTGGGTTGGTGGTTGGACTTGATGATCTTGCAGGTCTTTTCCAACCTTAGTGATTCTGTGATTTTGTCAGGGACGTTGTGTTTGTGATGAAGTGGACAAGTCCCTTTTTCAAAATACTGTCGTAAAAGCTATAAGCTGTTCCGGGGTAAATACCAGCAGATGAAGTTTGTTGCATTTCTGGTTGAATGCGTTCGCCAACGCTGCGATCTGTAATTGTATGAAGACACTTACATCAATGCAGCGCATACTGAAAGCGGTTTGCAAAAGCCTGCATCTGCTGAGACTTTCTGTAACGTGGAAATTTCAGCTTATGGCAGTTCCTCAGAACGAGCATGCAGGAGCCGTGGCTGTAATGCACCTCCAGCTGGAGGGCAGAGCTGTGCTTCCTGATGAGAGATTTCCGTTGTGTCCATACTGGAAAAGCCTGCGTGTATGTCAGCATGTGCTAAGAAGAATTCCCAGCGCTCCAGACAGAAGAGAAGTCTGGTTTAGGAGTGTCACAATTTCTAGATAGTAGAAATACAAATTCTCTTCCTTTCCTGGAGAGAATCATTTCAGTAAGTCCTACAACAACAAGGCAGGATTATTTCTGGGTGTATTTTTTTTTGCCATCAAAAATGAATCATGAGACTAGGGGAAAAACCTCTGGACTTCTCAAAATAAGATCAGTATTAGAACAAATCAAGAACGTGTTAAATCTGTGCTGCAGCTGTGCCAGCTGTATAATGGTAGCTGTTACACGCCACACTGGCGTAGGATTGTGGTAGTTTGGAAAATTGTCAGCAAACAGCAACGTTAACCTAACTCTCACACCTCATACATAATACCAGCTTCTCGTGTCAGAGACTTCCTAAAAATCACTACTTTTTTTTAACGTAAGCCTGCTATGAGAGAGATTTTAATGCAGCAGAAATAGAGATGCTTGGATTTAAAAAGAATGAGGTGAAAAAGAATTATAGGGTAAAGTGTTGTTCTTGTAAATATGCAGGGGAAATAACATGCTAAAATAGGTAAGTCCTCAAGGGTATTCTGAAATACAGCTCTGAGGAAAAGGCTAGCAATGTAATTCAAGACAGAAATTTGGATTTATTGTGATTGTCTCTCCGAGGATGACCCGTGAAATATTGGAAGGTTTATTTGTGGCACCTCTCCCGTACAGTGCTATACTTCAGCTGTCAACCTTTTTATCTGAATAGAGCGGTTGACGAGATGGGAGCTATTAGAGAGGGAGAATAACCTGGAAAGAATGGCTGCATCTGTGTCACCTCTGTACCTTGGCTGTACCCAAGGCCCGGAGAGGTCAGTTGCCTCGGATGCAGGAGTTGCCCGACAGCAGAGTTCCTGAGGGGAGGCTGGGGATGAGCGGCGCGGCTTTGCAGGGGTTACAGATGGGGTATTTTGTATCATTTCAGCAAAATTTGCAAGCTGCGGGCAGGGTGAAGTTAGAGGTAGTACCCATTCAGCGATCGGTGATAACTTCTTGCGTCTGGATAGAAAAGACTCCGTACTCTGCTGGTCAAATTCCTTATTTTCCCCCCTCCCGATTTTCCTTCTTCCTTCTGCTGGCTTTGGTATTGAACTGCATGTAAGCTTTTTTTTTCATCCTCTTTGCTACCACCGAGTTGGAAGGAACTGGCTCCTCCCAGTTCTTCCTCCAGTTCAGCCAACTGTGCTCAGAAATGACTTTGCTTCTAATCCAGAAGCTGAGGAAAGCAGTTTTGCTCATGGGTCAGCTCCCGTGACACACTAGCCTGCTGGGTAACTCCGTTGGTATCTCATGCTTGAGCTGTCTCTCATTTTCAGGGGCTGGGCTGATATCAACGCATTCAAAGAAGAGGCAGTAGCCTCTCCAAGAAGTGGTGAAGCATTGGAAGAGGCTGCTCAGGGAGGTGGTGGAGTCCCCATTGCTGGAGGGGTTCAAGGAACGTGTGGACGTGGCACTGTGGGACATGGTTTAGTGGGCATGGTGGGGTTGGGTTGGTGGTTGGACTTGAAGACCTTACAGGTCTTTTCCAACCTTAGTGATTCTGTGATTCATCTCACACCCGCCTTCTCCTTAGCACTGTTGCCGCATCTGCATTGAGGTTATGCGGAGCGTGAGCTCTATAATGGGATCTGGCTCGGCTGAGGCCAATCCCTCGGAAGAAAGCGGGATGCCAAGACGTGCAAACGCCGTGCAAGCACAGCTAACTCGAATGCCTGTTGTGCTCTTAGCACGGGTTTCTGCTCTTCGTTATTAGTGTCATTCAGTTGCAAGGTTTAGCTCGCCAGTTCTGCTGGCAGCTAGAGGGATTTCCCCAAGATAATTGCGTCTAAAGGACGCGGTCTAAAAAATGTCGTAACTTGTGAGGTTCAGCTTAAACGCACGTGGTGTAGAAGGCAGCAAATGTCCCGCTTTGCTCTAGCGTTGCTCACAAAAATGCGCTTCCCTTTCCATTTATTACGCCTTTCAAGCCTTAGTATTATATAAACCACATGTCCACCAAATCTGTTCGTTAAAGGCTTGGAAATATTAATGGCTCATTTTTGTCATAGCTTGATAGCACAACACGGGGAACGTACGGGATGCTTGGGTCAAACGAGGTCCTTTATAGCACCTGCACATTGTACTTTCCTGCCCCCTTCCCAGCACCTGGAGGTTTATATTCCTCGGTTCGCCTTTGTTTGACTATGAGCAGAGGCTCAAACTCAGAAACTTGCTGTTCAGCGTGGCTTTCTGGGAGAAACACGAAGTTGCTGAGCGTCCCTGACCTTTCTGTCCTTGGCCATAAAAAAATCTTTCCGTTGTATGCAGCCGCATGTACGGCAGGTTGGCGTTTGCCTCCTTGAAACGCGTCAGGGATTAACCTTTTGCAAAAGCAAATTGCGGAAAGCCGCCCGCCGGCGCAGACTGCCCGATGCCACCTCTCTCCTTACTGGGGCGGACGTTTGCCCCTGGCCTGGGACTCCATTTGGTTTTCTGCAAATAAAAACATCTCCCTTGCCCCAATGAAAGGAGCGTTTTAATGAGGTTCTTGGAGACCATCTGCACTTGTCCTTGAAATCTAAATTTACCCAGGGACGGAGATTATTTTGGAAGAGCAGGAGTAAGAAAATGATGCCTTTGTTGTGAAGATTGAGAAAGCAACCTGGCGGTTGTGTTAAAATGCCCGCGCCTTTAATGAGTATTGCCCGAGACTGCTCGGAAGAGAATGGTTATATTATGTGCTGTGGCTGAGGGGATGTTGAAATACAGGCAGGAGTTATCAGGCAGGTTTCAGTCAGGGCTGTTGTCGCTGTTGTGTTTCTCTTGGGCTTTTAAATCCTTTCCCTGTTTGTTAAAAGAGCGATTCACAGAACAGCTTTCCTCCTGGAAGCTTGTTTTACAGTCCTAGCATCTGGCTTTCCATTCCTAGCCGAAGAACTTGGGGAAAATACAAAAAAATGGAAGACTGCAAGAATAACAAAGTCTAAATGAGCTGGAAAGAAAACATTTTGCAGTATGTTAAATACCGTCCGTGGGCTAGGACACAGTCTCCCTGGGGTGGAGAGTGACGGACGCGTTCCTGAGAAAATCAGGACGAGGTTCCTATGGGGGAACGGGTGGGAGAGAGGGAGAGGAGAAGCGAGGCCGGGAGAAGCTGTTACTGCCCAAAGGTGCCTCGGGCAGCTGTGGCTGAAGGCGACCTCCGAGAAATGGTCATGGTTGGACTTGATGATCTTACAGGTCTTTTCCAACCTTAGTGATTCTGAAATGCCCCCCAGACAAACAGCATGGTAATGGTGGCCCCTGGAGCTCAGCTAGCAAAAGACGCCGACATAAAGGTTAGAGTAAGAGTTGGTGTTTGCTAACTTGACAGATTGTCATTTTTATGCCTTTTCTCTATATTTTTTTAAGCAAGACTAGCTCAGAACATGGAGTGTGAAAAGCAGACGCGCTTTGTCTTTCCTCCGGTGTAAGGAACCCAAGGATAACGGTGTTACAGATGGGGCGACTCAGGACAAGCCAGGGAGCGCCAGGGCTTGGGGTCAAAACGCCTGGGGCAGGGTTGCCCCGCTGAGTCCCCAAAAAAAGAAGTCTTTGCACAGGGATGGTACAGAAGCCGGGTGAAGGATTGACGCTACTGCCTGGCAACATGCAAGGGAGCGAATGCATGACAGCGTGGGTAACATTTCCGAACATATATTGCTCTTGTTTTTGAAATGTTTTTTCCTGAGTGCAACCATGAAATGTCACGGTTGAATGGTGCGTGCAACTGGGTGTCAACCAGGGGAGAGGCACTACCCCTGAAGTATCCTAATATAAGACTTGCAACCAAAAGTCACCAGTTTGGGATATTAAACAGTAGTTTGCAGTTATTCATTTTCCACCTCGGTGATTATGCATTTCTTTTCACTTTGGCTATTGAGTATCCATTGAGATCGCAGCTGTGAGGGCAGAAACATTTGTTTGCATTATGAACAAAAAGATTTTAAATCATCATTTGGGAACGCTGAGAACTCAGATCAGCTTTCATGCTGATGGTGAGCTGCTTGACCCAGGTCAAGAAACTGGGTTGTGTTTTCTGGGCTTCAACCCAGGCTGGACCTGCTGGTCCAGGGAGCCAGTTGCCATCCCATTTCTTGCTGCTGGAATTCTTCTATTAAACCAACAGATGGATCTGTGCAATGACAGAACAAAGAAATTGTTCCTGCTCTTTGTGCCTTATATTCAATTCCCCATATTATATATTAAATTGCCCATCTTAATGGTTTGTTACCGGAATTACAAAATGCCGGCTTGCTTGCAAAATAAGCAAAATACCGCGGTTGACAGCCCCATCCCAGGTAACGTGTTGCCATGGTATCAAACCGAACTGGCAATGATCACTGTGGCCCCGGACAAGTTATCAGGGGGTGATAATGAACGTTGAAGTGTTTACAGTCATTTCGCTCTAGTCGGTAAGAGCGGTGTAGGTGGAAGAGAGTAGAGGTGGACGGAACAGCCGGCGGTTGGAATCGGTGCCCGGTGCCGCAGGGAGCTGCGCCCCGGCCGCGCGTGCCGCCTGCAGCCGCAGAGAGCTGGCCATTGCCCGTGGCCGCGCAGTCGCTGCAAGCACCGTTTTATCACCGTTTTTTTCTGAGGCTAGAAAGGGAGAAAAGGTGTTTTCTGCTAACTGATGCCTGGGTGCTGTGGTAAAAGAGAGCTGGGAAACTTGCTTGATATTCTTTGTTGACTGAAGCTATACGTGAAGTCAACGTGAATTCACCAAGTGGGTCAGGTAAAAAATATGAGTAGATTTTGGTTGATGTTTTCAACAAATAACGGGTTTGGAGGTGTTTTCCTTTTGAAAGAACCTTATCTTGCGTTTAAAATTATCAAGATTGCTATTAAAATACGGCATAAAATGAACACAATACTTTCATATTGGATTAGTGTATGTTTTTATTGCTCTAAAATGAGCATTTTCAGTTTTGTTTTACCAAGGAAGCCAAAAAGCTTGTCAGTTTGAGTCAGTGAAGTGACTGGTTTTCTTTGGCCAGCACTCCACAAACTCACTTATTCACATAGCTATAAATAAGGATATCTTAATATTTTCATATCTACACATTTTGATTTATAGCAGCAGCAGCTAAAGAAAATAACTGCTTTCCCAGTCTACAGCAAACTGCTGAAAAATGTACTCACATTTGTGTCTTTTCCTTTCTTGAGTTATACGCGACAGAAAAATCCTGATGATATGAAAACGCGTGTTGCCTTTGGGCCACGGCCCGTGAGAGATGGGCAAAAAAAGATTGATGTGGGGATCAAAGGTATGTGTTGAGAGAGATTTTCATAAGCAAGAGTAACAAAAGCCGAGGTCCCTCAGACTCCCCGGTGACACGGAGCAGACTGAATCCCCAGTTGTGGGGTGAGTTAAGGAAATACTGACTTTCCCACCCTCGGTCTCTTCCCGGGCTAAGACCAGGTTCAATGGGAAGCAGACCTGGTTGCTACGGCTGTTTATTTTCCTGTCTGAACCACATTTTCCTTCACCCTTCCTCTTCTTGCCAGGCAAGCGTGTGTGAGCGACACGGAGCCTGAGGGACCGGAGAGCGTGTCCTCAAGGCTCCCGTTACGTTGCTTTTCCAGGCAGGGTGTTGCCTCGATGACTGTGTTTACCCTTCTACCTCCACAGCCTGATCGAAGGAGCCCGTTGTGTTTTGCTGGCTGGACTAGAAATGCATTTCAAAAAATAAAAACATAATAATTTTGTGCGTCACAGGTCACGTCTTTCCTGCGGAGGGTTAATTCGCAGAGGCTGGGGCGGGCTGTTGACACCAGGCTGGAGAGAGGAAGGGGGAAAAGGCACGCTCGTGCTGCTACATGTCATCACTAGAGCGGAGGGCTTTGCTTGGGACGGAGCCGTTTGTGTTCTTTCTGATTTCTTTAGGGAGGCAGAGGTTTGTTTCGTAACTCTCCTTCTGAAGCAGCAGGTGATGCGAATTGATGAAAGCGAAGTGGCAGTTTCAAGGCCACCACAGATGTGATGTGTTCTTTTAATCTTTGCAGCCCTAGAGGGAACCAACAGCTACCTGGGTGGGTGTAAGGCTGCCTGGGCAGCGTTGCTGCCGGGCGAAGGCTTCTGCCGTTCAGAAATAGCTGTAGCTACGTCTGGTGCATCCCCTCCTGTTGCTCCAAGAGAGCCAGCCGCGACGGCATCTGCTGAGGCCGTTTGGTGGTCAAGCCCCGGACCTGATTTCATCTTCGTGGGGTCATTAGCAACTCGGCATCTGCTAGCAGCTGGAGTCCTCACCTTCTCGTAACCGGCTTTTATTATCCTTCCACAATTCTAACGGCCTCTTGTAAAGGGGAGCTCCACGTCCGCGTTACAAAAAGTCGTAGCTGTGAGCCAAAGCTATGCTGAGGAAGGAGTTGTTGTCACCCTGAGAGCTGAGAGTCGAGTCTCGCGTTCCCTTCTCCTCCGCGATGCTTGCAACGCAAGCCTTACGCCAAGCGTTAGATGAAAAATAGCGTGGACTCAAGGCACAAGGTCCTGATTCAGATCTCGGATCTACCAAAACATTTCTAGGAGAAGGGGCTCAGATGCTGCATTCTGGTCCAGCTAATGAAAATGCTTCACTTGGGTAGTTACTGCCTTTCTGTCTCCGGGATTTCGTCTGCCTCGATGCTCTGTTGTTGTCCGGGTTGCTACGGCTGTGCCAGCATGAGGCCGGCTCCGCTGCAGGGAATCATGAAAAGAAGTGGCTGCCTTTCTGCTCTCTTATTAAATTGTGTCAGGGGTGCTCAGCAACCTAGAAAGCCTGTGTTTTTTAATAAATCCGGGGCTGTAGTAACCAGTTATTCAGCACCTCTCCGTGCCTTTTGGCTGTAGTAATTGCAGTGGTTATTAATGCCTTTTGCAGGTGCTGAGAATAGAGCAGAGCTGCTGTCGTTGAGCAGCTCATCAGAAGTAATCTCTGTGTGAGGCAGCCTTGGCTATTTAACCTGCTTGAGGGCTCCTTATTTTAGGAAGAAGGTCTCCAGTGAAAGCCCATCAAGCTGCAGAAAACAGCACTGCTGATGGCTGCGTTTCCGTGGGGTATCACCAAGAATAGAAGGTGTCTTTATAGCTGCTGGTTTTATACGATTACCTGAAAGGGGGTTGTGGTGAGGTGGGTGTTGGTCTCTTCTCCCAAGTGACAGGCAACAAGACAAGAGGAAATGGCCTCAAGTTGCACCAGGGGAGGTTCAGGCTGGATATGAGGAAAAATATCTTTCCTGAGAGAGTGGTGAAGCATTGGAAGAGGCTGCTCAGGGAGGTGGTGGAGTCCCCATCCCTGGAGGGGTTCAAGGAACGTGTGGACGTGGCACTGCGGGACATGGTTTAGTGGGCATGGTGGGGTTGGGTTGGTGGTTGGGCTTGATGGTCTTGCAGGTCTTTTCCAACCTTTGTGATTCTGTGGAGGGATGAGAACGTCTGCTTCCTACAAAAGCTGTTGCCATAGCAGCTATGTGCTTTAAGAGCAGCTTCTTAATACAATCTAGGTATTTAATGGATGCCGTAAGGGTTAAATGCAGTACAAAATGATCAGTTCAAGAGCCGACATAGTTGGGCCTTATGCTAAAGCACGAGCGTAACTGGGATCAAGCCTTTGGGGCCAACTCTCCTTATCCAAGCATCTCCACGCCCATCACATCAGCAGTACGTAGGCATGTTATGTTCAGAATCGCTTGTTGTAAGCTGACTTATCTACCTGTGTTAAAATAATACTGCAGGTTAGTTTTACTGCAGCCTAGGACAGTGTACGAGGCTGTGCATGTTTTCCGTGACTGGGCAGATTTTAACCATACCAAGAACTTAAAAAGTTTTAATGATGTGACCAGACCAAGTTTAAGAATGAGCCTGGGTCTATGGAAACGATGGTACAAGAAATGGGGCTGAGGAAACCAAGACAGGAGCTGGTTTGCATGTTTTTTCCTCTGCACGTATTTCAAAAGACTTAGAAAGAAAGGAGACTCGAGCTGCAAATGTCAGGCTGCAGCATGGTTAACTTCCCGACTGACTTTTTTTTTTCCGATGCTATATCACGTCTGATACCTAATTTCTACCTACTGAGAGAAGGAATTTCAGTGCAAACTGTGTTTTCATTCTCCTCTTGCCACATTAGCATGGAAAAAGGTAAAATGTCATTTGTGTAAATATTTTACATTCTCATTCTTCACGCATACTGTCTCAACAAATGGGAATTCCTTAGGATTGTAATAGCCTAATTTTACTGAGGTCCTTTGGTGAATCTGGAATGAGAGGTTAAATGCGCAGAGAAGAGGGGAAACGAGAGTTCTGTCGGATGCTTGCAGCTCTTGGCGTAAATCACAAAATACAAGCTCAGGACCACAAATCCCACTGGTACCTGCGTTGCACTGGGAGTCCAGGGGCTGGGTGCAGTGCAGGGTTACGTTCTGAGTAAAATCCTTGTCAAAATACAAATGTCATCCGTAGCTGCCTGATGGGGCGGAGGGCTGCTTTGTGTGCCTGGGCCAACTTTGGGCCGGGGACCGCACGCCCTGTCTCCTGTTAGCCTTAGCTGTCGTGACCAAGACAAAGATCACCCCGCACATGCGCGCGTCGCGAGGCTGGTTGCTTTCTTCCCCTGTTTCTGTGCTATAGGCGGTAGCTTTGGAGACTTCTTCAGTGATCAAGCTTAGTTGTGACCGTTGAAGCACCACAGTTGATACAGGAGCAGGTCAGAAATGTGCCCCAGTCGGCTGTTTGTGGAGGTCCCCCGATGCCCGTGTGGCAGAGGGGAGAGGTGGCTTTCTGTGACCCTGTTCAGAGCAGATGCTTTCCCACCACATCAGGAAACAGGCAAAGCACTTAGCCCCGAGATGGGCTCCTGCTCACTACCTGCACTGAGCCACAGCCTGCTTCCCCGCTCCAGCTCTGTACTGGCTTTAGGGGACCCATCTGCAATAATTATGGCTGCACGTATTTATCCATATGATTTAAAGCACCTGGTAGAAATTGCAACTGCCAGTTCATGTTTGTCTGCAATATCTTGCATGTGTTGGGTTTTGGGCCCCTCACTCCAAGAAGGACATTGAGGGGCTGGAGCGTGTCCAGAGAAGGGCAACGGAGCTGGTGAGGGGTCTGGAGCACAAGTCTGATGAGGAGCGGCTGAGGGAGCTGGGGTTGTTCAGTCTGGAGAAGAGGAGGCTGAGGGGAGACCTCATCGCTCTCTCCAGCTCCCTGAAAGGGGGTTGTGGGGAGGTGGGTGTTGGTCTCTTCTCCCAAGTGACAAGCGACAGGACAAGAGGAAACGGTCTCAAGTTGCGCCAGGGGAGGTTTAGGCTGGATATTAGGAAAAATGTCTTCACCGAAAGGGTCATCAGACACTGGAAGAGGCTGCCCAGGGAGGTGGTGGAGTCCCCATCCCTGGAGGGGTTCAAGGAACATGTGGACGTGGCACTGCAGGACATGGTTTAGTGGGCATGGTGGGGTTGGGTTGATGGTTGGGCTTGATGATCTTACAGGTCTTTTCCAACCTTAGTGATTCTGTGAATGCAGAAAACTAGGGAAACACCCTTCTCCCTTAGTCTCCTTCCTCTCCGTACCATTAATTTTAGCTTTGCAGGCAAATACATGTGAAAAGTGCCAGAAGAAGAGTTGGTGCACATAGGCCTACGCGCCATCCTTCGCTGGTCAGCAGTGAATAAACTGCTTTGCCACCATGGTCGTTGGGTGACTTGGAGCCAGAGGAGTCACCGCATGCCTCTGTAGCCTGTCCGCTCCAGCTCAGCTTGCGCGGTCCACTTGCTGGTTTGGACTAGGAGCTGCGAGACGACGTATTTTATTACGTTTCCAGCTCCAGGCTCACAGTCTCTACTCCTTTGATCTCGCAATTTACCAACCATGTATTTTTTTCCAATATGTCAGAGTAAATTAAATTTGTAACTCCATCTCATTTTTCTTTAGTAATTATACCACTGTATGCTCAAGGTTATATGTTGCCAAGTCCCACTCTTGAATTACAGACACAGCATGTCGAGTTGGAAGTATCATCCTCAGTAGGTATTGCAGTCTCTGTGCAATAATAATATACCTGTCACGTCGATATGTAGGAAAGCCTAACAGCATGGTTTAAAGCCTTTTTAACGTGTTCTTTCTACCAGAACTTAGCATGGCAATGACATGAATCAACACTAAGGTAAAATGTCTATTAATGTAAAGCCTGGAAGACAACCGCACTCCAACCTGAAATGCCATCTTGGTATGTTTTAACATGTGCCTTAGGTGGTCTGAAGAGCTGGAACGGTATCTGAAAGAATGAGCTCTAAATGAGTGTAAGAGGCAAGCTCCTTTTTAATAACCGATAGCCTAAATTCTGCTTTCTTCCCTTCAGAGCTGTGGATGTTAGTGCCGGCCTCGTAGCTGGATCCCTGCTGCCCTCTAGGAATTTTTATAATGAAATATTGTCAGCGGTACCACTCTACCTGTACCGCAAGCTGTGGATTCCTTTATTAAAGTTCAGTCATAACGTTATTGAAAATACTTCAGATTTCTACAGGGACTGCTGCATTATCATATCCTATTTTTGTAAGACCTTCAGGAGTTCTGCAAAGCCTCTCCGTTACTGCCGAGTTCTTTAAGGCATTGGCAAAGAAAGCTGAAAGTTACTTGTAATTTGAATAAATGAAGAATTAAATCAGCTTTTCGTTTTGGCTTACCCTTGCCTGTCCGCAGAATAGAGGTTGTAGCATTGAACAACACTCGGTTTCAGTTTTCCGGTAGAGAGATGGTATGCAGCCCAGCTAATGGAAATGTATCATCAGAAAGGTTTTCTACTCTAAATAGCCTTTAGCAGGATATTTAGCAGGCGGTGGCCGTACCAGCTGCGTATGTTATAATGAGAGGTAGATACAAAGCAAATCCCAAACCGTGAAGGAAGTTTTATTGCAAACCGGCATTTTGTAAGTCTGACAATTAGGATAGATATTGATGCCTCATCATCCTTTCTATTACATCTCCTCTCGCAGGAAGGAATAAGTGGTATGACAACAGTGTGGGGGATCTGGCCCCTCTTGTGAAAATAGCGGATTAAGTAATTGTCTGTGGTTAATGAATGCAGCTTGATTAGCTAGGATTAGTCGAGAGATAAAGGCAATGAAAATGTCCAACCCTGGATAACCGAGTGTCCTGAAGGGTCCTTTTTAAAGGATTACAAATTTCAGTTTAAATTAATAAATGTTTGAATGCCCGGCTGTCGGCACGGCCCATCCTGTCGGTATGTCCAGGCTTGTCAGGGCGGCGGGAGGCAGCGGAGGGATCGGAAGGTTGAGTTTGCATGGTGCAAAGCTGAGAGATGGATCAGTTGCCTGGTTTCCTGCCCAAGTTTTCCAGGATTCTTGCAGTGAAAGAAGCCCGATGATGCACGGTCGCTTCACAGCGGTAAGGGTTTCCCGGAGCGCGTCCCGACGTGGCGTGCACGTGCAGCGTAGCCGCAAGAGCTGGCTGCGGTGTTGCTTGTGACTGCTGTATTCATTTTCACAGGCCTGTTCGGTAACGTGGGCTTTGCCGAGAAGAAGAAATAGGATCTTCTGACTGCTGAGATGAAATGATGTAACGGAAGAGTATCACAGAATCATTAAGGTTGGAAAAGACCTGTAAGACCATCAAGTCCAACCCCCAACCCAACCCCACCATGCCCACTAAACCATGTCCCGCAGTGCCACGTCCACGCATTCTTTGGACACCTCCAGTGATAGCTGTCCTTCTGTACTATCCTTAACTGTGTCACAGTGTTTAGTGGGCTGTTCCTTTTTTTTCTGAACAGTTTCCCTGATAAAGTTTGTTTGAAGGCATAATTAGGTAGCATAATACATTTTTACAGCTGATTAAAAAAAAATCAGTTCATCTTTTATGAAGGCCAAATGAGAAAGACTGCAGTGTTTTCCATAAAATTGAAAATGAAAGATTTTTGGAGTAATGTTTTTGGCTCCAGCATATTCAGTTGTGCATTCTTTCATGACGTGATTACCATTGATATCAACGGGTGTTTGAGAAAGAAACGGGGAAGAGATTTACATTTTTATTGTTAGTTAAAAGATTAGCTTGCGAAAGCCTGCTGCTTATATGTTTGGATGAGTCTAACCCTATTTTTCTCAGCGGAAATATTCCCAGCTTGCACATTGTGTTGGGGTTAGAATTGGCTGGTTGCTTGTTGTGTAGTACCATAATATACCTGTCATCGTATGTGATACAGAAAAAGTGTTGATCCAGAAACACGTGTTTTTCTGTTTATATGTTGTAATCCAGGAAACAGTGATGTCTGAGGTGAAACAGGCAGCCTAGAATCAAGGTTGGTGGAAGCTAATACAAATCCTTGTAGTGAAATTAGGGATCTAATTTGCTGTAGACTGATTTATACAAGGGAAAATATTATCACCTACCCAGAGCTGGTAAAACACATGATGAATATATCCTTGTTGCTCTTAATGGATGTCCCTGAAAGCTGTTTGTCTTGAGTCTGACTCCTGTCAGCCGATGCAGTCTGGCACGTGAGGTTTTGTTACAGAGAGGGAATTCGTTTGTTGAGGAGTAGATGAATCACAGAATCACTAAGGTTGGAAAAGACTTTTAAGATCATCAAGTCCAACCGCCAACCCAACCCCACCATGCCCACTAAACCATGTCCTGCAGTGCCATGTCTACATGTTTTTTGAACACCTCCAGGGATGGGGACTCCACCATCTCCCTGGGCAGCCTGGTCCAGTGTCTGACAACCCTTTCGGTGAAGAAGTTTTTCCTAATATCCAATCTAAACCTCCCCTGGTGCAACTTGAGCCATTTCCTCTTGTCCTGTCATTTGTCCCTTGGGAGAAGAGACCAACACCCACCTCCCCACAATGTCTGCTGCAGCTGCAGTTCTGTCTGTCTCTTTTTTTATTTCTTTTTTTTTTTTTCCTTGAAATAACCCCAGCACATGGCATTTCACACAGCTCAGTGCTTCTCAACCCAGAGAGGTTCTCTGTGCCCAGCTTTCTCTTTCACAGCCTTCACATGCTAACACCACGTTAGGACTTGCCCTTTCTTTGTGTTTGAGGCTTGTGGATGGTGCTACCACGTCTCGCTCATGATCAGTGATTTTGACAACCTCGGCTGCCCGCCTCCTGCACCCTCCCGCTGCCGTGTTTGTCATGTTCGTGCTTTCAAGGGGGGAGCAAGGATCATTTTCTAGGTCTGGTTAAGAGCAAAGAAGTAAGTCTCAGCCCATTGCTACTAGGCAGGTACAACCTGCTGGAGCCCTCACCTGCCTCCTTCGGGAAGCACTGGGGCCTGAATGCCGTTTATTCCCGGTGCAGAAGGAGCCAGGTGCTTATCTTTTTGTGGTCCATACCTGAGCCTTTTGTTCTCGGAGAAGAAGTGAATGCTGCTTCTGATAACCGGCGTTCCCCTCCGGTTGGGTGGCGGGTGCACCTCACCAGCCGGGGAGGAGATGGGAGGCGTAGAGGGCACGGCGGCTCGGCCGCTGTTGATTCAGTAGCATCAGCTTTCCTCTTGAAACCGGATCCCGAAGCTCCAAATGGGATGGAGGTTCCCAGTGGGTAACTGAGCTTGAAATGCCTCCGCTGGAAACGGCGAGCGTTCGGCAGGCTCAGGGAGCCGTGGAGAACTGCTGAGTCGGTTCTTTGGGTGATTTGCAATGATTTTTATAACTCTATAATTGCATTGATTTCTCTGACGGAGAAGTTACGCTTTGGGTTTACTTGGGGTTTCTGTTGTTGATTGGAGCTTTTTTTTTCTATTTTTACGAATCAAATCCTTAATTTTTCACTTTTCATTTCAAGTACAGGCTGTTTGTGTACTGTGTGTTTACAGTATTTCCAGCAGAGGATTTAGGCTGAGAATAGCTCCATGACTGCATGTAATATACGGTCCATTCAGAAGGCAGCTTTTTCATCCCAATAACCATCATATGTGCCTTGAAAACTGGCGTGTCAGTAAATTTCTGTTCTCGATAGGGCTAAATTCTGCTTGACTCTGTCTCTATAACCTCACAGACCGCTCATGGTGCTTACTTTGATCAGGAGTTGAAGTAGCCCCTTATTTTCTAAGTAATCACAAATGCTGAAAAATTCACAGAGACCTTTTAATTAGATATTTCTGTGTCTCTTTGACCATTTGCAGCTCGCGTGATAGCCAAAGCTATTGAAACTGTGTGCGACAATAGATAATGGTCTCGCCGTCAGCCTGTATTGCAGGTCTGTATAGCAGCCTCCTTATTTTTCCAGTACATTGAACTTTTGGTGATGCCACTGGGGGTACTGCATTGCATGCAGCAGTGTGTTCAGCATGCAGGGTACAGAAAGGAGAGCGTATTTCTTGGGTAAATGCACCCAAATGTCATCACCTGCTGTACAGGATGGTGATAGACTTGCTATTCGTTAATCACTGTTTCCCGATACATTGTCATCTGAAATTTTATTAATTAATCTAAGTTTCTGTGTTTTGATGAATCTGTCATAAATTTCTGATGCGGTGTAGCTTCCAGGTCCTGGCCTTCACAAACGAACAAATAAATCCCTGATTCCCAGAACCTGGCTGCGGGACGTCGCAATTTCTCCGGTATCTCTGCCAAAAGTGGCTTTCTGAATGTTATTTGCTTTATGGAGTCCGTGGTCAGGATCAGCAACTCCTTTACCCTTAAATTAACGGCTCAGGGGCTAAATACGGAGGAAGTGGGTTGGGGTATAGGAAACATGTTTGGCTGATTTGTTTGGTTTTTAAATAAAGCCTCTCTATACTTGCCCAGGTTAGAAAATGCAAGGTTTTCTTTCAGAACTTGAGCCAGTATATGCATCCTTCCACCCTTCCCCGAATGCAGCCTGGGAACAAGTTCAGCGTGGTTTGTCCTCAGAGGGGATTTGCTTTTTTAAAATGGTTGGCTGCTGCAAATCCCACGCTCTCCCTCAACTCGTTCCTTTTTACACTAGGGTTTCGGGCTTCAGAGGAAGGTTGTTATATACCTGATACAGCACTCATTGGGATAACTTATATGGGTAGCGTTTCGTTCCCTTAAAAAAACCAAATGCACTCAAACAAAATACCCAGCGAAGATGATTTAGATGACAGCTACGTTTCAATTCCCAGACCTGCATCTTAACCCCAAAGCAAAGTTCCTCGTTTCACTCAGCTAGCTGAACTGCTTCACCTCACCGTCCTGCTGCAAAGAAACTGTTTGACCTGTATAGTTTGTGATGCAAATGACACAAACCTCCCAATTTCTTTTCTAACCCTGTATATTGGATAGGATTAGCAGTTTATACCAAGCGTACTCTACCAGCGTAACTCTTCTCTAATGGAATTGCATATTGCTAGCCCAGCACTGGCACCGGTCTCCCCTCTTTACCTGCCAGTGTGGTTCCTGCACCTCCGTGCACAAACCAGAAACCTCCTTTAACCCTTGAGAGATACCTTCAACCATTCCATCCTTCCTCATCCTTATCCGAGGAATAATTATGTTTTCAAGGCTAACAATAACTTTAAAAATAATTTATACACGAGGACACTGAATTCTAAGGCTGGAATGGCAAGTGACCTCAATCCCTAGTGATAGGATGGCATCCAGGCAACTGACTTTGAGGACCCAGCCACCTCCTTTCATAAAGTAATTGTTCTGAATTTCCTCTTGTAAATTTACTGTTGGGTTGGTTTGTTGTGTGCAGGCAAGATTTTCGTGTATGTAGTGAGGGTGCTTCTTTCTCGCCGTCTTAAGTGTCCTTCAGGCTAATCAGATACCCATGCTGGGAATGAGATAAGATGTAGTTTTGTTTTGACTGCTTACAAGGTCAGAGCTGTTGTTTGCATGGCTTCAAGGAGATTTGGTAGGCTGCTGATATCCTCGTCTGTCTTCTTTTGATCTTAAGCCTCCTTTGCCCCTTGCAGGGAGGGGAGAGGGAGAGGCAGACCGTGAAGAAACATGTGTTTTGCAAGAAACTACAGGTGAATTCTGTGGATATCAGAGCAAAAAGCTGTGGAGCTGGCTGGAAGGTTGCTTATGACCTGAGCTATGGGCAGCACACAGTATTAGTGCATTTTGAGCAGCGTTTCCCTGTTCCCGTATGTGAAATAGTCAGGGTCTCTGTGAGAACCACACAAACAGATTGACAAGACCGAGGGCCAAGGTGAGCTGGTTTGCAAGGTATCCAAAGATTCTAGTGGTGTTCTGGGGTTTTGGTAAGCCGTGCTGTCAGGGTGATGGGAGATGGTTGGAGCAGTCTATCTTCTGGACAGAGAAAGCCCAGTTAGGGACCCATAGCTACAACTCCTGCCAAGCGACAGCGGGGAATCTGTTCCGTCTGGCCTCTACAATAGCGTGGGTAGCAGTGAAAGGGTTCTCTTGGCTCATACCAGTACTATTTACCAAAGGACTATATTAACTGAGGTGGGTGAGTGCAGCCTGCCCTAGGATGGCTCTGAAGAGCAGTGCTCTGCAGAAATGTTGTGCAATAACTTCCTTTTCAGTGCTTTCAGAGAGCCCACCTGCATGGGGGGACCGGTCTTGTTCAATATATCTATTGATGATCTGGACGAGGGGATCGAGTGCTCCCTCAGCAAGTTTGCAGCCGACACCAAGTTGGGCGGGAGTGTTGATCTGCTGGAGGGTGGGAAGGCTCTGCAGAGGGATCTGGACAGGCTGGATCGATGGGCCGAGGCCAATTGCATGAGGTTCAACAAGGCCAAGTGCCAGGTCCTGCACTTGGGTCACAACAACCCCCTGCAACGCTGCAGGCTTGGGGACGAGTGGCTGGAAAGCTGTCCCGTGGAAAAGGACCTGGGGGTGCAGGTCAATAGGCGGCTGAATATGAGCCGGCAGTGTGCCCAGGTGGCCAAGAAGGCCAACGGCATCCTGGCCTGGATCAGAAAGAGTGTGGCCAGCAGGAGTAGGGAGGGGATCGTGCCCCTGGACTCGGCGCTGGTGAGGCCGCACCTCGAATGCTGTGTTCAGTTTTGGGCCCCTCACTCCAAGAAGGACATTGAGGTGCTGGAGCGTGTCCAGAGAAGGGCGATGAAGCTGGTGAGGGGTCTGGAGCACAAGTCTGATGAGGAGCGGCTGAGGGAGCTGGGGTTGTTCAGTCTGGAGAAGAGGAGGCTGAGGGGAGACCTCATTGCTCTCTACAGCTCCCTGAAAGGGGGTTGTGGGGAGGTGGGTGTTGGTCTCTTCTCCCAAGTGACGAGTGACAGGACAAGAGGGAATGGCCTGAAGCTGTGCCAGGGGAGGTTTAGGCTGGATATTAGGAAAAACATCTTTCCTGAGAGAGTGGTGAAGTATTGGAAGAGGCTGCCCAGGGAGGTGGTGGAGTCCCCATCCCTGGAGGGGTTCAAGGAACGTGTGGACGTGGACGTGGCACTGCGGGACATGGTTTAGTGGGCATGGTGGGGTTGGGTTGGTGGTTGGACTTGATGATCTTACAGGTCTTTTCCAACCTTAGTGGTTCTGTGATTCTGTGAAAGTCAGCTGAGAATGACCATCTGCTGAACATGCGAGCCTGGCACCTTCCTATAGTCTCTGAGGGAAGTCTAGCAGCCACCAGCCTCTGACACGACAGGCTTGGTGCCCAGCTGTGATTTTTCCACAGTTGTGTGCCTAAATAAACTTGAGTGGTTCTGTTGCCATCTCTGAGAGAGAACGGACGTGCTGTTTGGAAACTTTAGTTTTGTTTGGTTGTGTCCCAGAGAAATATAGTTGGTTTTGCAAACAAACTCTTGTTCATAGGTCTTACTGAGGCAGCTTGCAGCTGCTTCAATAGGCTTGAAGCCTTATTTCACAGCTTAGCAAAAGAAAATAAACGGACGCGTTTGTCAAATATGGCAGCGTGGCGGCTGTCTCAGCAGACCGTGAGATGGAAGAGTTCGTGCAGTATACGTACAAGCCTGGCCTTTGGTTAACCATTTTGGTACCTGTGGCCTATGCAAGATGGGTTAGGAGGGGTGGTGGGGTAATGAAGCAGTGGAACCCCTGGATTATGGGACTGGAGTTGACGCTGTTTGTCCAAAATGTAGAGAAACGAGCAGCTGGAAGAGGGTGTCTTAGATGGTTGTAATACCCACTGTTTGCTTTCCATCTGCACCTCATTAGAATATAACCATTTTCTATTGCACTATTTACCAAACTCATCCAGCACCTCATTACTTCAGGAGGGGATTACTGTAATGAGCTCTGCATGGCGCTACATCTTAAGACCACTCATAAACTGAAACTGGTGCAAAAGGCCATGATTTGCTTATTAAGTGGAGTTGGATGAGGTTAACTTGACCGCAGTACTTTGAGATGTGCAGTGGCAGCGTGCTGGTATGTAGGCGATAGCATTATGCCTTTTCCAGTTAGGGTGGCAGTTAAGTGATGAGCAGATCTCTTCCTGTGCCGGTCTGTTTGATGGAGGTGTAAGGGAGGTCTTCCGTGCTGCTGTGAGGAGGGGAATGCCGGGAGGAGATGCTCTTCTCCGGTTGCCGTACAGTGCCTCTCTCCTGACACGGCACGACAGGGCTGTGTGGATCTGTCGGTCCTTGTGCGAGATGTGGGTTTTTTTCATCGTGTGATGGGAGGATGAGTGAAGCTGTTCCACATGTGCTGCAGTTGGTTGTTAGATTTCAACGTGCTTGTTTTAGCCTGGGAAAAGTAACCCAATAGCAAAGTTAAGTGAAGTGGATATTGCAAATGGTTGGGTTTATGGGGTACCTGAGTTAAAGCAAGTAATGGAGCAAAGCCAGTTGTTCAGTGCGTGTTGGCTGTTCGCATGAGGACGTATATGTATGTGGAGTGTTGACCCAGGGTCATCCTCAGGGCCAGGTTTGCTGGATGGGGAATCCCAGGTGCTCTAGATGTCTGGAGCCTAAACAGAAAGAGCCCAGGCACCGCCATCGCCTTCCCCTCCCTTGGCTCTTCCGGGGTATGTGTGTCCTTGTCCAGTAACTCCTCCTTGGAGCTCAAACTTGCACCCATTATCCTGTCCCCAGATGTCACTCCTGAGATCCTATCTTAGCACAAACACAGCCTTTTGTGGGCTCTCTCCACAGGTTTATAGCCTTGCGATTTATGGGTTACTTCTTCAGAGCCGTGAGGTCAGGAGCATTAATCACATTTGGGGAAAAAAAAAAAAAAGGTGGCTAGACCTTGTGTGGAGTTACTGAGCACACAGTTGTGTTTACTTAGGGATAAAGCACAAGAGATTAGAAATCATCTGAAATCAGTAGCATTCCTAACTGTATTGGGTTTTGTTTGGTCTGTCCTTCACGTACGAGCTCTCTGCGCATCAGGGTCTGGGGTGGTGGGTGGGCAGGCTGCTTGGGGTGACCCCGCTCTGCCTCTGGCCCCACTTTCCCTCTCACCTGAAAGTTTGTTCCTACATCTCTCTCTGACAACTCCTGAAACCTTCCTTTGTCACTCGTCGTTGTCATAGGGACGTAGCTTTTCCTTCCTCTTTATTTTCACATGTTCCCCCTTGGTAAGGGTGGGAATACTTCTCGCTTGAGCAAACATGTAGTCCAAGGAAATTCCCAAAGAAGCAGCAGCTGCTGAATGTAATGACTCATGTAATGAATGTAATGGCTCATGATCATTTCTGGTCTGGCATGGAAGGGTCCTAGTCCTGGCCATCTCGGGTGGATATATAAACGGAGGCATTTGATGAGAAAACAGCTTTTAGACTAGCTAGTCGTATTCCCAGACAGATACCAGAAAGTCCACCAACAGATTTCACAGATCGTCCCTGTGAGTGGACGTGGCGCGGACCTACTCCTGAGAAGTAAAACAAGGCAGGATGATGGAAAAAAGAAAAACAGGAATGAAGGATCAGGGCTATATGGCTTGGGACGCTGAAGCACGCAGCAAAAGTAGGCAGAAAATGAAGAGTTAAATGGGAGGTGAAATGAGAGTTTGATGATGTTTATCTGCCACTAGATTAACATTGTTTGATAAGCCCTCGCTGTTTTCTTAGCGTCTTAGGGAAGAAAGTGTTAATTGGTCAGCCTTTTTTTAAACTATTTGCAAACTGAACTGTAGCAAGTTAGTTGGTATTTCATGAATATTTTGTCTTCTGCTCTTTCACTGTGTATGTAAATGCTGAATTATAACAAGTTTGAGCACCTGTGCTTTATTTTCTCATCATCTAGCATTCCTTGGCAGAGGCTTAGGACTCTCTTTGTGCTGTAAACTGAGTCAGCCCTTTGCTCGCAGCAGAGGATTGCAAACAAGGACAGAGCCGCGTGCTAGTTAATGTGAAAGCTGAGACAGCCGAACTGTGCCGGAGTAGAGACTTGATAGTTCCAGGGGACAGCCCCAAGCTTGCCGTTCTTCTGAGCTGTGTGTCAGGATGCCTTGTAACCGTATCACCAAAGGGGCCTTCTCGTGCCTGGTCACTCAATGTCTATGGAAAATAAATGGGGGGGAAAAAAAAAAAATTGCCCTTGAGAATGCATCTTCTCCAACAGGCTGTTTGGATTTAAAGAAATAATTACTTTGTGTTGTAGCTAAAAACCTCTCTAAACATGGCAATATGGTCCCCCATTTTAGCTAGGAGTTTGATTTTTTTCATGAGGACTTTAGGCTTCAAGACCACCATGCGCTAGAAGACTTTGTCTCAATTCTGGGAGTCTTTGCTTGGAAGCCTCAAGTTTTGATGCCTAAATGGGTCTGTTGGGATTTCGCCCCACAAACAGGGTTCCCTTCCTATCCACCCATTCATGTATAAATAAACACCTTCGTTTTATCGTTGCACACTGGAGCAGAGCTGTTGGACATCGTACTTGAGTCTTGCTGAGAAGCAGTTACTGAAAGAATTAACCTTTCGGTGGCCCGGCCTCTGTGGTGACAAATCTGTCTCCCAGACCTAAGAGCGTGGTGTATATTTTAATACAGTCATGGAAGTTGCCCTAGAAGGTTGAGAGCAGTAATCTGGGAGCTTAGTTACATGGCTAAGCAAAATCTATTTTAAGGAGAAAAGCTATTAAACTGCAGAGATCTTATTAGCAGTCCTGAATGGTAGACTTTGCTATTAGTTTTTTAAATTGCAATCTTGGTGCGTTTGAGTTCATCACAGTTATTTAAGGCATTCTTGTGAGAATTATGCCTACACGGTAAGAATGCATAGTGATATTTAGCTTAATATAGTGATTCATTACCTCTAGTGTTGTTTACCACTCTAATTGTATCATTATATTTCCACCATCGTTTTGAATTAACCTAAACTCTCCCCTCGGATCCTGCTGCCTTTCTCATTTTCTTTTCCACGGGATGTTGTCTCATTTATAATTGCTTTATCAGCATTTAACCAGAGTGTTTCATCTCAAAATAATGAGCGGAGTAAGGCACGAGGCATTTGTCCCCATTTTGCTAACAGAGTATCTGAAGCTCAGGAAAACGGCACGACTTCTCCGAGATTCCCGGCTACTGGAAAACTTACGTGGCGATTCAGGCATACGCAGCATAACTACGATGGTAACTGGCTAGTGGAAAAAAAGGACCAACCTGGTCACTGGGGCAGAGGGCCGATCTGTGGGCCTTAGGGACTCCGTTAATCCATTTGTTGATCTGTCAGCATACTGTCGGCTGGAACAGAAGTTATTTCGGTAGTAGTCCAGCCCCCTAAGAAGGAAGGATTGCAGATTACTGCCGCCAGATGCCTTTCAAGGCATTGATAGTTAATCCGTCATTAGAGGGGAAATCATCAAGTTCTTTTGTGTAAATTGAGTTTATTTGCTCTGTTCCGTATACCGGTTACAGAACAGATGAATCTGAGTATCGAACAGACCGTTTCCCCTCTCAAAGTCTCTATCCAAGCGCTAAAATGTAATTCTCTAGGAGTCACTCTGCACAAAAAGTGAGTCTAGTCAGAGACTGTAAAGGGAGAGAAATTGCGGCAGAAAACACACTCCCCTGCCACAGCCGAGTCGGGCAGAAACTCCATCCTGCCGCAGGGCAGCACAGCATTTCTCACAAGCTGACTAGCATGTATGCATAGAATCATAGACTCATTTCGGTTGGAAAAGACCTTTAAGATCATCAAGTCCAACTGTTAACCTAACCCAGCCGAGTCCACCACTAAACCATGTCCCAAAGCGCCTCATCCACACGTCTTGTAAATACCCCCAGGGATGGGGACTCCACCACCTCCCTGGGCAGCCTGGTCCAGTGTCTGATGACCCTTTCAGTGAAGAGCATTTTTCCTAATATCCAGCCTAAACCTCCCCTGGCACAACTGGAGGCCATTCCCTCTTGTCCTGTCGCTTGTCACTTGGGAGAAGAGACCAACACCCACCTCCCCACAACCCCCTTTCAGGGAGCTGTAGAGAGCGATGAGGTCTCCCCTCAGCCTCCTCTTCTCCAGACTGAACAACCCCAGCTCCCTCAGCCGCTCCTCATCAGACTTGTGCTCCAGACCCCTCACCAGCTCCGTCGCCCTTCTCTGGACACGCTCCAGCCCCTCAATGTCCTTCTTGCAGTGAGGGGCCCAAAACTGAACACAGCATTTGAGGTGCGGCCTCACCAGCGCCGAGTCCAGGGGCACGATCCCCTCCCTACTCCTGCTGGCCACACTCTTTCTGATCCAGGCCAGGATGCCGTTGGCCTTCTTGGCCACCTGGGCACACTGATGGCTCACATTCAGCCGCCTGTTGACCTGCACCCCCAGGTCCTTTTCTGCAGCGGAGCGTTCCAGCCACTCGTCCCCAAGCCTGCAGCGTTGCAGGGGGTTGTTGTGACCCAAGTGCAGGACTCAGCCCTTGGCCTTGTTGAACCTCATCCAATTGGCCTCAGCCCATCGATCCAGCCTGTCCAGATCCCTCTGCAGAGCCTTCCCACCCTCCAGCAGATCAACACTCCCTCCCAACTTAGTGTCATCTGCAAACTTACCGAGGGTGCGCTCGAGGGCTTTTGAAGGACACATGAAGGACATTTTCTTAAATGTCATCCCTGAAGTGTCGCATAGGTTTACTCAGGTGAGATTTGACTTGGCTCACTCGGGTGTGGCTGGCAGCCTGGCCACGGCCGGCACAGATCTCGGTGCAGCTTGCTTCTTGTATTACATACCCTGCTCCCCAGGTGGGGATTTTGAGCCTGGTTTGAGTTGCTTCCTCCCATTGCCAGGTCAATTCTTTCTCCATCTGTGGGTTCTGTAGCAGCTCCGGATGGATAAGCTGTTGAGTAATGTGGTTTCTTGTTGTTTTAGCTGGGTGTCCTTTGGTCGTTCAGCTCACTTCTCCTGCCATTTGTTTTGAACAAGTCTTTCATGCTCAAAAAAAAACCAGCTACTGCGCAGTCAAGCATTATTCTCTCCACTTGAGTGCTGTGTAGTCACAGAGTAATTTGTAATGCTGGGCACCAGCTGACGTTGTATTTAATATATTAAGGAACATGGTGAGATTAACTGGATATTGACCATCTGTCCATGGCAAGAAGATCTTTTATGCAGACCTGCAAAATTTAAGTTGTAGTAAGTTTTAGTCTCTTTCCCTGTTTAATTAGCCATAATCAACTTAGGTTATTCTTTTCTTTGTGAGATTGTATTATGGAATAAAGAGTTACTGTGTCGTTCTGGGAATATTTGTGGTTACAGCTTCAAAATGTCGCGTGTGTGATGGAAACTGTTCACCTTGTTATCAATAAATGTTTTTATAGTAGAATACGCACAGAAAGAAACCCAGAGAACACAGTTCCAGGGAATTTACTTAAAAACCTGAAGATTCAAAGTGACTTTGTATCCAATTTATTTTCTTGACAGCTTGGAAAGTGATGGGGAAGTGTGCTTGCAAAGGAAGCACAGCCCTAGAGATTAGATCATGCTGCTTTTTCCACAGCTGTACAATAGCTGTACAATTTTTTTTGTAAAGCTTTGAACAAATTATTTACCTTTTAGGTATTTTTGTTATTTGATTCATAATTTCAAGATGCTATATCTCCGACCACAGGGATGTTTTGAAGATGAATTCTTTGAAAGGAAGTTGCTGCAAGCGCAACACGTGGTTGGGTCTCATCTAAACAGTGTCTTTCAAGTATTTTCATTTGCTCTTGTTTCATTTTTCGTTTTGAAAAGCTAAGCAGACACTGGTACGTAGGAAGGCACTTCTCCTCCTGCACCGGCCGAGCAGCCCTTCCGGGAAGGGTTCGATGAGACTGGTTGCACTCGATCCCCATGGCGGAGCAGGGGGACCCCCAAACTGCGGTCATTCCCACGGACTGCCGTTGTTGGCTTTGGGCTAGGTAGCAAACTTAGAATTTAGCTCTGTGTGAGTGCATAAAACAAGGCTAAAGAGAATCTTTCCTTTTGGAGAGAAAACTGCAAGGGAGGAGATTATTTCAAACTGGGGGCTAATCGTGTTGTGTCTGATAGATTGACCACAGCGTCCAGTGAAGTCTGAGGCTGTTCTGTGGCACATGGGAAAAGCGACTCGGCTTTCATTACAATAGAGAACTTCTCTTTGTCTGGCAGCTGCTGGCTATACCATAAAATACTTGGAGAAAAAATTTTCAAGTGCTGTGTCAGGCTTACCTGGGATTTCTGCTCAGTGCTTGGGAGCGCAGCCATGCCCTTACGTTGGGTGCGTCGCTTAAAAACACCCTGCTCTTGAGGGCAACCGCCCTCTCTCCCCGCGGCGAGTGCCTCGGCACACTTCAGAAGGGCTCAGCAGTTCAGTTTGGATAAACATCAGAGAGTTTGTGTCCCTATCAGAAAACTTAATTTCTAGAAATTACGTGGGACACCTTACAATAGCCGGCTCTCTCCCAAGCTTTCTGATACTTGCCAGTTCAAGCTGTGCCACTGTTACTGGGAGAGTCTTTCTAAGATACGAGAGTCACCTTTCCAAAAAACCGCTCAGGTTTTGGCAACTTCCATGCATAGCGTGATACGGGATCCTGCAGTTCCCACTATATTTGGAATAGGAGGTCTTGGTGGTGAATTTAGTCATCTTACTGGCAAATATTTATCTCTTACTGACTTCTACCTTATCATATCATTTTTATTCCTGTTCTTGTGAAAATATCTTCTGCCATATATGCTGCATGGTTTAGGGACAGTTGCTTGCTGTGTCTGTCTTCAGCACAGATAACAAAAAAATATTCCATGCCCTCCATACGGAAATAACGTCCTTAGTGAATAGTAACCTGTCAGTGAATGAGTAACCCTTTTATTGACTTTATAAACTTAGTCTAAGCATGAGACAGAATTTTAAAGAATCCATCAAAAGAACTTAACTTACTGTTCAATAATTTTGTAGCTTTCAACATAGCTAAAGAATCTTGTTAAACTTCAGTGAAATCTTTTGGGCTAACTTCCAACTAACATTAGCACGCTCTTCTATTATTCTGTGAGGACATCGGAAAGTTGTACCAACTTCTATATAGAGGCCTCGGTTTACAGTGCATGTGGTGGTTATGAACAGTACATTTTTCAAAGGAACCCATGGCAGTGAAATTCCTGTCTCCTGTTTTGTCAGCAGCAGATATTTGCATGTCATCATTCTTATCCCAAGCTTCTAACTTTTTCTTGGTTCAGGCTTTGTGCTTCTTGAGAGGCTCAGTGATTACCTGAAGGATAGATGCTGTCTCTTCAATATTAGCCAGTGTCTGCTGGCTTTGTTGGTTAATACATTGCCGGT
This sequence comes from Gavia stellata, assembly GCF_030936135.1. Lineage (NCBI taxonomy): Eukaryota > Metazoa > Chordata > Aves > Gaviiformes > Gaviidae > Gavia > Gavia stellata. The sequence continues at coordinate 19,732,991 of NC_082612.1, read as the reverse complement.
GTCCGGGTTGTCACTCATGGATTTTTGTCGCCTTTCCCATGGTGGAATCCTTCCACCAATGTACAGAAATTTGCCAAAACTCATGTGCCAAAATCAGAAGTGCCTACTGGTTACCTCTCATGTTTGTCATACGCTGTCATGACGTTATTATATGAAGTTTTTCTTTCTTTCCTAGTAGGAAAAGCAAGTGTCTTCAGTAACTTTTTCTGCTTCAGTACACATTATTTACTTTGTACGTGTACTAATATTTCTTAATAAGTAAATGGGTTGTAGATACTGCAGGGATATGTTTTCAACCACCTGCCATTTAAGAAACACTAATACGTCTTTGTGTCCTCCCAATCATGTGCATGTCTAAAAGTTGGTATGCAGTTCAGAACAGCCCAGGGAGCAAGATGCAAATATTTGCATGTAGAAATGGACCCTTAAAGCATGCGTGCGGACACACAGACACATGTGTGCGTCCATGAACTTGCAAAGAAAGCCAATGCGAGTGTGGCTCAGAAGAGAATTGATATCTCCACAGTGTGATTCATCTCGTCGTAGAAGAGGCTCCAAAGATAGCTCAGATGAATCACCCTCTGGCAGTTCTTCTTCCTTGCCATAAAAAGGGTGTACAGTGACTAGTTCAGATTTAACTATCCGACTGCTTTCTTGAGGGGTATCATAGGAGCACATCTATGAGTTGTTCTCGGACGGAATGAGGATCTGGGCGCAAAACAACTGGTATGAGGAGCTGAAGCTCTATTGGTTCGCAATGGCCCTGAAACCAATTAAGCCTGTGACTACCTGAGCCTAAAATCTTTGATGGGCTCTCTCTGACTAGTCCAGTGATGTGAGTGAGAAGAAACAATAAACAATTTTCCTTGAAGCTAAACAGCTACTGTTGGAGTTATGCATAATATTATCCCCCCTTGCCTGATGGAGGGCACTGATGTCTGCTGTTTCCTCGTTCATACAGTTGGCATCAGTCCTCAAGTGTTGTTTAAGTTCTTGGGACTGAAGAATTCCCGGTGCTTCTAAGGAGTGGACCCACGATGAGCGTTTCCCATGTTGTGCATGCTGCTGCCGAGCAGTTTTTGAGTTTGTTACAGGCGTCAGGGTTTCTGTGGATTTCTTCTGTGTGGGAAGTTGACCGAGTGTAAGCGTAGAGGGAAGAAGGGGCCATCTTCACCGGTCAGAGACAGGACTGTGGCTGGCAGGAGTCTCACCTCACCGGTGGTCCTCTTCCAGTGTTAAGAAATAGCAAGTAGACACAAGACAATCTTTTCTTTGCACAAGATCTATCTGTGAAAATATATGTATATTATCCATTTTACATTTTTTCTGTACCTTGAACCAAGTTAGCATTTCATCCCGTATAATGTCCTTTAAAAAGCAATACGTCAAAATACACTGGGTTTCTCCTTGCAAGTACTTTCCGTTAGCGTACGCCGCCAGAAATGAGACCCGAGTGATCTTTGTCTGAAAAAGACATCCTGTGGTATATAGGCTCCAGCTGTCAAGGCCAAATTATAGACCTACCCAAATTAGAAGTAAATGTGCTGGGATCATTCTGTGCTCATGAATGAGAAGGGGAAATGTGGACCATATTATCAACATGTGTCTTTCTGTGGCATATATATAACAAAACAAAGTTGAAATGAGGTTTCTGCTCATTCTTAGCTTGATCTGCTCTATTGCAAGGTGTGGACGTGTACAGAACACGAAGCACTGTTTGTGCTCTACAGATAACTGGTGTTTGGTGGCTCTTTCTTGAGGAAAGCTGCACTTGAATTAGAAATTTCAGAGATATTTCAAGGACGGGAGAGTTGAGCTGATAATTCACTGTGGCACACTTCTGTCTGAGTTAATGTTGAACTGATATCCCAAAATGGTGCTAAGAGGCACAATGTTCCTGGAGGTGGTTGATTTCAGATGAGCTGTGTAATAAATGTCCTGAACTGATGACTAAAATCGCCTGCTACTTTAGATAAGCAAGATCATCTTATGCTGAGGCTTAACTCTGTATTAGGTAATTGTCTTCTGTGTATGTCAATTAGCCCACGTTTTATTGAATAACTTATTTTTGATTTATTTTCTGACCTTCTAAAACATGACTTTGCATTATTAAACAAGCGACGTTACAATGAAATGATGTGTACGCATAATATACTTGCTCAGTTAGGATATCTGCATCCTTTTGGATTTGTATCTGTGCCACAAAGAGCTCTTATTTTTATCTGTGATCAAATCTGAAGTCAGATATGAGCTGAAATAACTGGTTGCTCTCTGGAGAAATGAAGTATTTCTATGTTTGGGTGTAATTCAGTGCAGACTGGAAAGCAGCATGTCCAGAAGTTGGGAGAGTATGGTCAGTTCCTGCTGGAGAAGGGAAACTGCTTTTCTTGGACGCTGTTGGAAACACAGTATCTTTTCTGTCTTGCTATAAAAAATAATTGTCTGTAAAATTAGAAGAAATACACCATTTTCTTGTTTGGCAGATCAGTTTTGCTACCTGAGAATTAATAAACCATAGCATTGTCTGCTTGTCTGTCTGCAGCAATGGCCATAGGCCACTGTATGAGACAGAATTTCAAAGACTGGCTCGCTCAAGTTATGGCTTAGCCACAATTCACTGTCCCGGGATACTGGATGGTTACCTCCTGATCAAAGCTCTTCTTTTTGGCTGGCCTCTTTCTAAAGAAGTATCACAAGAATTTAGCTAATCAACTTTGGGTTTATACTGAGTTAATTCCCCCCCTTGCGTTGGGCACACAAGAGCATGTTTAGACTGATAAAAGAGTGTCTCGATTTGTACCTGCTGAAGGCTCAGGATATTCCTTATTCATGAGGAACAGAGAGCTTGATGAGTAGATGCTGAGAGCTTTGAATCGAGCTTTGAATGTTGTTCTTGTTAGACTCTGAGGACAACCTCGGTCTGGCACGCTGCCTTTGCAGCCTCAAGTTCATGTGCCAGCATGGATAGGTAAGTCCTCGCAGTCCTTGGGTGAATTTACACTTGAGGACTTCCGTTCAGGTGTTGATCCTTCCTTACTTAAAACCCTCAGAAGTTTTAATTTCCTGCTAGGCCAAATGCCATACGAACGTGTGCCGCGGAACTGACCTTTCAAAATAATCCATTTCAAGTTGAGTCTTTGCACTTCAGCGCAATTCACGATGTGAGGCTGAAAAAGAAAGAGAGCATTTGGTAGCGCAGGGCAGCCATCTCCCCAGCAGCAACAGCTCCAGGATCTTGCTTTTTGCCAAAACAGAGTCCTCACAGTCAACTTCTTCTAAAGCATCTTTCTACGTTGTTGACTATGTCTAGACCAGCAAATGCATGGGGCTTTTTCCCCTCTCTCCTTGGAAGCAGAGATGGATATATGTTTGCAGAGACTTTCTCTAAAATAAACTTGGAGATCAGTCAAATTTCAAGTAACATGCTGGTCATTTTGGGTGTCCAACTTCACAGAATCACTATGGTTGGAAAAAACCTGTAAGACCATCAAGTCCAACCACCAACCCAACCCCACCATGCCCATTAAGCCATGTCCCGGAATGCCACATCCACACGTTCCTCGAACACTTCCAGGGATGGGGACTCCACCACCTCCCTGGGCAGCCTCTTCCAGTGCTTCACCACTCTCTCAGGAAAGACATTTCTCCTGATATCCAGCCTAAACCTCCCCTGGCGCAACTTAAGACCATTTCCTCTTGTCCTTGAGACACTTCAGAGAAGGTTCTTATTGTCAAATGACAGGAGTGCAGTAATTTATCCTTAAGGTGTGTCATATAGGACAGAGAAAATAAGTTTGCTATAATAATTTGTATTTATGCTTTTCTCTTAGAATAAATCAGTTACAACAGGTAACAGTGAAGTCATCCACTAAGTCTTGCACCACCACTAATGTTTGACATTGTGACCCTCACACTCCTTCCCAACTACATAAATACATTGATTCCCTCTTGGCAAGGCATATGACAAGCCATATTTTTCCACAGATTTTAACTGTTATTGGAAGGAGCGAGTAAAATAGTAATTTCAGGGGGGGAGAACTGTTAAATTTGAGAAATTCAACAGTTATTAACTGTAGATGCTGCAGTAATATTCCAACAATCAGGTGGCAACCAGTGGGCAGATGAAGCAGTTAAACGTGGAGCCGTTTCTGTAGTTCTGCCCTCCCCCATTTCTAATGAATACACGTTAAGAGTATTTGAAAAATTGCTTAGTGAAGCCTTCCTGTTAAAGACAACAGGTCTTCTCAGTGGAGCTCCTCAGTGCTGAGGACTTGATGATCTTACAGGTCTTTTCCAACCTTAATGATCCTGTGATTCTGTGACATTTGACATCTGATTGATTAACGTCAGTTTGCCTGGAGGTCTTCTGCATTCCTCCTTAAAATCACCTACGCTACAGGCATAGCACCGATACAACCCTGTGTAGTCAACGGCTGGGGAAAACGCTGTGCCGCAGAGCCGAGACCGGGCTGCGGCAATCCGCTCCTCTCTTGGTTATTACAATTCAGATGTAGAAACGACATAGCCTGATGTAAAGGTAGTAGGAATAAAGCAGTAAAACATTTGAGCGTCACAGGTCATTGAAAAATCCACGTTCCTCTCTCTGTACGTTGTTTCTTCTGGGAGGTCACAAGTGAGTTCTGCTGTCTGTAGGAATCCAAGCTATAGTTCAGAAAGCAAACCTCTCTCATCTCTGTCCCCAGGAAACTATTGACCAACATCAGAAGAATGGGAGAATAAAACTCAGAAAGAGGGACTTAGTCTACTTTCTTTGTCGGGGGGGGAAAAAAAAAAGACCTTGACAATTTGATTTTTTATCTTCTGGGTGTACAAGTTTTAACTAAAGTCATAGCAGGTTTTTAATAGTTTATGGCATTAAGCAAGACTCTCTGCTTTGTTTTTACTTTCTTGAACTCATCATTTCAGAGGAAAGCTCTTTATGGTTGAAGTTTTGAAAATAGGGCACTGTGACGGCACTGGACATGTATTTAGATGAGTGTAGCCTGCAATGGTTTTTTTTCTATAACTGGATCAATATTGTATGTATCTCAAATCCTAGTAGTAATGAAGGACATAGAGGAGTGGATTTCTTATGGCCAATCTCTGGTTTTTTGCTTATTTACATTTTCCACATCTTCTTAGCTAAAAAGCCCCTGTGAGATTCCATTGCAAGAGACAAGGAGTGAGAAGCCTTCTTGAGAAGTGATAGTGTGTCTTTTGTGGAGCCGCCAAATTATTTCTCTGCTTCCCTGCACTAAGTGTAACAGTTTGTCAAGACCAGGTAAAATTATAATACATGCTTTTGTGAGAATGTTTGCTAAGTTTCATGGTAGTGCCAAAGTGTGTGTTTAGGATGCTTGCAGTCAACTGCACTGAAATAATTTCTTTTCTATAAAGGTATAACTTGCATACTGTACATCTGACCTTTTTTTTTTTCCCCAATCCATCTGTTTCTGTGAGTTCATCTCCAGTCTTCACAATACAGATGGAAGAATGTGATTTCATCTTGGTTAGTATGACTGGAAAAAAAAAAATAGAAAAAATTTTTTTTTGCTGTTGTGGGGTTTCCGAGAACTTTAACATAAATAAGAAAGCGGAATCATTAATGGATGCAGAAAATGTTACCAGCAACTCTGAAAACAGCTGAAAGACACAACAATAGAACAGCAAACGTGACAGCTCAGACCGCGTTTTACACCACAATGATGCTGACAACACTGAAAATTCTGGAAAGCTGAAAATTATCGATAGCAGTGCCAACGAAGCACGCCTCTGAGTTCCGCGTGGTACCGATTAACCGGGAAGGCAGCGGCGTGTGCTGCTGCTGAGGGGCTGGTGAAGTGTAGAGCTGTGATGGGGTCTACACAGCTTGATGGCCTTTTAATGCAACCTGTAAACCAAACGTTCTGGGCGATGTGCCTTGAGCGAGGGGAGCGATGAGATTTTTTTCAAGTGGCAATGGCACCAGGCAAGGGCAAGATACAAAAGTTAACTGTGCTGGCACCAGCATCTCAGTGACAGGGAAGGGTAGGAGGAACAGCCTCTACGAAATAGGTACCGCTTGGGATCTGTGTCTGAGGATGAAGTGGATAACTGTGAGATCTGTTGGATGCGTAGCGGAAATTCAAACTAGGAATAAAGGAAGGGCAGCAAAAGCAGGGGAGAGGAAGAACGAGACATGCCTGAAAAGATTAAGTGCTCTGAAAAAATCAGAGCTCTTACATTGTACAAGGGATGATTTGAATTCATCTCTGTCTTTTCCTCATTAATGACATCTTTCTAACACAATTATAACTGCTGATGAGGAAGTTTTTTTGCTCAGGTATTTAAGCAATAATTATGACGTGAGGAAAAAGTCTTGGTAGCTGTGCAATACGCAAAATGCTTAAATATGGCACTGATTTTATTTTTTTTTTATTGTGCAAGACACTAAACTTACTCTTACAGACAGATGTGCTGCAGTTATAGCCCCGCAGCACAGAAGAAAGCTACCTGTACAGAGTATTCATCGTGTTACACACGCTGAATACGTTTCCCGAGCCTGATTTCAGGTATCCAACAGCAGCTGGTTCAGAGCTTCATGAAAACAACTCTTTCTATTGAAAAAACCCTGCTGGCTTCCAGGCATTCTGCAAGCGGGGAAATTGTGATAGAGCACAATGCCCGTCGGGAATGTACTGGTGTTAGCAGTCCTTTGCCATTTAGCGCTTAAATAAGGCCGTAGCTTTTATGTTGAAAAGCTAATATGCCCAAAAAACAATACACCTTTGGTGCAGAAAACTGCTGTTCGAGATTATTAATGCAAAAGATCAGCTTGGATACTAGCAGCTGAAAATGATATTTGTACTGAAGTATTTAAAAAGCAGCGTCTTCGTTATTGACTTGTTTGCAGTTACTTAATTCCCCTCTTTAGGAAAATGTGTTAGTTCTTTGTGACGAGAGAACTTAAATAGCACACCTGATATGGTTTGGTAGTAAAACTACGGGGAGTTTGATAACTCTGTATTTCAGAGCTGAGGTTTCTCAGTGGCAGTGGTATTAGTCATTTAAAACACATCGGTGATACAAGCGTATCTTCCGGCCATCTCCGTCTCCTTTCAGAAGATAGAGCGGCATTGAGCCAAACAAGAACAGAGGATGGAACAGGACAGTCCTGGGTAAAAGAATTGAAATTGTAATTTGTATATCTTCCTCAACCCGGTCTATTACCTGCCATCGAGGCTTTAGAGGTAATGCAACCATGTAGTGGAACTCAAAATAATGAACTGGGTCTGCTCCCTGCTCTGGTTTTAACAGAACAGAGGGTATTTTTCAAGTTTTATGGAACACCTTTTGAAAATGCTTGGGAGTTAAATGCTAATGGTAGCCGCTCAAGTGGTGTGACATCTGGCCATCTAGATGGCTTTATCTGTCTCAACATCTGTGGAAAACCAGCCAACTTATTATTTCACCTAATATTGTTAAGACTTCTAAACTACATAGGAGTTTCCTCTTAATATCTGTATGATCTTTGGAATCTGGTTTGCTATATATTACATAATAGGGCCAGTGAGAAGTTCCTTCTTTCAATTATTGGTATGTCTCAATTGTTTTTTATTTTCATATGTAAGTGAAATGTTTCAGCTTCTTTTTCACCATCTCCTATGAGAATGGTAAGAAATGCTACAGCAGTGACAATATGTTAACTTATTAGCTTAAGGGTTTTTTTCTAGAAGCAAGTTTCTGCACTCAATTTTGCCATGAAGGTCTTCAAAACATGGATCCTAAAATCTCAGGAATCATCAAATAATAAGCTAAGATACATGATTGCCCAAATCTCTTTGATTTTAAGCTGGACAGTGTTTTTTGTGGGTCTGCATTAAATGCCGAGTTGACAGATTGTACGTTCAATTTAGTATCTGGGGAGCTCAGTGCAAGATAAAACAATTGGGCACTTTAGGATTTGATTGTTTAGCATGCAAGGAGCCTGTAATTTCTGCAGTGCAGCCTAGCATAGTGCTAGTTTTCTATTTCCCTTGGCTTTTGGGATTTCCATCAGTGATTGCTCTGATGATAGAGACTTTTCCAGGGTGCTCTCTTGGATACTCCAAGTTCAAGCTCTTCTGCCCCCCCAGCTTCGGTCTTAGCCTCCCTGGTTGATTTTCAGCTTCACAAAATCCAACATCACACCTTCAGTTCAGGGACATCTTTCCTCCTTCGTGATCTAGATACGTTTTAGACAAGCTGTGCCATGAAAGATGTAAGCAAGCTGAGTATTGTCGGAAAATACAACCATGTTCTGTGTAGTTTCCGTAGAGCAGGTCTCTTCTGATGAGAAGATACAGCATATATTCTGTAACAGTCACTTCAGAATTAATGCTGAAGCTCCCGTAGATACAGACTATTTGTCTCTGATAATCATGCAGTGTGGGTTGTTCTTTTTGACATGAGTTTTTGCATGACCATTAAGAACTTGGTTCTCCAACCTACCTTAATTTTGTGGTAAAAGAAGAAGGTGGCAGTGACTTGAACTTAGGCTATGTACTCCTTTCTTCATCCTAGTTGAACTAAGAGGGTGCTGTAAATTCTTGGTAAAGTTTTACATGCTCAGGAAGAGCAGGAGCAATACCAGGCAAGTGCAGAATAAAGAAGCTTTTAAGAATGGAAACAAACCAACCAACCAACAGAAAAACCAAAACCCACCCCCCCAGCTCTTGTCTGCAAGCTCCATGTTATACTGCATCGTCAGAAATAAGTCCTCAGGTGATACGTTGAAATTCACTGCCCCTACTCCCTCTCCACCAGCACATCTGTAAGAACATACGCTTGGCTGCTTAGCAAGCGGTACGCGCAGTTCAAAAATGCTGCAAGTTTCAAGTTAGCTGTGTCTCCGTCCTTTAAATTGGTCGTGTGAGACGCAGCAGTTGCTAAGCCTTCAAGACAGATTCTCCCTTGCTATGAAGAAAGGTTTCTCAGTGAATCCCAGAGCCAATAAGACATTAAAATCTCATTAAAATACAATTGCATCCCGGAGCTTAGCTCCTTCATTTTGCTTTGCAAATTTCAATCTGCGTTCTGACCAAGCTTTTTGCACTTAGTTTTTTCCGCTGGCCCAGTTGGAATGAACGTACAATGTTTTAGTGCTCAAACTGGTCTAACACTTTGAGGGCAGTTTGAAGGGCAAATTGTCCCCTATCACCTCAACACAGGAACCCAAATCATCCTTGAGAGGCACCTACGCGTGGTTTTCATCGGACTGAGGATGCGCGGGGTTCATGCGCACAGGCGGTGGCCAACAGAAGAGTTCTTATGTTACGTTAAAGTCGTGCGTGATGATAAGATTTAACAGCTATGATAGAGTTTCTTGCCTCACTTGAGGATAGATGAATCCTGCCAGCATCAGTCTGTGGAAGACAGACATGTATGGATTTGAACTGTCTTTTAGTAGCTCATCAGTATGTCAAGTCAGACTTCCATGCTTAAAGCAGCAGTGGTCAGCGTTGAGTTAATATCAAGGTTGGGTAATCATAATTTCTGTTTTGTTCTTAAGCAAGGAGTTTCATTAGGAAAAAAAAAAAAAGAATAAGGTTTTTCATCTTGGTCTCTGATATTCTAGTACCCTCTACGACTGGCAGAGTTGATTTCTGCTTAGGATTAAGAAGTCTGAATACACGTGCTGTAAAGTGAAAGCTGATGAAGGAAATTCAGGCGGGTTTTTCCAGAGAAACAAATTGAATATGGCACTTCATGTGCAGTTCATTTGCAGCGTAGGGGGAGATTTAAGAACGCAAAGTGTAGCGGAAGAGTCATGAATTCTATTGTAACAAATGGTGTTTTGCTTGTGAAGACATACTAATTGGAGTCCTGATCAAGGACTATAAATTACAGAGTCTTATCATCCATCTGAATGGAGACGAGCGTGTCTGCTTCGTTGCACATGGGGATGGCACTTACTGCTACGTCGGGCTACACTTGGCAGATTTTATGCAAAACACAGATGCATACGTTTCTGAGTTGCGAACGATTTGTATGGACTATCAGTTGTACAAAGATCAGGTCCTCTACCTTAAAAGCTGGTACAACTCTGAGGCTTTGGGTGATACAGGGACTTGTGGGAGAAGAGGGCGGCATTGTTCAGTGCACGTACGCAGAAACGTGGTGATGGGCAGTAGTAGCTGGAAGAGAATTCCAGACCATATCGCAGCGAGAACTATTTGAAAGACAAGCTAAAAAAATTAAGGAAATAAAGTGAAACCAGGGTACAGTAGAAAGAAAACAAAGGACTCCTCAGGCAAGATTTTCAGAAATTAATGTCTGAATATCAGCTCCTAAATCTTTTTGTGAGTATATGGCTTGATTTTTTGGTGAGGTGATGAGTAGCCAGGAGTTCCTATTTGACTACCGTATGGACGTGCATTTAGAGTATTCATCTGAAACATGAGAAGCATTTTCCTGAGAAATTATAAATTTAGGAAACAAATGTGAAGCATCCAAGCAGGAGGATGTTTCTAAAGAAAACCCGGTGGGTTCTGTTGTAATGCCAGTCTGCCTTTCACCATCTTTCAGTTCCCAAACTGAGAGCAAGGGTTTCAGAAACTACGGCTAAGAGAAACGCACAAGGGAGTAGGGAACTGTTTCACTTTGAAACTGGCCCCCAAATTTTTTTATATTGGAATGTGAATATTCTTTTGAGGTTGGCCATGACATTCTCAGCTCAGAAAAATCAGATTAATCCTAGTTTTTGATGTTTCTTCTGGGAGAAAATTCTCTTTTAAACAGTTGGTATGAATTTAATCCCTTCGCATTCCATTCTCAAGAATGCTGGAACTACTGTTCGCGAGCAATCCAAGATGCTTTTAAAAGGACAAGCAAATACTTCATTCGGAGTTCAGCCTGGGTACATTCAGGTAAGAGAAAGGCGTTGGGTTAGACAGGAGAGACTAGAAAGAAAAAACACCTTGCATGACTCCCTCCCACCCCGCAGCTGAATGCAAAATATCTGTGCGTTCACATTTAGTTGATGGATGATAAAAAGCAGGAGAGGTGTTGAGCCTGGTATTTCAGGAAACAATCACCCTTCAATTCAGTCACCGCCTCCTCACGCTTTTCCGAGTGTGTAGTGCTGCATGAGCAAGTGCAGGCTGTTCCCTTTCTTTTCCCCTGCGGACTGGATCCCTGCAGGAATTGGCCTCCCCGTATTTTAATTGTTTTTTTCCGGTTGCTGGCAAGTGTTCTTAAAATACCTCGCCTCGCTTGCATCAAGGCGGCGCTGGCTCGGTGCGCAGAGCTGCACCCAGCGTGGGGCTGAGCGGTGGCAGGCTGTCCCGGTTGGGAAGCGCAGCGGCAGGCTGTAGGGACTGGCTACCGAGCCCCGGAGGAGGCTGGAAGGAGCTCTCGGGGGCTTGTCAGTCATTGCTAGTGCCGAAGGGGGCAGGAGGAGAAATCGGACCCGTTCCAAGTGGAAGATTCATCATGGTGTTCTGCTGTTTCACTGTTGCCGCTCCACGTGGATGTTCTGGATAGATTTCTTCAATAAATAAGAATTCATTTCTGATGCTGCCAAGAAAATAAAACGGATTAGGGATTGGATAGGGCCGCAGGAATAAAAATATGTGATATTACAATGTAGTTTTGAGAAATGGTATAGATCCAATTACTTTTGGCCGTTACCAGAGGCTGGAAGAAAGAGGGATATACACATCAGTTGTGTCAACAGCAGGTTTTCATCTTGAATGTGCCAGAGTATACTTCTTTGGTTGGGTAGACCGGGTTCTGCTCCTTCCAGGTTCTGTGACACCTGCGATGTAACAAGGGGAAAAGATTAAAAAAAAAAAAAAGCAGAGTTCATATTCCAGCGTTGGCTACTCAAGAGTGGGCCACAACACGCAGGGTTAGGCGTTTCTCGTACTTGGATTGCAAATGCAGGAAAGGAAATTTGAGAAGGCGTCATCTGGAGCTATACCATAATACAGGTGAAATACATTATGATTTGCACGCCCACAGGAAAGGAATAAGGATGCATTCACATCTGGAATGGACTTCGTGCTAAGCACCATTTTCAAGTTGACGTACTTAATGCCGGTATCGATGGTATGAATAGAAGTCTGATTTTTGGAGATTGTGATCTACTCATGCTTCGCTATAATCATAACAATAATATTATATGGGAAAAAAAAAGTAAGTGGACATTCTAAACAGCGGACCTACTGAAGATTCAGAAAGGTCCTTCTAATTCTGTTTATCTGATATTACTTATCTGAGGTAGCTCTTTCCCTGGTCATTTCTTCCTGTCTGTCCTTCTGATTTTGGTAATTTTGTATTTAAAATATAGTCCCACTAAAAAGTAACATTTGTAGTAAAGCACAAATCCAACACATGCTATTGTATCCCCAAAAATCTTTTAGCGAGGCTTTGATTCTTGAATAACTACTTAATTAACGCACAAGAACCCTGCAAGATCCAATATTGTGGTGTGAAAGAAAGGAGTTGAATTACAAAGTAGACAGATCCGGAATTGCTATAAAATGGTGAAGCTCCTTTTGTTAGGAAAGCTTCGCTTTCTCATACCAAAAGGTAATGTAACCAAACATTGTTTTCCTTCTCTGCAAAATTAAACACAGATTAATTGTGTATTAGCTGAGTGGGCGTTTACCTGAGTTAGTTGTTTAGAGTACTGCTCTGGAATCCACCCTGGAAATGAACTATCTAGACTTCAGGGATTAATGCAGTTTATCTGGAGAACACCGTCCAATTTGTCATAACATGATAACGGAGTAAATCTCACCTAATCTGCTGAATTTAAATATGCAGGCTATTACAAGGATATGGAGCGATCTGACAGACACCTGAGAGGAGGACCATCACTTGACTCTGGCTATCATCTTTGTTGTTGTCCCTTCAGTAAGAAAATCAGGTCACCTCTTGTTTTATTCTGGGATCTGATACGTATGTTGTGTGAACGCATCTTTTTGTATGGCACCTTACAGGATCCTGGTCCGTTAAAAAAAAAGAAGCTACAGTACAATATGATAGTATAAATAAATCTTTTCCGTTTTTATCTGCCACAAAAAGGGCACAACTGTGTTGCATGCTTTTTCTCTACGCTGTAGAGAAAATATATTCTATACTATATTTATTAGTATTGTATTTAATAGCTGTGACAATACATTGAGGCTTTCTGTTTGTATCTTTGGTTTTGGGTCTTTTCAGGATAAGAACTCTAGATGATATCTAAAATACGCCAGTTTAAGTAGACTGTAGACAGTATCATGTCTACTCTTGGTGCTTGAGTGAGAGAGAGCTCTCCTCGATCTGGTCAAGATGGCTATGTAAAAGGTAGAGATGGGGAGTAAATTTCCAGGGCCTGACCATGTGCTTTCTGCTGGGCAGAGTTGATGTGGAGGGCTACCATTTGGGATGGTAATGCTTCCCGCTCCCCATACCCTCATCCTTCACTTCTTGGAAGGTAAAAAAGACGGAACATAGCATAGACGTAAGACCCATGTTTTGTACTAATTCTTATGCTAGTCACTGAAAAGATTCCAAAAAAGTACAATGCAGTTTAGCTCATGCTGATATTTCTCTAGTGTTGGCACTTAAAATAGGTTCATCCCTACCTTTTAACAATGTCTTAGAAAAAAAAATAGCATTCTTCAGCCTTTTAAACTGTGGTATAGTCTAAAATGTATCGTACTTCAGGTTGTTGCATTACTTCTTTGGAGACCTTTTTGGGGAACATGTGGTCTATGAATGGCTGTATTTTGACTGTAGAAAACTAGTCTCTCTCTTTATTCAAAACTAAAATTTGAACTTGGAGGTAATGATGTAAACCTTAAGAATAAGTCTTCAGTAGAATCTGCCCGTGTCTGAGAAAATCGGGCTTTTGTGTTCGCCAAGTTTCCATTAAGTCCCTTTTACAGTTGCGTGTCCTAATTCTGTGAAGCGTGGACTATACGAGTAGGTTCCTTCAGAACGGTTGTGCTGAGAAGCTGTGGTTGGATTTTCTAGCCGTTAAGAAATTTCTCTTTAGAAACCTGCCTGTTGCAATGACCAGCGCTGAGCATGGCACTCTTCAGAAGACCTCCCAGGAGCAGTATTCCTGCTGTAACGAACAGAGATATTTACTTTAGGTATGACTAGAATCAAAAATGGGGATGGAAGAAGCTGGAAAGAGATGAACACAAGAACTCAGGGGATTTCTAGGTGCATCGCGTTTGTGCGTGAAGTATGCATGCATGCTCTTGGCTCAGTGAAAGGGCTTCAAAATGTCTGGTGCTGTCTTTCTGGAAGGGTTTGCTCCTTCTGCAGTGCTGGAAAGGTGATTTGAATCCCCGTGTGCTCTGGCACTAACATAGTACCCATTAGGATGGAGGTGAAGCAGTACTACAAGTGTGAAAAGCTGGAGCTGTGGCAAGCCAAGTTTTGGTTTTGACCTTCTTAGTGTTGGTCCATCCTTTAAATAAAGGCTAATAAGGCAGTGTGTTCCTTCTTAATCTAATCCTCATCAGACCCATCCGAGGCAGTGGGTTGTACCATGTCAGCTGCCAGCATCGGCTGCCTTCTCCTTAGAGATTCACAGCAACGCTTGGGTGTATCAAATGTCGTTGCCGTGAACATGACACATTGTGTTCCTGAAAATAAAAATGGAGTCATCCCCACTTGTTCAAAGCACGCTTATCTCTCTCTGCGTTTATTCTCTCCGTCATGGTACAATAGCCGCTTCAAAATTTCCAGTGCGTATATCAAGTTACAGATTAGTGCAGGCCCCCGTGGTTCTTGGAACGGCGTGGGGCTGGTTTTGTTTACTGATGACATTTATCCTCTCATTTCCTTTTGGAAGCCTGACAGCTTCTCGCTGTCTGATGGGGAATGTACTTACAGGACCTTCTTTTCATGCCGTGTCTGACGATAAACACTCCACTCCATAGTATCCGTGTCTGCTTGCTATGGAGCCGCTATTAGTGCTTTCAGCGGTCAAGTCTGGCAGGAGCTTGCCTGGGCAGAAAAGCAAAAGGGTTTCTAAGTGCAATTATCTTCTCTTGCAGGAGGAGACCGAGAGCGGATGACAGCTAATCATGAGACGTACCTTCTTATGGCGAGCACGCAGAATGACATGGAGGATTGGGTGAAATCCATTCGCAGGGTTATATGGGCGCCGTTTGGAGGAGGTGAGTCAGTGAGGGAACACACAAGGCTCCCAGATACACAAAGACACGTAAGGGTTCTTCTGTCGTCTCTCTGTCACAGCCAGAGTTTTGAAGTGAAGAGGAGGAGAATGGTCTAGATCTTTCAAAAAAAGTGGAGTAAACCCTTCGTTTTGACTTGCAGTGCAGGTATCGGGCACGTTCCCATGCAGAGGGCTCAGTTAAAAGGCTTTAAACTGTCTGGAACTACTTCCCTTGATGAGGATAGCACATGATAGTGCATTTCCAAGGCGAGGGGAAGTTTTCACAGAAGGTTGGTCTTCTATGAAATCAGCTTTCCCGCGGGGAGAAGCGGGATAATTCGTTTGGTCACCAGCT
The DNA here is from genome assembly GCF_030936135.1 of Gavia stellata. Lineage (NCBI taxonomy): Eukaryota > Metazoa > Chordata > Aves > Gaviiformes > Gaviidae > Gavia > Gavia stellata. Next base: position 19,717,491 of record NC_082612.1, on the reverse strand, counting down.
AAAAGACGGTCTGTGTGTTTCACAAATGCCTGTTGTTGTCAGTGATTCTCCCGCAAGTGCCAGCTAAGGCCGGTAATAGTATTATATAAAGCTGTGCACTCCAGTGTAAGCCTCAGAATATTCGTGCTAGCAGTATAGGATAGATTCTTTTTCTTTTGATTGGCATACCCAGTAATTTAAGTAGTACTGGATCAAAATTTATTGTGGGATGTCTAGTTGTCTTTTTAAAAAGCTCTCTTACATTGAATGGGCCGCAAAGTATTATCATCATTTTCATCATTATTATTCTGGTGATAATGCCTGTGGTACTATAATACAAGTATGATTGATACACTTGCACAAAATGTCAGTACATTAATCAATCTGTTCCCTGGAGCTCTCAAATCTCCAAGTTCGGGGACAGAAATATTTTTCCACTGTGAAAGAGCACCTGTATTGCATCAAATGGTTTTGGTCTTGTCTGCAGGTTGCTGGGAAAGTAAGTCAGGCAGGATTGTCTGTGCTGTTTCATGACCGAGAAGCACAGTTATCACTGAAAACTGTCATTGCTGACTGCAAATGTCTTGTTCTCAGCTGCCAGGTAGACCACAGGAGAGAGGACGGGAGGGACTGAAGGCAACTACCGTTTTAAACAAAACTTTTCTTGTAAGCCACCCGTCTTTGTGCTCAGGTCACACAGTTCTTAGGAGAAGGCTTTAGCCTCACTGGTGGGCTGTGCTAAGGGGCTTGGTCAGCTGGGGCCTGCCTGGCACCTCTTCAAACCTGGCTGTCTTCTCTTCGGCTCCTCCTGGGGAAACGTGCCCCGGAAAGATGGTGCTAAGCAGTCGTCTCGCTGGGATCTGGCCCTATATGTTACTGAGCTAGCACAAGTCCTGGATCTGGGGACGCAGGTCTTATAGGAGGATGCTTAAAAAACAAAATAAAAAAAAATCCCAACCCCAAAACCCGCAACGTGAAAGGTTTGTCTTAGATGGCGTGATCTTCTGCAGGCATATTGAGTTGGTTTGGGAGAGGGGAGGCGGGAGGAGCACAGTCTCCTGCAATTAGGCTAGGTAAGAAATCCGCTTGTTTATATAGCGTGAAGGTTACCCGTCCCAGCTTTCTCTTTGTAAAGCAGGTCTTGTGTTGAGCTCCTCCATGGTCTCTTACTCCAGTCCAGTAGCAGCAGAAGCTACTGTGACAATAATAAATTTGGGGGCGTAGCAGAACTGGATTTTTTGAAGAGTATCTTTGTGGGTCTTTTGCACTTGGCTTCCAGCACGACAGTATTTATCTGTGGCAAATAATGAGGACAGGCAACCTTGCAATTCTTCTGCAAGTGGAGGTGTCTACAGTTTACGGGCGGGGAGCTGAGATTAAGTGAAACTCCGTTTCTAGCCCAAGTCCTTGCACAGAGCTACGAATAGAAACCAAATCTCCCGAGTCCTGACCCTGTGCTTTCTTCACCAGCCCCTCATTTGCTTTTATAGGGCAAGAGCTATTTCTGGTTTACAGCCGGGAATCCTTCCAGCCACCATGAAAATTCTCAGGACACCATCGTTGTTGTAGGAGTATTTAATGCCAAGTGCTGAGGGAAGCACCTCGCTAAAGACTTTGCATGATTAGCGTAAAACAAGAGACGGGTGCAATCCTTGAATTACTGTTTTAATTCATTTGTAGTTAAAACACTTGTAAGCATGTTCTTTTTGGTTTTCCTATTGGATTTCTTGAGCAAATACACTGACTCAGGGTTATTTGTATTGGGAAGCAAACAGTTAACTCCCTGGAAAACATGGGAATAGATGGAACATGATTTTGGGTTTAGTGTTCACAGAGAAGACTTGACCATGATAACAAGGCAAAAGCAGTATCGTGGGATGTGTCACCATGAAGAATTGTGTTTCTAGCATGTTGCCCATTTTATTAACTACTTGTTACTTAAGTTGATAGTCTGAGCTATCTTAATAAGTCTTAATAAGCCCTATTAACTATTCCGTAATTATGTATGGCTGGACACGCTCATATTTTTATTATCCCTTGCTACATGGATGTTGCCACAGCTGGTGCAACAGTCTGACCCTTCTAAAGAAGGGCACTTCTGGCTTAAGTTGTCCAAGAGCCCACCTTTATGAGCTGTAGCCACTCAAGTTAAAAATCTTTTTATCTGTTACATTACCTATAAACAAGACACGGAAAAGTTGCAGTCACGTGATGATGACTAGCCAGGAATTCTGTAACACAGAATTACTTCAGACAGCTAATGAATCGAAACACCAGTTTGGTATCAGCTTCCTGAATTTCAGTACTAGATGGTAAACCACAACAGACCGGTGTTACGCAAGGCGAGTGCCACTTTGAGCAACGTCTTTGAATTTTCTGGTTCTTTTAAGCATTGTAAGTAAGCGGGGCGGCGAGGGCGTGTGCGCGCACACGTGCGCGCGCACCGCATGCGTCTGAGCTTTGGTGAGCCACTAATATTTAAAGTTTGTTTGGCAGTGGGAAAGGACTACCGGTACCAGAGCAAGGAGCTCTGTAAATGATTAACCATATCATTAAATTGTTATTTGTTAACCTGTGCTAAAAAGAGAAGGCGGGGGGGAATCTGCTAAGGTGATCAGAAACAGCTTGGGTTTTGCACCAGAAAAATACGGTGACTGCGGAAAAAAAATCTGAAAGGGAAAAGAAATGTAAATGAGCCAGGGCACGTAATGCCTGTTTGCACATGAAATTCCTTCCCTGATTAGATTAAAAAGGCAATTTTTTACAGGAGGGAAAGGCCTGAGCTTTAATTGCAGAGCTTGCAACTAAGGGGGAGGGAGGAGGCGAGAAGCAGCATGAGCATTTTCGCAGGGGGAGCAGCGTAAGGTCTGGCACCTCCCGCGGGAGCCAGGCACAGCCTGCTTGCTTTTCAAGCCGCCGCACGCGACAGCCGCCTGAAGTCAACTCAAAGTCACCCGGAGGAGCGGACAAATCGGCGTTGCGGCGGCTCTCTCCTCTACGGCGTTTCCCTGCACCTGCTGCACGCGAGGGGCTGGCGGCGGCGGCCGTGGCTGCCATTGCCAGGCGCGGGACCGGGAGGGAGCGAGCAACCGGCGCATCCCCGTGCGGAGGCACGTATTCCTCAGCAGCTCCCCGGGATCCTGCCGGCAAAGATGCGCTGCTGCCGCATCTGACGCGCCTCTCCCATGAGAGCTTCTGGTGGTTCGAAGGCAATAAAGCAAGGGAGAAGTCCATGAGAACATCGGAGAGGGAGCTGGGTATATAAAAAAGGCCTTTTGAAAGGAATCTCTTATGGACAGAGAGCCTTTCGGGCGAAGGGGCTCTTCTTTTTGCCTCTCGGTTGCAGAGATAAGGAGCCGGCAAGGAGTATCGCATCCCGGAGGATTCTTCAGTGGCCTTTTTGGTATTGTTCTTCTCTTTCCCCTTGCGCACTGCGAAGCGCTGACCTTTTCCTGTGGAATTGGAGTCTCTGCCACTCAACCCCCTCTTCCAGCTGGGAGGAAGAGGTCTTTCTCGCCCTCCGTCTGTGCAGGCACTTCTGTTTGAATGGAAGATATATCTTTTTGCTGAAACTCTTTTGTTGTGACATTGCATAATAGACAGTTGTATCGCCGCAGGAAATAAAAGAAACGGAGGAAATAGAGAAACGGAAGGAAATTGTTCCCCAAAGCAAAATTGAAGCAGGGAAGAGAACATTAAAATCACTTCAAGCCCTACCCAAGATCTAGAAGACCACAAATCTCCTAGCTCCGGAGGAAAAGACACTATTATAAAAGCTGCTCAGCAGTCAGCAACGATGAGCAATCGTGGTGTTTCGTCTGGATGCAGCTGGTAAAGGAAAGCTTTGGAGGAAGGTGGGGGCTCCGGCCTGTATGATGCCTGAAGACAGAAATGCTGGAGTCCGCAGCCCAGGTGCCTTAGCAGCAGCTCCTTTCATTCCTAAAACTACTTATAGGAGAATTAAGCGGTGTTTTAGTTTCCGTAAAGGTAGGTCCATTCCGTCGCTGTGTTCCGCTTTGCTAGCGAAGCCGCGGCTTCTGAGAAGTCAAGGGGGCTGTGTGTGCAGGGGCAGATGAGAGTACCGAAACAAAAGGCGTTAAACAATGCAGATGCCAACATTCCACGAATGATTTATTTACTTCTTTGTTCATTTGTTTGTGGCTGGCCAGCTGATGCTGTCTCCACTGCACAATAGCCCACGAATGGGCTGCCTGAATGAGGTGGCTTGAGAACAAGATTATTGCAGAGCCTCTGAGCAAAAATCAGCGAGAGCAGTGGGGGAATCAGACCCGTGATGCTCCGAGTCGCCTGTTTGTCTGGCAGAACATCAGGGAAAAGAGTTTGGGTTTGCATGTTGCCTGTGTGGGAGGAGGGGGGGAGAAGGGAAAGAGCAAAGCGACGTGATAAATGTGCATCTGTGCAGAAGGCTAAGCCCTGGGATTCGGAAATTTCTGATGAAGCGTAGCCCTACGATGCACTGTCCTGTTGCAAGTGCTGCATTGCCACTTCATCCTGCTGCCCTGCAGCCTGCGTTTGCCTTTCCACCTGCCGCGTAGAGACGTGTAAAGCCAGTTTTCTTCTGCATTGCACATACTCCCCTTGAAGCAGAGCACGGCAGTACTGGGGGGAGGAGGGCAAAGAGGAGGCTGGCCTTCAAAATATGTCAGTTGGAAGCGCTGGAAGGGAAACGCGTGTCTGAGAAAGAGAGAGGACAAGTGATGATAAGGTGCCACGGTGCTTGGGATAGGTGGGGAGAACCTACCTCTGTGACGAGGACAAAAACTTTGTGGGGGGGAAGAGGAGAATATTAGTGCTGCCTTAAAATCGATGCTGGACGGAGAAATCCAAGTGAAAGGGCTAAATTGTCACGTTGTTCTGAAGTGTGAGAAATTATCTTACACAGGGCTTATACAAATACAGTCATCGTCACCTCCTGCTCCTCCCTAAACCGTTCCTCCATGCTGCCATTTGTCCTTTTGCAAGACCGTACAGCTTTTTGCTCACAAGACTCAGCAGCGATGGAGCGGCGTCATCGCTTTTGAGGGTTGTGTGCGCAGGCAGTCAGGGGCGATGCCTTGAAACGAGGGATCACAACCAGTGAGGGACTCGCCGCAGAGATCAGCTGCCACCCGCAGCCGAGACAGCACTGAAAGCTGTTTGCCCCCTGTACCCCCCCACGCCGAGGCCAGCGTTTCCCTTGGTTGCTGGAGTTGAGTCCTTCTGGAGACTGGCCAGGAGGACGTGGATGTGTCTGTATGAAATGTGCTAGTGCATTTCAAGGTGTCGGTGTGAATTAGAGCTGTCTGTGCCCCGTTTAGACACTTAACTATTTGAGAAATGTTTGGAAGTTGAATAAAGGATTAACTGATAATTTTGCAGACAGCTGCCTTTTTGCCCGGGGTGCAGCCTGCGCCGCTCCAAGAAGAGCTTCAGCTGTTGATTCTTTCCCCGTACGTTCTGACACAGAAACTCTTCATGTCTAAAACCCCAAGTGAAGCTGCAGCGCTTGGGGCAGACGACAGAATGATGGAGGTCATGCCGCTAATTTGCTTTCCTCTCTATATAATTTCTTTCAGTTGCTTTCTTCCACGTGTTGTCTGTCAAGAGCGTTGTCACGAGGCCCCTAGATCAGAGCTGCAGAATGCCGGGTGCGCATGTTTAGCTAGGTTCATGTCCCACTGAAGTCAATGGGAAGACGAACATCAACTGGACTTGTAAGTCAAGCCTTTACTATGGTTGCACAGGCAAATTAGGCTAACCGCACTTGTCTTATTAATCGGCGTACCGGATTCTTGTAACTTCATTTGCAGATTGTATACCTAAGTATAAAAAAAGGCAAAAGTAGCCTTCTGCAAACCTAGCCCATGCTTGCGTAAAGCAGATCAGTTAGTTCTAAGCTGTGCAACACAATGGAGAAAATAAAATTAGCCGGGAAAACCATGGGCTAGTCATTGGAAGAACTACAACGGAATCACGACATTGTATGTTTAGACAGAGATACATTGTCATCTTCACCGATGATACGAGGTGTAGATCCCTTCCTGGAAATCCAGATCAAAGCTGCATTGTGATAGGCACCGAAAAATCGAATGTCAGACCTGTTTGCAGGTCATGTCATAGGAGAAGTCAGTGCTCAGAAGGCAGCATCTGAAGAGAGACAGAGCCTAGTGTCTTTAAAATCCAATTTAGAGAAGATGCCCTCTGTTTAAGTACCACCACAGGAACCTCCTCAGAGCTCATGCCGGCTAAGTGGAGAAAGCGGTAACTGAGGGCAACTTTGCTGGCGTGCACTGGTGAGAACATTCAGTAGCATAGTGAATTTGGGTGAGCAGAGTTTTGGAGGAGGAGGTGGCATTGGCCACGGCCGGAGAAATGGCGCGGGCCCTGACGTGATCGACTGTCATAAGTTCCCGGTGATGTTTTTAAAATTGCCTCCCTTCCTTTCCAGCCTGTAGGTAGTTCTGCTCTTATTTCAGAATTGTTTTTTCTAAGCAGTAACCTCTGGTGTGCAGCTCTGCTAAACTCCAGGGCAGGAGTTTATCTTACCTTATCTACTGCTGGCATCAGACTGACTGTGGGGTAGGAGAAGGCTTAAAGGAAAGAAAATGAGTCAGGCGGGAACAAAATTCTGCCACTGCTATTTTTGGTGGGGTTTTTCCTCTCCTGTACATTACAAAATTCTGTAGAGAAGAAGAAAATACTCCCTGCCTTTGGTCCGCTGGGGAACACCGGAGCAGAAAGCTGATAAGAAAGAATAATTAAAACCTGCATATGAAGTGTTACGTAGCCATGACAGCCACTGCTTTGTGTTATTCCAGGACCTTTGTTCCCAGCCCTGCTGTTGAAAGCCATTCACCTGATCTGTTATTTTCGCTGTCAATGAATTACTGATGTAGAATTGAGAACTGCTTAAAATGCTCATCCAGACCCTAAGCTGAGATCAATTCCTTTGACCTTAACTGGCCCTTTCTGATCAGAAACTCGGAACTTGTATCAGAAGGATGGAGATCCTCTGCCGCACGTTGAGAAAACACGCCTACAGGCGTGGGTCCTCTGTTGAAAGCGTCAGCTCTCTGTGCTTTATGCTGTCTGAAAACGATGCGATCATCTGAAATGCTGAAGGGTGGCTTGGGAAAGGCAGAAACCTTCCGGCTCGCAGAGCGCGTGTGCTGTGGTAGAGCCAGAGCGGCAGATCGGCTCTTTCAAGCTGCTCCTTATAGAGCAAGGAGACAGAACTGCTGCCTGGATCTTTCTCCTTTTTTCTTACTGAATCAGAAGCTTGGAGTCAATAGACTTGAGATGTGACCCCTGCCTGTGTTCAGTGGCTAAGGAAATCATTGACTAACAGCATTCTTAGGTTTTAAAAACATACTCTAACTGTGAATACGTACCATTGAAAAGACCGCCGTGCTTTCACAACTCTTGAGTAGACATACGCAGGATTTGGATATAGCACTGTAGCGTCTTTCATAAGCTTTGTAGGTATCTGTTAGGCTTGGAAATCCAGTTTCTCAAAATGTTTACAAAACTGCCACGGGAATGTTCTAGTTAATGAATAACCGCTCGGCATGCCCTTTACTACCATGTGATTTTCCTCTTTGATGTTATGCGTGATCTCGGCTTAATTGGATATAGCTTTAAAGACCTACAAGGGCCTCTCTGAAAAAGCAGTTCTGCTGATTAAATCTAATGACTGGTCAGAACTGGAATCCTGTACGTTTCCCTGCCTTCTGCCGGCTCCGGGGAAGCCAAGCTGCTGCCATTCTGAATCTCAAGGTTTCATGTTGGTTTTGTTTGTTCGTTTCCCCTCTGGCACCCTAACCCAAGGATAAACCGACCCGCAGGTTGTGTGCGTCTGTGCATTTCTGGGTTTTGGAGACGTTGAGATTGAGGAGGAGAACTTGGGTTTGGATTACAGCATGAGTTACGAGGGCTCTCTTTTACTTCCTTCTCCACAGAGGTGTTCTTGTTTAGTTTCTCTAGTGGAAATTCACTTCTAAAAAACAGCATGTGAAATTATCTCGGTGGTTTTGCTTATGTTGCAGTCTCCGTAACTTGGACTGTCTTGCCCTTTCTTCTCTGTAAAGGAGATGCTAGTAGTTACCGGGGGTAGCTGAGAGTGTTCGCCGTTGTCTGCCTCTGCCAACCGCTAAGGTAACTGGATGTCCGCAACCACAATTCTTCACAGTATTGCCTTTGCTTCATAATAGCCAACGTCTTAGTCTTCATACTACTAATCTGTAATATCTCTGTAGTAAGTTGCGACGTACGAGGGGATAAAAGCATTAGAAAGGGACAGTGGAAGACGGTGCACCTTACAGGGCAACGATCATGGCTGTTATTCCAAAACAGTGAAAAACCCATCAGACACCAGAAAGATGATGAACGGGGTGGAAGTTATGACAACCTGATGTGGATGCAGAGTTGTCATGTTTCCGCCGCTTCTGCCCCTGGCAACAGAGTACATTTTCCATAAGGCATCAGCAAGTCTGCGACTTCAAGTCAATATTTATGGAGGCTTATCATGACTGATTCCTTTCATGGCCCAGTGCTGCCTGCTGCAGCGTTCTGCATTTGTTAGGTGAAGGAAAGACCTCCTTTAGAGAAGTTCAGCCTAGACTTTGAAACCAAACCAAGCCTGCCCGAGATGAATTCCAAAGCCCAACAAACCGGAGAACGCAAAGTGTAGTAGCTGGTGACTTCAGAAGCCCTTCAAGGTGTGACGTGGTGATTTTCCATCAGACTTGGGTCTTAACTTTAGGTTATTACGTGGTTGTCAGAATTACCACGCTAGCTACGAGCGTCCCAAAGCTGAGTGTGGAGACGCTCACGCTGGTGAGGTAGATACGGTATTATCACCATTCATATTGGTGGGGAACCAAGTCCGTGAGGCTTTATCTGATATGTGAGGATGGTGGGGCATACACCTACTCCTCCGGCCGTGAAGTATATTTGTGGCCAGACTCAATGCAACTGTGTTGTGAGGATTATGTAGGATCTGAATCCAATCGGTCAAATCCGAGACAGCTGCTGTAGTGATTCTGGCTCTCCTTCAGGCATTCCTAGCTAGATGTATTTTAAGTGTCTTAATGAAAGTCCCTTAATTTACAATGTACCTTATTGCAGTCAGTAGTAGAAACAACTCAATGTTTACACGTAAGGGACCAGAACCAGGAAATTTTAGGCTCCAATGTGGATTAATTTTTTTTTTTTCTTGACACTGGTGACCTCTGCATCATGATCAGGTTTTCTTTTTCCTCAGATATAGGTTTTTTTAAGGTTTTCTTCATTCAGTACTTGTGATTTGCTGCTACAATACGGAACCAAGTTTGTCATATCCATTTAATATATGTCACCTTTTGTATGTGAATCACTCGTTGCTTTCTATTTGTCTTAAAAAATACTGTTTGACACTAGTTACAGACATCTTAATGCTTTAGGGTTGCCACCTGTTTTCAAGACATTTTTTATTGTGCTGAATCAGCAATTTATAATAATATAGGAACAGGTTTTGCTCCCACTGCACAAAAACCCCTTATTCTGATTTTATTTGCTATCTATTAGACATGCTTTGAAAGCCAATTCTAAAATGAAGATTAAAAAAAAAAAGGCAGCATCCCAAGAAAAGCATTAGTAGAAAGTGATGTGTTTTGACTGCAGTGTCACTACTAATAGGAGTTTCAAAGCAGTCTGGTAGGTTTGAGAACTTACTCTTCCCACGGCAAATGTAAGCTGCAATATGCACATTACTGATTAAAGAATGTTAGCGCGGAGAGAAGAAAGTATAGCCAATAGGCCAGAGCTCATTCGTACTAATTGTACTGTCGGCGGGCATGAGTTGTAATTGTACATCGTGTAATTGGAACATCCTATCTTATACTGATTCATTTTCTTTGAAAAGAGGCAAAAACTGTTGTGTTTAAAACCAAGAGATTTCATGGGTTCTTGACGGGAAGCTCAGACTGTATGTTCATAGGACAAAGTGGAGTAGGATGGCCAAATCCTACACCTAAGGAGGAAGAAGCCCAGGGAAGCAGCTCTGCGGAAAGGACCTGGGTGCGCTGGGGGACAGTAAGCTGGACACGAGCCAGCAGTGGACCTGGCAGCAGGGAAGGTTTGACAGCAGTCTGTGCAGTATCAGCAGGAGCAGAGCCAGCAGAGGGAAGGAACGGATTAACCCCCTCTGCTCAGCATTTTTTTAGACCATATTCCAAATACTGTGTCCATAAAAAAAAAAAAAAGTCGGGGGGGGAGATAAAACTGGAGGCAGTTGAGCAAAGGGCCACCAAGATGCTTGGGAACTAGAGCACACGCCCTATGCCCTTTGAGGAGAGGCAGAGCAAGTGAGGCTTGTTCACCCAGGAGAAGGGACCATTTGAGGGGCACTGAACAGCAGCCTTCACAGAATCATTAAGGTTGGAAAAGACCTGTAAGATCATCAAGCCCAACCACCAACCCAACCCCACCATGCCCACTAAACCATGTCCCGCAGTGCCACGTCCACACGTTTTTTGAACGCCTTCTTGTATAGGACTTTGAAATCCCCAAACTCCCATCATCACACAGATTCCTTAACTGACTTTCAGTGGACCTTCCTTCTTAATTCTACTGCTTTTAGAAGGAGGGTCTAGAAAATGGAGGGACTTGAGGATTTCCTCCGTGTTGACCAGCAGCAACTCTTAACTCGGACAAATACAAGAAACCCAAATTCCTTTAATACCACTGCCATCCCCACAAGCACTTTGCAGGAGGTTAGGAAGGTATGTAAGAATTAAGAAAACGTACTTTAACTCCTCTGCCAGCATGAAGGGGTTGAACTTTGCGGACACCGAATATTCCACATCAGTTGGTATTCTCCTAAGCTTGACTCACTCTGAAATTTCAAAACTTCCTTCTTTAATTGCTAATTGTTGGGTTTGGGGGTTTGTACAACGTGAAAAAGAATGAGCTAATAAAGACTGCGTGATGTTCAGTCCCCTTACCTACTGCTGATTTTGGCATCCACAAGTGTGGGTACCATGGAAATCACAAAATACGCTGCTCTGCATCTCAGAATACTTTCTGGCTGTCTTAGCTGGACATCAGTTACTCTCTCCAGTTATTTCCTAGGCTACAGTAAAAATAATTGCACTTAAATACAAACCCCAGACCTTCACTATGGGTGACTGACAGCTCGCTACCCACTTGCCGTAACATCCTGGAGCGTACGCAAGGTAACTTCCCCGCCCTGCAACTGAGGTGTGAGCTGCCTTTCTTTTGTTGGAGGAAGAATGTACACATTGAAGGTTACCCTGAAGGATGCTTCAAGCTGAATGCTACCTTAGCTTGCGGTTACTTGTTCATGTAATTGTAATTTGTGGGTGAATGAAGTGCCGGGTCCTGCACTTGGGTCACAACAACCCCCTGCAACGCTACAGGCTTGGGGACGAGTGGCTGGAAAGCTGCCCCGCAGAAAAGGACCTGGGGGTGCAGGTCAACAGCCGGCTGAATGTGAGCCGGCAGTGTGCCCAGGTGGCCAAGAAGGCCAACGGCATCCTGGCCTGGATCAGAAAGAGTGTGGCCAGCAGGAGTAGGGAGGGGATCGTGCCCCTGGACTCGGCGCTGGTGAGGCCGCACCTCGAATGCTGTGTTGGGTTTTGGGCCCCTCACTCCAAGAAGGACATTGAGGGGCTGGAGCGTGTCCAGAGAAGGGCGACGGAGCTGGTGAGGGGTCTGGAGCACAAGTCTGATGAGGAGCGGCTGAGGGAGCTGGGGTTGTTCAGTCTGGAGAAGAGGAGGCTGAGAGGAGACCTCATCGCTCTCTCCAGCTCCCTGAAAGGGGGTTGTGGGGAGGTGGGTGTTGGTCTCTTCTCCCAAGTGACAAGCGACAGGACAAGAGGAGATGGCCTCAAGTTGTGCCAGGGGAGGTTCAGGCTGGATATTAGGAAAAATGTCTTTCCTGAGAGAGTGGTGAAGCATTGGAAGAGGCTGCCCAGGGAGGTGGTGGAGTCCCCATCCCTGGAGGGGTTCAAGGAACGTGTGGACGTGGCACTGCGGGACATGGTTTAGTGGGCATGGTGGGGTTGGGTTGGGGGTTGGGCTTGATGGTCTTACAGGTCTTTTCCAACCTTAGTGATTCTCTGATTCTGTGAGTCAGTGGTTGGTAATACATTATAGGAATGGTCTTTTTTTATGTAGGAAAACTTAATTAATCATTTGGTTTAGTAGGAACGAAATCCTGAGTTATATTTGTAAATCTTTTGCCCTCCATGTGTAAATGTAATGTTTATATGCCATTGAAACTGATACAGGAACTACTTATTTTTTTTATAGATAATTAGGCATGAACCAAAGAAGATGGAGATGCGTATCACTTTTGAATCAGCAGTTTCGTGACAGAAAATCCTATTTGTATTAATTCTATGATTTCTGTACTTATGGTCCGAAAAATCATTTACAGTAGTTTATTTTAAATAATGTTTTTGAGCATTGCTGTTAAATACGTCAGCATTGTATTTCCATGAGAGTATCAAAGGTGAAATTGAGCATTTTATCCTTAAGAAAGGAGTAGGTTAATTGTTCGTGCGTTTGAATGACCTGTAAATTGCGTGGGTTGTAATAGAAGACACGGGCTCCTCAAATGTTTTTATGAATCTCAACCAAGTCACATCTCTCATTTTTCATGCAGGTATTTTTGGCCAGAAGCTGGAAGATACTGTCCGATATGAAAAGCGATACGGGAACCGCCTGGCTCCTATGTTGGTGGAACAGTGCGTGGATTTTATCCGACAGCGGGGGCTGAAGGAAGAAGGCCTTTTTCGACTGCCTGGGCAGGCTAATCTTGTCAAGGAGTTACAGGATGCCTTTGACTGTGGAGAGAAGCCTTCTTTTGACAGGTAAAATCCTCCAGCTGTCCCTCCCTCCCTGAAGCCTCGACAGGACACGATCTGCCGTACTGGCTGACCCCCGGTGCTGTAAAACACATGGCGGCAAGAGATAGAATGACATGCTTTTGTAGGTTTTTCTGCATGTTTCCTATTATCGCTCTAAAAAGTCGTCTTTTTTTTCTGACTTTGATGTCCGATTTCAAAGCGTTTCTGGAGAAATTTCCATTTGGGAAAAGCTGGTTAGGAAGAGTTTTGCTAATGGTTTGGCTTAATCAAAAATATCTGGATTGCCTTGATCTTAGTATCATTTGAAATAGGGTGGTGATGCTGGCATTCAGTCAGTTCCACAAAGGAGGAATTTCTTTTATTGCCAATTTCAATATGTTCTGTTAACCTGTAAAACTGACTGGAAGGGAAGTCTACTTTTATGTATCCCTTTATGATTTTGGGCCTTTGGTCTGAAAATAAAAGTCGCCGTGACCCTAATAACAAACCTACATGGTTTTGAGGGTCCGGGTCTGATTTGTATTCCGCTATTTATACAATTTTGCAAAGCCGATGAGAATTTTCTGGGCCAAGGAAGAACCCAATCCTGTTCACACGGCTGCGTACGACTTCAGTCTTTTGTAAGATTAATTTTTTGTGCCGGTTGAGCTCTCCTCCTGTGAGCATTGATAGCGGTAGCCCACATGTTCAGAGTGTGCCATCAGAGAAACAGAACCAGGGGATTATGAATGCCACATAGCCTTGTTAACTCCGATCAGGATTAATACGATGGTAACGAAATTCCAATTCAAGAGACTGGTAAACAGCGGTTGGCCTCGGTGCGTGCCCTAAGTGACATCCGTAACACGCCTCCCAAATGGAATCAGGATACTTGACTCCAATTGAGGGTCTAATGCGAATTAGGAGGAAGAGGCAGGTTACATTTATTTTGTAGGACCTTTGATCGCTAGCGATGCAAGTCACAGGAAGGAAAGCGTAGCTTGATCTTCTAGCGCAAAACCACGCCGTGATACGAACCTGATAGCTAGAAATCATTTCTCTCCCTCCCCTCCCTATTCCTATGAAGGGAGCAAATTTGTTACGCGTGAAGGTATGTGTATCACAGATGTGCAGAAGGCAGACATCTGTAATGCTGTTTTATCTCCAACAGTTTCCTCAGTCCTGACCCTCACTTTAAGAAATGTCAAGAATTTATAATGCTCTGGAAAAGTGAATTGTCTTCCTATGAGGTTTATTGGTTTCTCATCAGAAGGTGAGAGTTAGGATAATTGACCAGCAAATAGCTTTAAGGAGCCAGAGGACTGGGGGAAGTGACAGCGTTAGCTAATAAATGTTTGTAGCGTACTCACTGACTGTTCAAATACCGTGTAACTCATTTAAAAATGGTAAAGAAGCACCCGTTGGGTATGTTTTCCTTACTTGGACATCAAGATAAATATTACTGGTCATGTCTCTGGCACAACCCCCGCCAGAGATACAAGTAGGTGAATAGCAGAAACAAAAGGTTCTTTTATTCCGTGCCTATAAGCCAAATAATTGTGGAGGAAATGCTTAAGAAAACAAGCCACCCCTCAACTCCAGGAAGATGATGTACTGAACGCCCCACTGAGAGGCAGAGCTTGAAAGAGGTGCGCAAGTTCTGTCTATTCAAAACAAACAAGACCAGGGCTCAGCGGCGTAATTTTTTTTTTTGGCAAAGTTATCTAGCAACATCCGTAGCACACACTAATGAGCCCCAGGAACAGGCATGCTAGCTGAGCTTTAGCAGGTGAAACGGAGAAGAGATTTTACGTGCTGCTGCTGAGAAGGAGGCACATAATCTCTACTGCAGCAATTAGAAACATCAGCAGGAGTTGCCTATAAATCGCTGGTCCTGCAGTTCTGCTTCTGAAGCTGAGGATTTATAGAACGCTGACCTTGTACGTGCGTGTCTCATTGTGAAGGGTACTTTTTCTGTTTACTTTTTCACGTTTGAGTTTGGAGAGGTGTGATTTCGGCGTAGCAATGGTCCAGAAATCAGGCAGACATAAATTCTGTTCTGACCTCTGCCATTGTTTTCATGGGGCATCTACTTTTTTCCTCCAACCTCTTGTTCCGTTCGTAAACTTTGGAGGTGAAGCTCGTTTCATAGTGTTTATAGAGTGCCGATGCGATTACCTTGTTTTGGGGTAACTTTTCCTTTCCTTGTGCTGAACAGCAGCATGGTCTCCAGGTTTGATGCAAGCTGTTCGGCAAGTTGAGCTCTTGGAAAGTGGCCACGATATGAAAAGCTGCTGTAGGGAAAAGGCAAAAATATATACCTATGGGGTCCACTCTTACTTTCTCTCATGAACCTCCAGATCCATTGTGTTTAACCTGTAATTATATGTTATTATTAGTCAAAAGTCCGGTAGTGCAAAATCTACCTGGGTTCTGTTCATTAATTTACATTTTGCCCATTCTCATACAACAATAATAATAATAATAAAGACTTTTGCAGTTAGAGCTGAGCTGACGGTTTTGTTGATGGGGCACGAAACACAATGGAATCCAGGTCACGCTTCCGTAGCGTTGCCGGGTCACCGGCTCTGACTGGGAGAAAGACTAGCTGCTGTCATCAGTGTTGGAACTAATACAAAGAGCTGATGTTTGAGGAGTTTGCCATTTTTCCTACTGACATTTTTTCCGCGTATAAGTGCACATAAGTCAAACAAAGACTTCAGAACAAGTGAAGATGCTTTGAAGTGTGTGTGTAGGCTTGTGTATATGTTTGTATGAGAAAGTATTATTAAATATTCCTTCTTCTCTTTATGCTTTCTTAGCTAATTCAGCAAAATACGTACCTTGTAGAATTAAAAGCAAAAGCAAAGGTAAGATCGTACGGCCATGCTTAGTACTCCTTTAAAATGTCATCTCTGTTTTAAGATGATTGCACCTTCTTGAAACACCTTACAGCCGTTGGGAGATGGAGTTCAAAGGCACAGTTCTGCTCATTTGCCCAGAGTTCAGCGGCTCTCCACGGTTCTGTGGAGACCCTGCCCTTGTCACAGAATCACTAAGGTTGGAAAAGACCTGTAAGATCATCAAGTACAACCACCAACCCAACCCCACCATGCCCACTAAACGCAGTGCCACATCCACACGTTCCTTGAACCCCTCCGGGGATGGTGACTCCACCACGTCTCTGGGCAGCCTGGTCCAGTGCTTGACAACCCTTTTAGTGAAGACATTTTTCCTCATATCCAGCCTAAACCTCCCCTGGCACAACTTGAGGCCGTTTCCTCTTGTCCTATCACTTGTCCCTTGGGAGAAGAGACCAGCACCCACCTCCCCACAACCCCCTTGCAGGGAGCTGTAGAGAGCGATGAGGTCTCCCCTGAGCCTCCTCTTCTCCAGACTGAACAACCCCAGCTCCCTCAGCCGCTCCTCATCAGACTTGTGCTCCAGACCCCTCACCAGCTCCGTCGCCCTTCTCTGGACACACTCCAGCAACTCAACTTCTCCCCTGTTGCGTTCCTATCCGCACCCCTTCGGCAAAGAAGAGCGCAGAACGAACGCAAGCTGAAGAAGCGGGAGCTGCGTCTATGAGAATGGAACCGGTATTTGACATTTCTCAAACTCACAGGATGAGAAAACCCATTTTCTGATCTGAAACGTCCAACCCCCCAGCCCCCTTAGGATGAAAACTGGAACATCAGCATTTCTGGCAGCCTTGGAAAGGGGAGGTACAGCTGCGACAACTGAAAACTGCTGAGGCCTTTTGTGTGAAGAAAAAAAAAAAAACCCTGAAAATTGTACGTCAGTTTAAAACCCCAAATCAATAAATACCTCACTCCCTCTGTATGTATCTGCACATATTGTGCAATCTGCTTTAAGGAACTAAGACTGCAATTAGGCAATCCCTCATGCTTGCTGCTATTTGAAATATCTTTGGTATTTCCAGTACAGCTCCACCTCTGTGTAAAATTGTCCCTCCAGGGAATCTGTTTCACTTGCCTTTGGGGTAGTTGCTTCTCTCTGTTTGTGTGGCTTATATTTTAAATTTAAAGTCCCTCAGCTCCTTTACAAATCATACATTTGTAATGATACAAAGTGGATTATGACTATTTGTTCTGTAAAATTAGCATAGCAAATATGGCACAGCGCAAGGAAAATAACATAAGGGTTTCTTCTATAATTTTTACCTAGAATGGCTACAAAATTGGATTTCTTTTTTTATATTCCCTCTTTCCATCTACTGTTCATCACAATTACTACCAGATGACATGAGAGTTAAGATTGCTCAGGGAGAAAAAAAAATATTTGAAACGTCACTGAAACAAATATTAATACTGACGTGATTGATCGATGTATGCGGCTTGGTTTTTCGTAATACTACCACTGATGTAGATAGCCCCGTAGTTCGGAAGAGTTTAAAGTTACACAGCTCACCTGCCTGCGTTTGTGTGTATGCACAAGAGAGAAGGAAAGCACATAGATGCGTATTTAGCAAAACAAAAACCCCTATTACATTCTCTCATGGGCATGAATGCCTCTGAAGAAGAATGCAGTACATTAGAGGATGAAATATTGCTTAGTGCTGTAGTCACCACTGCAAATCAGCTGAGAAAAGGGTGTGTAAGTGGCAGTATGTGATAGCTGGCAAACGCTAACTATTATTTACTGGAGCTAGATAATCCAGAACGTAGAACCGGGATGTTCCTGTTCATTTAATCACCGGGATTGTTGAAGCAAAATAAGCCAATGACGAAGACGGTACTAATGTAATATCCTCAAGGTGAGAAGGACCACGTGCACAATTCTCATTCTCCTCCAGAGACAAAGAATGGTTTAAAGTTTTGGTGAAGGCAAGAAATTGGACCTGTCTCCGTGGGGCTGCAGTCGGCACTGGCGCTGGATGGACTGCAACTGGACATTGACTTGGAAATCACCGGTTAAGATTTGTTCTTTTATTTTCCAAACGCAAGCCTGTACGCAAGAATTTCTTTGCTTTAGAAGCGGATGGTTCCCCACAAGGAAGGGGCTTTATTCCCTTCCCGGTGGGAAAGTGCAGTAATCCCTAAACAAAACATTTTTATGTGAAATGAAGTCTTTACTAGAAAGCTGGTTCCTGCCAAAGCCCAATGGCCTTAGACCTGTGAAAATTCCTGTTCGTTTCTGCCTCTTCCAGGCTTCCTGCCCTGATCCTCACCATCTGCTCATCTGTTACGCCTCTGGAGCCACTTCCACGTCCTTTCTGATTGCGGCCCTCCTTCTACCCAGCTAGCAGAAATAACCTCTGCATATGGCACAACTTAAAGACCTAGTCTAGCAATTAAATACGTGTTAGGAGACACATTTCTAGCGTGATGCAAGGGTCGTTAAATCAGTTTAATTGGTGTCCTGCTGTAGGAGAGTGTGGTTTTAGTTATTGGCAGTGAATGAGCATTTGTAGTTGCTTCGCATGGATTTCAGTTTCAGAAATGGAGTTGGTGTGTCAGCTGTGATTTATATTAAAAAAAAAAAAAAAGGCAGCCATGTATTTCCCTTGCCGATGACAAATGACTTTGTAGATGGCCGTGGTCACCTTTAAGAAAGGGTGACATTTTGTTACTAGGTGGAAGGTCTGAGAGTGTGTTTTTTAAAGCATCCTTACTTAGGGTTGTAAGATTTGTGGCTTTCTCTTCCAGTAAACAAGAAGGGGTTTCCATGTTTTAAACATACTTGCCATCCCCGCAAAATCCTGCGGAAACTTCGCAGCCTTTCTGAACAACCTATCAAATGATAAAATAATTTAGCAGCGTATTCACCGGAGCTGGTTGATATTTTTCCTGATGGGAACCCACCTGTATCCGCCTCTGTCCACCTTACTTGAACGCACTTGCGTCTCTCTTTAAGGATCTATATTTTTCTAAGTAATTCTTCACGTCCTCCCATAGAGTTTGTCTTTTTGTTTGTCTGTCCTAAATTGCTGTCTTGATTGCTGCTTTTAAAGCATCACTCTCTAACCTGAATGAATTGGCGGCTTTATAATTACTCAAGTGGATGTCTAACTTGGAAATAGAGTCTGTCAATCTTCAGCGTTCCTTGCGGCGCTTCCTCCCCCGAGTGGGTCCCTGGGAGGTAGCATGGATTGTAAAAATCATGAGCACAAGGACAAAGGAGTGGAATACGTGTTTGGTTTTTTTCTCTGTCTAAATAGAAACATAAGAATTGAGATCGGTGTTAGAGTAGAGCCAGGCTCCTGCGGCAGCAAGGAGAGGAGGACGGACAGCTTGGGGCTTAAAATGGTGAATGCTTTCATATACGTTTCACAAGTTGCGGGTAAAATTTCAGCTGGTACTTAGGTTGGGCACGGTACCGCTCGTACTAGATATGCATGATATAGGAAAATGATATAGAGAGTAACGCTTGGAAGATACTTATACAGGGGAACAAAAACCACATAGGACATTCAACTGGTTATGTTATGCATTTGACCTGACCTTTGAATTTCTGGACAAAGCCTTACTCCCTAAATCAGTCAAACCACTCCTGATTCACCATAACATTACTGACCCCAGGCTTTGCCCTCCTAGCCCCTGCGTACTGGCTTCTTGGCGGTGACAATGCTCTGCCTCTCTCTATACATAGTTACGCACATCTGTGATATTCCCTTGACGTTGCTTACTCAGTATTTCCTCACCGGTTTATCACGGGCTCTACCATCTCACGTAAGCTGTCTGCAGACCGGCAGCAAAGGTACGCACTGGGCGGTGGGTTGGGAACTCACCCTTCCACGTCAGCAAAATATCGGTACTGGTCCAAGAGCTGCTCTACAGACCCGAACGCAGCTAAGCAGGGAGAGCAGATGTTGTGGTGGGCATGGGACATGTGGGTGAGGGAGACTCTCTGCTTCCAGGGCTGTGATCTGTGACACATCTGAAATGATGGAGCTGTAATTCTGCTCATTCCGGGAGGTACTGCTACGCAAACTGTTCGAACTGTACTGTTCTCCTTCATTTTATTACCAGAACTCCTAAATTAAATTACAGCCTCACAGCTTGTTGTTCCCTACTGTTTGTTCTTTCTGCAAACTGTTTATGTGTCATCATGATCTAGAGCTATTTTTGGCACTGCGTCAATCTTTTTGTAACGTGACCTTGCCCTGTTAATATTTCCTCTCCGAGAGTTTATGAGGAGCTTGTTGGCTTTGCGCTCCGAAGCGCTGACTCCAGCTCTCCGCACACGCCGTCTGCTTGTCCGAGTGGGGAGGGTTTATGCGTGGATTTCTGGTGACCTGCTGAGCTTCAGTAATTGTTGTTTGTGATAGAGAGGGTGAAAAACTCCGGGCGGCGTAATCGGTCTGACAGCCACTTCCACAGCGTCTGTGGTATCACAAAGGAAAGTGCTGTCAAACCAGCGATGCCGTGAGGGGATATTAATGACAAAGTTCAGATGAATGGGCCTTTGGCTATGTGTAGTCTGATGACTAAGGAGAGGCTGTGGTGCGTTTGCATTTGTAATGCCTTTGCACCACGGTAGTGGAGTTGGGGATGCTCCTTTGGAAACACGGCAACAGTAAAGCAGTATTAATGTTTCAGTGAGGTGAGTAATCTTTCTCGGGCTTTCCAGCACGACATGCCCAAACAGACCGTTCCTCAGCTTGTCGACGCTTTTTTGCGTTGCATTCAATTTTCTGCTTCGTGCTTTGTCTTTCCCGCTTCAAGCTTGTAATTATTCATTGTGCGCTTGGAGAAAGTCCACCTCAATTAATGAGGGTTGTTCCAATTTAGATAAGAGAGCATTTTCTGCTGGAATTGACATACTCTATTTTAATACTTGTTAATGAATATTTTTAATCACGTTAATTATGAATGTATAACCATGGAACGCTTTGATATTACACCATCAGATAGCAAAAGAAATACCAAGATAGATATAATCGTTACGTTTCTGTAGCTGTAATGGTCCTAGAATACAAGCAAGGCCAGGTTTGAAGGGAGAAACACTGCCTTGTCTTGACCTAATGAGTTGTAGCTGGAAAAAGTCCATGAAGAAAAGGTCCTCTACAGGCCCTGGAAAGATCCGCGTCTTACAACCTACACAAGTGCCCTCAAGGCAGAAATATAAACGCTGGTTGTTGACTTAGACTGTGGCTAGAACACTGCAGACAGGAAAGGAAATAAATGCTCCCCGTCCTCAAGCGAGCTTGCAGTTCAGCCCTCCCTTGAAACTCCCAGCTGTCCTCTGCAGCTGAAATGCGCCTCATGGTATTTGGGGATTGAAACGCCGAAAATACATGGGTTAAAACGGGACTCTGCCGTTTTTAAGTTATCCTCTGTATTTTCAAACAAAAGGTGAAAAAAATAATGCTAGGCTGCAAGGTCTGAACAGGTCTCGGATTATATGGAACACTCTTTGAGTTACATTATTAGAAAAATATTGACATATTTTTATACCAATATATACACTGAAAGAAGAAAGTTTCTAGCTTTTGCCTAACTGTTGCTAAATAGAATTAAAAAATCCAATTCTTAAAGAGCTGTTCAGGCAGTGTGTGTGTGTGTGTGTGTGTGTATGTACGTTTGTTTATGCTGCCAAAATCTATATGGTAATTTCTGTATCGATAGATTAAGTCCTAAGCAGTGTTCCAGAACAGTTTAGGAAAGAAAAGGGAACAAACCGAATTTTCCCAAATCTTATTTTGCAATCCCACCATCTCGTGGCAGTCTGCGGTATTGCCTTAGCATTCGGTCAGCAGAAGAAAATTTAATAAATAAATGAATGAGTAATTTTAAAAATTGCAAAGGTGTCCCCATCTACCAGTTGGGGCCTGGGTTTCTAAGCCCAGCTCAGAAAGCACCTTTCTGCAGACTCATATACAGCACGTACTTCAGGAGGCTAGTTTGAGAGTCACAGAATCACTACGGTTGGAAAAGACCTGTAAGACCATCAAGTCCAACCACCAACCCAACCCCACCATGCCCACTAAACCGTGTCCCGCAGTGCCACGTCCACACGTTCCTTGAACCCCTCCAGGGATGGGGACTCCACCACCTCCCTGGGCAGCCTCTGCCAATGCTTCACCGCTCTCTCAGGAAAGACATTTTTCCTCATATCCAGCCTAAACCTCCCCTGGCGCAACTTGAGGCCATTTCCTCTTGTCCTGTCACTTGTCACTTGGGAGAAGAGACCAACACCCACCTCCCCACAACCCCCTTTCAGGTAGTTGTAGAGAGCGATGAGGTCTCCCCTCAGCCTCCTCTTCTCCAGACTGAACAACCCCAGCTCCCTCAGCCGCTCCTCATCAGACTTGTGCTCCAGACCCCTCACCAGCTCCGTCGCCCTTCTCTGGACACGCTCCAGCCCCTCAATGTCCTTCTTGGAGTGAGAGGGAGGAGAACACAAGACTTCTTATTGTTTCCTTGCTCCTCGGCATCCTGCCTTCCCATTTCTCCCTCAGTTCTTCCTTGGTAGAGCCACAGTTTTTAGCACTCAACCAACCCTTCGCAGTGATAGTCTACCAATGCTTCACGCTGAAAGGAGAAAGTTTATAAATTGTATCAGTTTTCAGGGCTTTTGTCCCCTTTCTTCAGCCTTTTTATACTCCATCTGCTGTGGCCTCAAGGAGCAAGTATTCCACTTCACGCCAAGGGCCTGGTGTAAAATTATTCTTCTGTACTACACGAAGCATGATCCTGGTGGTACGAAGAAGGGAAGACGATACTGTTTAATCCCCTCACTGGGAGACCTGTGTGCTAACTTTCAATTGGTCTTCAGTAATTTCTCTCACTCAATCTGTTTGAATCTTGTCTTTTGGAAAGGCCTCTCTAGTTTTACACAAATAGTCTGCGGAAAGATGTGGTTCAGTTCTTCAGCAAGGCCTGGGGAGTTCCCTTGTGTAAATAATAAAAAGAGTAATACTAAAATCTTCAGAGAGACCATCAGTGCTGAGGAATCAGAGCTAAATTCTCTGCAGATTGGTGTCCTGGGCGCCCTTCCACGCTGCAACGTAGAGCGCTGTCCTGAGGCTGCCTGTTCGCATCTGCTCGCTGTGGCCGCCGCTCTCCTTCAGAGTCTAGCAAAAGACTTTCCCTCTGTGTTTGCTTTTGCTTTCCTGATGCACCGACATCTTAGGGAGCTGAAGATCACTCCGTAAAATCTACTTCTTGGATAAGGCTGAATAGTCGCAACTGCCCGGGCACGCGTGCCGTGGTTGTGCTCTGAAAACTAGCGCCAACGGCAACAAGACGTGTGAGTAACTACCTGAGAGATGACTGGGGTCGGGGTTTTACGCCCTTGGGTTGTGCAGTCTGTACAGAGATTTGTTAGCTGGGACATCGGGAAGAGCTTCAGTTCACTTTGCATCGGGCTTGGGGATAGGTAGAAGGCAAAGGTTAGAGGCTGAATCTGAGCTGGCATTTGAAATCTCATGAAATAGTACAACTATACACAGTTTCATGCATAGTACTGTTCCTTACGTATGTTATATATGCAGCCGAGGAGGGGGCGGGGTAAACACAGGATTCCCATTTTGGATCCAAGCCAGCCTACAAGTAGAGAGTTGCAATCAAGGGATTAGAATTTGAACCTTCCTTAAAAATGCGGATTTGCGTTAGTGCTTTGTTTATAGAGTTTCTCTAGAAAATGCTTTTAGGAGTTTTGGCTGGGAATTATTCATGATTGAAATAGAAATGTTTTCTGGGAATTTATTTCAAGGAGGGGGGTGGTGGTGAACATTTAAGTATATACAGTGCTTTATCATTTCTCTTCTGTTTTGACTTAGATGGCTCATACCATACCACATTAATCTAAGGTTGTTCCCATCGTTCTTGTTAAGATTTAACTTAGTAAAAGCCATTGTTGTTTTAACAGATCACTCCAAAATAATGATTAACATACCTCTAGTAAAGCTTAAGTGCATCAAATACCAATGGTTCCCTTGGAGAGCCTGTGAGTTTAAAAAATGTTCCAAGTGTGAAGTCTTCAAAGAAAAAAGAAATACACAACAATGCGCATAGTAGGAATGGCTGTGCATTTTCTGTTTCTTATGAATGAAATTAGCATAATTTAGTCTCTGGTTTTTTGAGTTTTCAGAAGTCAGAGGGAAAGACACCAGCTTGCAGTACCACTCTTTATCTGAACCAGGGAAAGCGTGTAGAACATTCCAGTAAGGGTTTGCATAAACGCCTGAGTAGCTAAACCCAGAGATGGAGTCAGAAGTAACGCAAGAGAGATTTCTTCACGCCGACTTGTAGTTTTTATCTATTTCTATTTATTTCTTTTCAGAGAAGTACTCCTCAGTTACCACAATGTAACTTTACACACCACAGAAACATTTAAGCAAGTTTTATTGCATACTCTGAACTTGTGATTTTGATCTTGCTCCCCGTCTTCTTACTTTTAGTACGCCTGATAAACAGCCTAGGCTCCTACTAGCGGTATCCAAAAAACCTTACATTTCTGTAAATGTAATTATGAGAAAGCACGCGTCGTAGCAGGTCTTTGGCTGTCTGCCCTATGCTGTTACCTGTTGTACTAGCGCTCAGACATTTCCTAAGTTGGGTGACTTGCAAAGCCTTCACTTACTCGGTACGGGATAGAGCTAAAACTCATTTCCCATGGATTTACGGTTCTGCCTGTAAACTCTATCCAGGTTTTCAGCGTAACGGTACAATAGTCATTTTGTGGGAACCCACAGGAAAAAGATGCATGCCAGGGAAAGAACTGTAATTCAGAGGGAGAAGTTTCAACTAAACACCTGGAGTATATATGGTCTCCTTTAAAACTTGCTTACTTAATACTGATAGCAGAGGAGAAGGTGATACAGTGGAATTAAGACATGCTGGGCATGTTCTGGGAGCTGGGGCCATCTCTGGTAGGAGAATAATCCCCACTGTGTAAATATAATGCTTGGTTTCTGGCTCAGGTGAAAATGAAAAGCATCAGTTAAGATGGATTTTGCACGCCTGATGTGAGATGCCTGTCAATGAGAGCCAGGATCTTCTCAATACCTGTGCCTGCAAATAGGGCCTTACGTGTAATTATTTATACTAATAAATCAGGGGAGTTGACAGACTTTTGTTTGCACGTATCCTAAGTTCTTTATAGGACAAACATCCCCTCCCCCCAAAAAAAAAGCAGATTGCAAATATGATCTATAAATGTATATACCACTGATGAGTAAAATCTGGGGTGACAACGGAAAAGTTAAGTGGTGTTTTTAGCCTGTCAGTCTCATGGTATTATCCTGATTCACAGTAACGACTTCTTGTATTCCAACCCAACAGCAATACAGATGTGCACACGGTGGCATCGCTGCTTAAGCTGTACCTAAGGGAACTCCCAGAACCAGTCATACCATACGCAAAATATGAAGATTTTCTTTCCTGTGCCAAAATGCTCAGCAAGGAGGAAGAAACGGTGAGTTGGCAACTTGAGTAAGACGAAATAAAAGCCTGACATGTTGTAACCTGTATGAGGAGCGGCTGAGGGAGCTGGGGGTGTTCAGTCTGGAGAAGAGGAGGCTGAGGGGAGACCTCATCGCTCTCTACAGCTCCCTGAAAGGGGGTTGTGGGGAGGTGGGTGTTGGTCTCTTCTCCCAAGTGACGAGTGACAGGACAAGAGGAAATGGCCTCAAGTTGCGCCAGGGGAGGTTCAGGCGGGATATTAGGAAAAATGTCTTTCCTGAGAGAGTGGTGAAGCATTGGAAGAGGCTGCCCGGGGAGGTGGTGGAGTCCCCATCCCTGGAGGGGTTCAAGGAACGTGTGGACGTGGCACTGCGGGACATGGTTTAGTGGGCATGGTGGGGTTGGGTTGATGGTTGGCCTTGATGATCTGACAGGTCTTTTCCAACCTTAATGATTCTGTGATGCTGTGATTTTGAGGAGAAGAGACGCTAATCCTAATTTAAGATGTGCATCTATTAATTGAGGCTGGTTTTATATGAAAATTGTTGCCACCTAGGTCATTTGGAAGTCTAAATAAAGGCGCATAGCATAGCCTTAGCTGTATTTATTGCACGTCACTGAATCCAGTTCAAGTAAACATTGTTGTGGTCAATAGCTTCCATTTTGCATGGGAGAGACTTATATTTTTGCGGATTATCATTCTGAACTGTAAAAGGAAGGGTCTTAGGACTTGCTGTCCAACCCTTGCCATTAAATCGGGGTAGTTTTCTTCTAAGTGTCAGGATGCCAACTTTTACTGACCTTTGATTGAAGGCCAACGGACTCTATTCATTGAATCAGAAGGCCTCAATAAGATGTAAGCGGGCCACCTTCCAGACTCTTTTAAAACAGCGTAACACAGATGAGCAAAATAAGGGTTCTGACTGATAATACGTGCCCTGCAGTGGCACGGGCCTACTATATATTAGTGTGAAGACGTAAGAAATGAAGTTCTTGTTTTTACATTGTTCTGTGAGCTTCTGGGTACTGAGGTCAAGCCTGATATTTTCTTTTCAAAGTAAATACACATAGGGTCATTCTGTTGATTTCAGTCTACTCCCCTAACTTTCTAAGGTGGTTATTTCTGTTTAATTCCTTTTCGACATTTCCAATCCTGCTAGGACTGGAACCCCTCCTACCTAATCTTCTAATTAATTAAGATGAGTAGGAGCCCCTCTTTTCAAACTGAGAGACCGTCTCCTTTCTGAGCCTTCAGCTGATGATTGCCAACAGCAGAGGTGGTAGTTGTTCCCATCTGACGGAATGGGGCCGGGGAAGAAAGATCCCTGGCAAACTGTCTTCTGTGGTCATAATCTCTTACACCCACTGAAATCAGGCTGGTTTCCTCGCTGTCCTTTACAGCTTGCTCCAAGATGCAAATTTTTGTCAGCTGCTTGCAAAAGGTGGGAGTGGGCTGTTCAGCTGGTTTAATTTGGGCCGCTCTTTGCACGAATTACGGCAGGCGACCCTCAGGGCTATTCGCTTGTGCGTGTTGCGTGTGTCTCTAAGCATTGATAGCTCCCAACGTAAAGCCACCTGACAGCTCCCCAAGTAGTCATCGTGCAGTTTATACTTGCAGTGATACTCATTTTCAGATGAAATTTTGAGGCATTTTATATTGGCTTAACCCAGAGCGTATTTATGTAGTTCCTCTGCAACTATGCCACGAAGCACTTTATGAAATTCGTTTTGAAAGCCAGGTTTAAATAGCAGTGGCCTGTTGGTGCTGGCGGTTTGTGAAAAATCAGTACTATAGGTGATGAGCCGCTTCAGTCCTCTTTACGGTGGCTCAGCAGTCCAGCTGTAAGGCTCTCTGACCAGATTCTCAGTTGATCTTTCTCCGTGCAGAAGTTTAAAGTGCAGTCACTCTTAAGGGAGAGAGCAGTGCATCTTCTTTCCTTTCTTAGCCCACAGCCAGCAAACTCCTGCACTGTCGTGGTCCACCCATCTTGATTTGCATTTGTTTTCGTAACGTACTGTAATCAAAACCTCGCCGATGCTGGCGAAGCACCAAAACCCCATGCTGAACAAGAGTCTGAAGGCCCTGCTCGGTAAGGAGCGTAGCCAGGGTCCCTTTCCACGGGGCGCAGAAATTAGTCTGTGATGTTCTGTTCCCAGGGCGGGCACAAACTGAAATAACTTTCTTGGTCTGAATCTAATCTGGACCAGAACTGGGTAAAATACCCAAATGGTTTCTCATATGAAAATGCCAACTAGTTCAAACCAGGACTGTTCCTGGAAGCCTCAGCCTTGTTATCAGCAGGAGGAGGAACAGAGCTGCTGGTCAAAAAAAGGAGGAGTGAAAGAGAAGGGAAAGAGAGGATGAAACCAAGTTATTTATTTACTTGGTTATTTTTATCCAGACCTAATCCTTGTTAGCCAAATGTAGCTTTCCCCGTCCAAAATGGGGACCTCTTCCTGATGGTAACCTGTATATAGCATTTAACGCTGTCGTTTCAGTGATGTCTTTATTGTCTTGTAATTGGAATTGCTGACCTTTTTTGGAATCTCTGGTAAAATACTAAGAAACTGTGCCTCCTCACTCTTTTTTTTTTTTTTCTGAAACCACTTAAAGGGCCTGAAAGAACTGGTGAAGCAAGTGAAGAGCCTGCCAGCTGTCAATTATAATCTGCTGAAATATATCTGTAGGTAAGTGCTCTTGCAAGAATATCGCAATGGTATTTATAACTGTGAGCTGACAGACGAACCTGTCTGTGTATGTGCCCTGAAGGAAGAGCATTACTCACAGTCGGAGGATTGGCGAACTTAAGAGAATGCGCTAAAAATATAGGTTTACTGCGTGACTAATTACTAATTTGCTCTATCAAGGTGCACAGTTACGACTTCCCTCTCGTAAGTAGGCCACACTCAGCAAGAAACGCAAGAAAGTAGAAGTGAATATATTCTGTCCTCTTTATAGGACCCTGGTTTTCCCATTTCTAAGCGCAGTTATTGGCCTTGCCTGTTCACTCCTGAAGCACGGTATCCTCAAAAATTCTGTATGTCTTGTAGTACATAGAATAGTTTTGTGGATACATCTAAGATCTTAAAAAAACCACGTCTTACGCAATTGCAATTTGTGAACTTGTAGAAAGTTCCCAGCACAAAAAAAACATTTTTCTATAAACTTTTATTTTAATTGACAGAATGCGTTTTGAGGATATTTTATGAGCCAAGTAGTTGATTAATTATGCTGGAGAACGTTACCATCTTCAGCAGAGTTATCTTGTAGTCAGTCCAAACTGAGATTTAATTTTTGTTATCAATGTATTATTTTGAAGAAAATCCAAGAAAGTTGAGAACAGCCTTTAGCTTTCAACATGTTCCATGAGGATTTAGAATGGAATACTTGAACCGTGATAAGAAACCATCACATGCTTTGACGACTTTTTTTTTTATTTATTTCCTTTTTACGTGTTCCTTAAAGGCCTCTTTCTTCCCCGCAGATTCCTCGATGAAGTCCAGTCTTATTCAGGCATAAACAAAATGAGTGTGCAAAATCTGGCTACCGTTTTTGGCCCCAACATCCTTCGCCCCAAAGTGGAAGATCCTCTGACTATCATGGAGGGTGAGCTTACTGTACATAACTTGTAACAGAAAGAAGGAATGTCTTTAGGTTTATCAACAGTACATGCCAGTCCGTGTAGTATGTGCAGTAATTTCCGTATATCTGTTTTATAGCCAAAGAATTCTTCAAACTGAATGAACTTTTGGGTTAAGTCTTGCAGGTTGCTATAAAAGTGACCGCAATGTGCAGCATCGCAAAAAGACCTTGCATGAGATTGTGCTGCCCTGGCAACTTCACTAAAAATGTACTTTTTCTCTCAAAACTTGCTGCAAAGATGGCACGTTCTTATTCAGCAGGTGCGGTTGGAGTGCAGTTAATATTCTACCTGCGGTTCTTAAGGATGAGAAAAAGTTAGTACAGGTTCATAGCGCAGTGACCCATGTAGAATCCCCCCCAGGCAGTGGTATATTACATGCTTTCTTGCACAACAGTGATCAAATTGTCAGCTGCGTTCTGTTATTTACAGCAACGTTCAGCTGTAGCATTTTGCCGTGATTAAGACAAAAATATGGCCATGACAATCTCCTCCTATAATTTCCTCCTAGGCTTCAGCTTTGTGACTTTAATACTCTATAAAGTACAGGACGCCTTTTCTCCCTCCAAACACTTTTTTCTTAGTAAGTAGGATTTACCTTACCAGAAATTAGGGCTGTACGCAGACCCCGCAATGAAAATTTTACCAAAACTCAAAAATGCGGTGTTCATAGTTTATTTGAGAGTGTGTGGATTTATTCTTTTTCTGTGAGTTTAATGCTTTTTCTCTTCCCCAGATACAACAATTCCCCATAAACTTTCTTCATTTACTTGTTTTCCTGAAATCTTACATTTCTTCCTTCTTCCTTTTAATTCGTAACACGACGACCGTGTTGTTGTGCACAGAAACATGGCATTTCCAAATCACGTCTGAAAGCAGTGACTACCCCGGGTTAGCTGTCCGAACAGTAGCTCAGACCACCCAGAAAACCTTCTATCGTGGAAAGGGTTTTTAATCATCATCTTCGCTTTAACATCTGGTTTCTCATTGTCACAGAGAATGGTTTGATGATGCGTTTGACTCAAAAGGGTTTGCAAGAGCAGGTCTCCAATTTACGTGCGTGTTTATTATGGCTGTGCATGAGTATCAGCAAACCCGTGCAGCTTCAGATACCCTTAAATCTGCATTTGTGGCTTCCCCCTGGTTTCTGTACATACTTGTCTCAAATGCGCTGTGACTATCTGGTATGGGGGTGCGGACACAAGCTTCACTGTGTCACCGAAGTCCTAGTTTACACATCTTACATCATCTCCCCACGGTGTTTTGAGAGGGAAACGCAAGAGTCTCTCCTGCTTTGTTTCCTTCCTCTTCAACCGCGTCGTCATGTCTCTCGCAGGAGTTACATTTTTTGCGCGTGCACATCTCTTTCAACCTGTCTCTTTGTACCTACAGAACTGCCGACTGACTGGAATAGTAGCTTCTCTTACCCTGACACTTCTGTAGAGCTC
The DNA here is from genome assembly GCF_030936135.1 of Gavia stellata. NCBI lineage: Eukaryota > Metazoa > Chordata > Aves > Gaviiformes > Gaviidae > Gavia > Gavia stellata. Next base: position 19,687,201 of record NC_082612.1, on the reverse strand, counting down.
AGCAGCCTGGCAGATAACTGCTATGAATGTTTCTCTTGGTCAGGAAGCTAACTCTCCCTTTTTTTCCATGCTTTTGCATTAAACAGTACAAAAAGTGCTTCAAATTGTTCAGTAGATTGGAATTGGAGAGAGTTGTCCCAGAGCTGATTTGTCCCACTGACGTCGATGAGAACGGTATCTCACAGGATGACATTTACTAATGGGATACCATGTATCTTCATCTCCCCCGGGGCAGGGGAGAGGAGTGGGATGGGGAGAGAGGATTTAGCCATTCCTAAATAAAATACTATTTTCTAGGTTTCTATTTTTCCAGAACTGGCCGCTGCCTAAAGTTTGTGGGTTGTTTTGGGGTTTTGGGGTTTTTTTTGAAAGTTTGAGCAAGAAAGTTGTCTTCTTTTTTTTTTAAACCAGGTGGAAGGGGAAAATAATATATTTTTCCAGTTCTTGAAAGCAGCTCTCCAGCCTGCTTATCAACAGCCCTGGCACTAAAATGATGGTGGCTGCTGTAGGAAATGGCATGGATACCACACTCATTAAAGGGAAATATATGTATTTTTTTAACTAATGAGAACCAGATTTGATTAAACAGTTTTATGACTTCTCTTTAAGCGTAACTTTAAGATTCGACATGAGACCACGCTGATTTGCAATTGGGGTGCGCGTAGTTAAATGTATAGGAACTTTTAACAAAGACTGTACATCGATTGGTGCTCATGGCCACCCTTCCTCATCGCTCTTTGCTTTTTGGAAGATACAGAGTGCTTTTTTTGCACGATTATTCAAAGCCAACCATGCAGCTATGGATAACCATACCTGTATAATGGGGATGAGGAGTTGGTTTTGTTTGGTTCAAGAGAGATTTTCCAGAATTCCAATCACGGGGCAATTTTTTCCTATCAAACACGGTGGCAAAAGTTGCCTGTGTACAGTGCAACATTTGTAGTAAATTCTGTATATAACAGCTAATGTTCTCGGAAGGAATGCAGTTAAATGTGCCGTGGGAGTAACTAAGTGAGTTTTCCTGCTGCATAGTTCTAATGTAGGATTTTGCCTTAGCAAACAAACAAACAAGAACACTAAAAAAAGATGTTGTCAAGCACCCACGTTGAAGTGGCTCTTAGTAGTTGTATTTTAAGAGTGGGGTATAAAGATCCAGAATATTACAGAGGAGTTGATGTGAAATGATATTGCACAGTGGGAGATTATTGATTAGAAGAGCAGAGCATGCCTCTCAGACCTCTCTAGGAGCTTAAAAATGGGGTGGTTATTACAACTACCTTGACCTTGTTCCTGAAATATTCTTAATAATCCTTAATGAGGGTCTGTTCAACAAAAGAGAGTTGCACATCTTTGTTACCCCAAGTCCCGTTATAAACGCTAGTGTGTAAATTACAGTGCAGTCAAGTGGTGTGCACGCCGAGGGGTTGTTCTTTAAGAGGAAAGGTAGCCATTTATTACAGCAAGTAGCAAGCTGTGGTCCTGCATTAGTTCCGTACTGTGCTATAACATGGCATAGTTGCCTGGTTGCATATAGTCTCATCACGGGGTGGTTAAAGGCATTCACATTAAATTAATTCTGTCATATTACTGCCCTGTTTTGCTCCAAAAGACTAAAACGTCTGCGTTGCAGCGATGCAAATCCCTTGCCTTGCCCGTTTTCTGTTAAACTACTGAATACAAGTGCTGTGCTAGAATGAGACTTTGGTTTTAAAAATGATCGCCACATTGAGTTGAAACACGTCACTTAGAACGATGCTACTCGTTATCTCCTTCTGTGGTCTTCCTGGGATGCGGTTACTGTCACGGTCATAGCTTCTTCGCAAAAGTTCCCGTTCCTGGGGGGTCTGGGGGGCCCGTTGGCTTGGTTGATGGAAGGAAGAGGTGGTGCTGATCTCGCCTGGTAGCCAGAGGCACTTCAGGCGTGTTAAACATTCAGGGTGCTACACAGATGGATGCATCACGTAAATGTTTGTATAAGCTGAACATTTACTAAGTATTTGTGGAATCTGATGGATGAAGTATATTTATGCCCTAAACAAACCAGGCCATTAATGACCGTGTGCTTGGTGTCTCCTTTCAGGTACGGTAGTAGTCCAGCAGCTAATGTCAGTGATGATTAGCAAACATGAAGAGCTCTTTCCCAAGGATGCAGACCTTCAGATGGGACCCGAGGTATGCAACAACAACAATGAAATGCCAAAGAAAGCGATTGCGGGGCAGCTGCAGAACAAAGAGAACAATAACACCAAGGAGACTGCAGTGAGGCGCTGCTCGTGGGACAAACCTGAGTCTCCCCAAAGGGGAAGCATGGACAATGAGTCTCCGACTGCTCTGCCAGGCAGCAAGACAAATAGCCCCAGGAACAGCATCCAGAAACTAGACGTCACCAGAAGCCCACCACTCATGGTGAAAAAAAATCCCGCTTTTAATAAAGGTAGTGGCATAGTCACCAACGGGTCCTTCAGCAGCTCTGTGGAGGGCCCTGAGAAGAGCCAGACCTTACCAAACTGTGCCCTGCAAACCAGGAGAACGTCGTCCCTGAAAGGACCAGTGACTAAGATGGGCACGCACAGCGTGCAGAACGGAGGTGTGCGGATGGGTGTTTCTAGCACAGACGGGCACAGCAACACCCTCAACAGCCGCGCCCCGGGCTGGGTGCCCAATGGCTACGTCACACTGAGGGACAACAAGCAGAAGGAATCGGTGAGTGAGTCAGGCCAGCACAACAGGCTTTCCACCTACGACAATGTCCACCAGCAGTTCTCTATGGTGAACTCTGATGACAAACAGAGTGTGGACAGTGCCACCTGGTCAACGTCTTCTTGTGAAATATCCCTCCCTGAGCACTCCAACTCCTGTCGTTCATCCACCACCACCTGCCCTGAGCAGGACTTTTATGCGGGTAACTTTGAAGACTCTGTGCTGGATGGACCACCACATGAAGACCTCTCGAACCCGGGTGACTATGAGAACAAAAGTGACAGAAGGAGTGTGGGGGGCCACAGCAGCCGAGCCACCAGCAGCAGCGATAACAGTGAAACGTTTGTGGCCAACAGTACTAACAATCACAGTGCTTTGCACAGCCTGGTGTCCAGCTTGAAGCAAGAGATGGCCAAGCAAAAACTAGAGTATGAGACAAGGATAAAAAGGTAAGACGGTTTGGCTCTACAATCTGACTGCCTTTTGCAGAGTAAGTCCAAGAAGTTTTCTCTGTCGTGACTTGCTAGCAATCTGCACTAGCTGCAGTCACTGACTTTCCCATCACAGAATCACAGAATCATTAAGGTTGGAAAAGACCCGTAAGATCATCAAGTCCAACCATCAACCCAACACCACCATGCCCACTAAACCATCTTTCAGCGTTGACATACTCTGACATTGCTTTTGTGATATCATGATCCACAGGGGTTTGTTTCCGAGCAATTGCTTGCCATGGTTGTGACATGCTATCCTATTGGCATCAAAAATAAAGCCAGAACCTTGTGAGTTTCTGTAGAATCTAATTAACAAAATCAGTAGGCTCTCATAATATTTTCATTAGTTGATGCCTGTTCTCCAGAGACTGAGAAGGGCAACTGGGCATCACCTTTCAGTGAAAGCAGTGCCGTGGCTTATTCCACTTGTAGGTTTTGGGACTGGGAGACTGCTGGAGCTCCTTTCCAGAGTCCTCGTTCCTCTTGAGACCGTTCTGCATCTGGGAGTTACCTCTGCTCACGGTCCTATCTCCGCACTGCTGCTTTGCCTGAGCCTTTCCTTCAAGGCTCAGACCTGTTAAAGAAGGCAAGGGAGAGCCATGTCTTTGTCTACGGGTAGGGCGGACTCTTCTCGCACACAACGCCGTTGCTAGGGTGGGTGGCCATAATGACCGGTGAATAACCTCAAAGCCTGGGCTTAGCGCACACACCAGCGCAGAGCTGAATGCGCTCTCTTTGTAATAAAGGTTCTTCAGCAAAGCTATTTAGGACTTGTCTTCTGTTCTCACCTCTGTTGCGCAGCAGCCCTTTGCATTGGTACCTCGGGCACTGCAAGTCACAGCTGGATCACAACACGAGAGCTACTGGCAACAGCGGCTGCCAGCGAAAGCGCAGCGTACAGAATATTGCGGTCTTTCACCCACATCACCAGTTTCAGCGTAGTATGCAGTGTAGTAGAGCACTTCTTATAACGTTTAATATGCATGATGACTGCGTGTTTAGTACCGCTAGGATTTCTAATGTTTTCCATTGGAAAGCTAGACCTGACATAGGGTCAGGTTTTTTAGACAAATCCATGCTGATTGCAGGGTTTTTGCAACTGTCGATCCATATTTGCAAATAGATACAGCAGATAAATCAGCTGAAGAAAGGAGATTAGCAATGAAACAAAGACGTTCAAGGCATTATTCTGACCTTGTAAGAATCACTAGTGCAACTACAGCACAAGTTGGGCGTCAACACTTCCAGCAGTAAACGGAATACTTAGCCTATTCCTGGAGAATTAGATGGAGCTGTTTGCTACTGCGCACCTTGCCAGGGGCTGTTATTAGGCGTTTTCTAAATGACCTACCGAAGAGATTGCCCTAGGAGAATGGTCCATTGATGAAGCCCTGCTTTGTAGGTACCCCTCTCAAGATTTCGGTCTAAGCTTTGTAAATGAAAAGACACGTGTATGAATTCGGTGGTGGTGTGCATTTCTGCTCGAGTGAGTGAGGAGTGCTGCTCAGGAGCTGTCTGCTTTTGTTTCGTTTCTGCAGCTTGGAGCAGAGAAATCTCACCCTAGAGACGGAAATGATGGCCCTGCACGAAGAACTGGATCAAGAGCGTAAGAAGTTCACAATGGTAGAAATCAAAATGCGTAATGCAGAACGGGCCAAGGAAGATGCAGAGAAGAGGAACGATATGTTGCAGAAGGAAATGGAGCAGTTCTTCTCCACTTTTGGAGAACTGACGGTGGAGTCTCGCAGACCAGAAAGAGGCAACACCATCTGGATCCAGTGAGCATGGGAAGCGTAGACCGTGGGACTTTGGGGAAGGGCTTGGGGGTATTATACTGTATCAGGTGGCTGGTCACCTGTCTGAGGCTAGTACTCAATATAATGTTATAAACCCTTGAAGGAAGAAATGGTACAGACATTAACCACTCATATCTACAGTGTGTACTTATCAAGTTATACTCTTTGAATGCTTCATGAGACTACTGTCAAGTGTTACAACTGGATACGTGTATATAAATTTAAAAAAAATCACCTTAGAGAGCAAGAGTTGTATCTCAAGAAATATTTTAATGCAAGTCTTGTATTTAAACTGGTAAATTGAAATGTTGTTGCAATCCAGCTTTATATCAAGGCTTTTCTCCCTTGCACTTAACATAATAAGCTATTTTTGGCATTGTGTTACCATCAGCTTATTTTGTATATCAAATGTTTTTTGTTTTCGTTTTTGTTACCCCTCTTGCTGGGGAGTGAAGATAAACAGATATGTTAAGGTATATGTGCCGATGGTTAACCTTGATTTGCGTCCCTTCTAAAAAGACACCAGGATGAGAAACAGCAGCATGCTACGGGCAAAATGAAGCGGTACTAGTTTAACAGAATCGATGGCCAGGGTAGAAAGTACCAGGGCACCCGTATGGTAATAACCAAATGAGGATATCAAGTCAGCAAAATTGGGGACACGGGCAGAAGGGCTTGTTCAGGAGCAAATGTGGATGGCAGAGTAAGAAGTTGGGAGAGGGGAACTTAAGGGAGAAGTCAATCACATGACCAGAGCTTTTTGGGGTACCCTGAAGAAGCCCCATGCGTGATCACTGCAGCTCAGAGCAGGAATATAAACCAGTTGTTCTGACCGTATTTGCATCTAACTTAACTCTGGGTGCGCTCTGGGTGCAAGTGAGTCCTTTTTGTAACACTGGTGAAGGGACACACAGAGGGGATGAACCAGACATCCCGATAGCCCTGTCAGTGGGATGGGCGCTGAAAAAAGAAATCCAAAAAAAATGATGTCCAGAGTAGAAATTACCGGAGCAACTGTGTAACAAACAGCAAATAAGGATGAAAACTCACCAACATATTCACCGCCCGTATTTACAGTGTATATTAGCAAGTTATCATACTGTCTGAATGCTTCATGAGATGACCGTCAAGTGTTACAACTGTGAAAGTTCCCAGGCGCTCAGCATCACCAAGGGAGCACCTAGAGGGAACAGCCTGGAGCCTAACAGCATGCAGAGTGCCAATGAAAAAGAAACAGCAAAGCCATGCTGTAAAGTAATAATTTGTTTGGCATCTTTACATATAATAAGTATAACTGGTATTTTCTACACCACGGTAAGGATTTTTTGGTTTTAACTTTACGTTCAGGACTGCAAGCTGTATTATTAGAGGGGGTTGTTGAGATGTCTTGGCTTCCCTCTAGTGTCTCTTAAATATATTGCAATTATTTTTTAATTCCAATTGAGAAAGGACGATGAAGGTAGCCTCAAAGAACATTCTTGGTTATAGAATGTATATTAGACAAGTATTAATCAGATGTGGGAATTATACTGGGAAGCAAACATGAGGTTTACATTTCGGAGAAATATTAACTTACAATGGAGCATTACACGTGGTGCTTGTGGATGCATTATTTGTGTCTCGTGAGGTTCAGGGCACCCGTTGTACTAATTACTGTGAACACGTCTAGTGCACACCCAGTCTGCGTGTAAATCGGAAAAAGTTAGACAGGGAGAGATCAAGGTAATAGGAAGGAGCATGTTTTAGATCAGTTAGCAGCAATCACAAAATGTCCCCACAATGGTGAGAGAAGGAAACAGATTATTATGTTAATTCTGATTTTTAAATTGAATGAGAGAGACCTTGATATCTAATGCAGCAGACCTCAAAGTCGACTCACAATTTAAGCATTATCTGACATCTGTTGATAAGACAGCAAAGTCTCTGAGATAAGTATTTTCTTAACTGGAATTCGTATCTTTACACTAGATATATACAGTAGTATCCTGAGGTGGAGAAGGTCCTGCTTTCTCACTCAGAGTAAGCCAATTTTCTCATTTTCACAGAGTCATAGAATGGTTTGAGTTGGAAGGGACCTTAAAGATCATCTAGTTCCAACCCCCCTGCCATGGGCAGGGACACCTTCCACTAGACCAGGTTGCTCAAAGCCCCGTCCAGCCTGACCTTCAACACTGCCAGGGTTGGGGCATCCACAACTTCTCCGGGCAACGTGTTCCAGCACCTCACCACCCTCATGGTGAAGAATTTCTTCCTTATATCTAATCTAAATCTATCCTCTTTTAGTTTAAAGTCATTACCCCTTGTCCTATCACTGCGTGCCCTTGTAAGAAGTCCCTCTCCAGCTTTCTTGTAGGCCACTTCAGGTACATCACCAGTCTCCTCCGGAAAGGTCCACCCATGGACAGGTACACGCACTACCCACTTCCCCGCTGTAGTCAAACAGAGACCCTGCAGCTTGCGTGCACTGGGGGGGTCCGGTTGAGAAGCAGGTCTTTTTTTCCTGCCTGAACAGTCTTGAGTGTTGCAAGATTGCGCGCTTGTGTCTCTGCCGTGAGTGGGGCGTTGTAAGCCCCATTGCAGATGAGGAGGGTTGAGGGCACTGCAGGACTGCGAGGATACGGGTTCAGGGGTGAACGTCTCTTCCCTTGCAGTGACACAGTGGAGCTGTGGAGGAGCCTGGGGAGAAGCACCATTGGGATTCAGGTCCTGAGGTGCTTAGTGGAGAAACTAAACAGAGCAAGAAACAACCGCCTGTGGACTCGCTTTCCCACTTGGGAGCGGCACAACCGTCAGACTGCTCTGGAGACTCTGACGGTACACTCAATGGCAGACACGTTTCTGCAGCTTTGCACCTGCTACCTCATACTTCGGCGCGAGGGAGTCAGGCGCCCTTTGCAGATGCCCCTGGAGAATCCCAGGGCGCTGCGCTGGACCGGCCTCAAGCAGTGTGGGGAGCCGGGACAGTCTTGTGCAGCCAAAAGGAGCTGCAAAGAGCAGGTCCCCCAGCTGAGCTGACGCCCCGCAACAGGGCTCGAGCTCTCCCCCAGCAGTTCGAAATGGAGGCACACCAGGGACGATGCTCCAAGCTCAGTAACACGGGCAGGCTGGTGTGCACAGGAGCTGCTTGTACCCACGCCGTTTCTCTCGTCCTCTGTGTTCCCATATTACCATAGCTTTCAGTCCCTATAAAACAGCTGTGCCTCTAGAAACGGAGTCGCTTCGGCTGGTGATGAGGGGCTCCCGGTGAAAGCGGGCGAGGAGAAACACCGCCCGGAGCAGGAAGGGCCCGTGGGTGCTCAGCTGTACGATACCGTTTCCATGTGGTCCACAACCAATTTGCTGCTTTGTTCCCTTTCACATGTCCAGCCTGTGTGTGAATTGACCTGGTTGGCAGAAGCAACGTCGCGGGGGCATGCCGGTGGATCTAAGTGGCCAAGGGATAAAACCGTGCTCCCGCCCATGCAGTGGAGTGGAAAGGGGCAAGACTTATTCACGAGATTAAGGTCAAAGCAGACAGAGCCTGAAGGCTCTGAAAAAAACTGTGAGGATTTCATGCAGCATATTTGTTGATGACTGGATAGCTCATGAAGGTAGATTTTCAGGAATCTTAAGGTATTGAATGAAACTGAGGCTTTAGCCAAGACAGTCCGTGTACTGGAACGAGCCACGTCCTAAAGCCAAGTTGACACTGTCACCTACTATGAGAGGACACTGAGAGAGTTTCAAGTACCAATTAAAAAAGGTATAATAATAAATTTGCTTTCACTTCTTTCTCACAGGTGTTTCTATGAACTCCCAAAATTAATAATCTGTTGTGGGAGTTCACCGGCCAGCTCCAAGCTGAGGACGGCCGATAATGGCTCAGCCCTTCTAGCACGTTGTCCCTCTTTGCCTCGTGCACAGCGCGCAAGAGGCGATGCTTTTACAGTTCATCAATACAGATGGTGGAAAAAAATCTTCTCGGCGCTAATAACTTTCCGGTCCAATCACAGGGTGTGATTACTTTACATCCCATTCAGAAGTGTAAGGTCGGGACAGCACCCACACTTAAAAGTAGGCTGTTGGAATGCTACAGTCGAGGGACGGAGAGGGAGAGGGAGGCAGGGCTACCGCCGCTAATTCCATCTCTGGCCACATCATCAGAGCACTGTGATGGGTGATGGTACCCTACGTGCCTTTGCACAGCGGACTGGAATAGTGGCAGACACTCGCCGTACCTTTTAAGTGTTAGATTCTGATATTTTGCTGAGAAAAGCTCCCGTCTTCTTTCCTGTTTGTGAGACTCCTGCTACGCATTTGGAGTGTGCTGTGGTGCAGCAGAATAATTAAACTTAGTACACTTCTTTGCTATATGTTTTTCTTTCAGCATCTCATCGAGCGAGTTTCCCAAATACAAAAATTAATAAATAAAGTGTTATGTTAAATGATACACAAAACTGGTATGTTAGGTTTTCATAGGAACGAGGAGGAAAGGAGCTTGCTAAGATTACCACTCTAAGATCTGTAAGCAGCACGTGATCCAGTAGTTAAAGTGATGGTCCAAAAATTTTTGAGAAAGATCCAATTTGCTAAAAAGAATGAATATTTAACAAATATTTATTGTATAGCATCCCTGGAGGGATGGAACAGAGCCGGGGTAAGGAGACACTGAATAAACACGTACACTGATTTGCATGTTTTGACAACCCAGTCAAAACCATGAGTTGCCTCCGGCTGCTGTACACTTGAACCCTTCCTGGCTGAGTGAAACTCCTAATTAATTTCCTTTCTTACTCTGAATTCCCTCTGGAGTCTGTCCATTGAAGAGGAGAGTCTCTGCAGACTCTCTGTGCCCCTGGCAGATCTGCAAGGAGGTGAAGGAGAGGTGGGAGAAAAGAAATTAATCCGTAGTTGTGATGTGGGGATGCAAAAAGAGAGGAAACGGATGGGAGAGAAGAGGAGAACAAGGAAGTGAACATACCTGAAATTGCCATGTGTAGGTGGGAGTGATTTGCCCTCAGTTAAGAGCTTTCCGAAAGCTTGTCTCTACAAAAAGGTTACTACAGCTAACGTTGCGTGCTTCTTTCAGAGCTTTTTCAGCTCTCAATTACTTTCTGGGCTGACACCAGTAGCTCGGTCAACTGTTTCACAGAATACCTTCCTTACTTTTATCAGTCCTATGTGCTAACAGCGAGGATTCACGTGGAGAAATACCTGGCAACGCCATTGCTGTGGGAGCTGAATGCAAGGCCGGGAGCCGCAGAAGTTCGTCGGGTTCTCCGTGATCACCAGCACCCGCCCTGGGAGCTGCTCGCGGCCCCCGAATGTCATCCAGCACCTCTAGAGCGGTGCTTCTCGGAAATAAAATTATACAGGGCGGACGCCTTGCTGGTATGAATTGCCGTCGCGCTACAGAGGTTTCGGAAGCGGTGAGAGGAGCTGAGGAGCTTTCCCTACTAGGCTTTTAGAAGCGGTCCTAATGTCTGTATTTACAATTAGCATTGGTGGTCCAGTTTTGCTGGAGAAATGCCTGTCAGCAATAAACCAAGTTTCTTGAGTATGCCAATAATAATGGAGAGGGCAAAACATTTTCGAGGCCAGAAAAATGAGCGTGATGCAAATATATTCCTCCCTTTTTCCCTAAGGGATCCAGGATAATGAGCTTTATATGCAATACAATTCCATTTCTGAATCTCCTAAACGCAAGAATGGGAAATCCTTTCTACCTCTCTTCATCCGAAAGAGGTTTAAAACGATTCATGTTCAGCAGGACTTTACTGTGGTGTTTAAAATACTATTATGAGCTGTTTAAAGTATTATTATGAGTATGGCTGTAAGTTTTTAACTGTATAGTATTTAGAAGGTGACTTGGCTTGAGACCAAAACAGGTAGTTTTGAGCACCAATACTTTCTCTGTTGTTCCAATCACAAAGGTGTACTCTTTATTTTATAACATTTTCATATTTTATAACATTTTTATGTTTCTTAGTTTGATTTTTTTTTTTTTAGGTTTAGATTGCTGAAATGCCATCTACGTTCAGTCAAAATAATAGCGATTGCTGCACGTACCGCTACTTGCAAATCAGTTCCCCGCACTTTGTAACAGAAAGTGCTCTCCAAGTCTTCATCACTGCTCAGCTATGCCAGTAACTGGTATTTTTAATTGCACGTTCTTTACGTACGGCACCTGGATTTTGGCAGAGGAGGATGACTAATGTAGTGCTAGCTCTTCCTCTAGCCGCTTTTAACCCAGACTGAGCACTCCGCTGAGGTTTTGCCTAATTCACTCTTGCAGATGTGCGCTTTGTATAACAGTGAGCTCTTATTCAGGGAGCTGTGAGAAAAAGTTACAAATTCACACCTACCTAATTCCATAATAGGTCCCATGTGTAGACATGCTCTAATACTAATAGTACATGTGGATAATGGTGCTATTTGTATAATTTAGTATTAACAGTGAGTGTATCACAATTGACTTAATTGATATTCTTCTGTCTGACTGAAGGGACCTACATCAAAGGAGGCTGTAATGGAAAGTAAGCAGGGTATGAACCACGACAGAAATGAAGTATCTCTGGAGGCAATTCCAAAGGCTGTTAAGAGAAGAGTTCAGGAACTATTAAATCTATTTCTGTGCTTGCCAGCCAGGCCTGTTTTTCCCAAGGCCAGAACCTAAGATCAAAAGCACACTAAGCTATTAAAAACCTTGCCTAACAAGGCGAGAGGTGGAGAGCTGCCCGTACCAACTCAGGAGGACGCGCTGCGTGAAGACGGACAGCTTTCGACGCGCTGGAGCCAGCAGTGGCTGGGTGAATTTGCAGTACTTTGCAGGACCGGGTACTTAGGTTCTCAGCTTAGGTTCTCAGTCCGTTGGGTGTTTGCAGCGCTGCAGCCCAGCCAATCTGCCATGTGGCAAAGCAGGCTTTACTGGCTTGGGCACGCAGCAACGTACGAGCATTGCTGTGCTCATTCTGGAGGTGGCTCGGTCCATGCAGAACCAGCTCCAGGCATCACCAAGCTCCTCAGCATTTCAAGCTGGGGTGTCTTTCATGCGCAGTGTAGACATTCCCGAAACTGTACAGCTACAGCCCGAGTGCTTCTCCTCCTCTACGTCTCTCTCCTTAGCTCTGGCACCGATCGTTTAGGGGAAGGTTAGTTTGCTTTAACGTTCCGTATGATGGGGCAGCAGGCATCACAGCAGCAGAGAGGGGTGACATAAGATGCGCAGTATACGTGTAGTCATTTTGTGGAGTATAGGTGGTCTGAGGCAAGGTGTTTCAAGAAAGCCTTCAAGATCGTACAGCCATCCTAGGATGGAGGTGTATCTTAACATTTTTTGTAATTACTTATTTTTACTGTCAAGACATCAAGTATTTTATTCTACTGCTGATTAAAACATTAGCTATTAGGAAAACTGAGGATGACAGCTATTTACAAACTTGCATCTCCTGGTCCACAGATGGAACTACAGACTACAGGTAGATATTGCAGTTGGGGTTTTCTACTTTTTTTGTGGTTGTTTTGTTTTTTTTTAAACTTTGCTGAATACACTTTTGCTGAACTCGAACACTGAAGCACCATTTTACAATGAATATTCCCTAACTTCAGATTAAGAGCCATTGAAAACAGAATTTCTCCTTTCTGAAACCTTTTTTATTTCTCACCGTGAGAGTCAGGAGGGAGAGAGGTTGCGCTTCTTTTATTACATTCTTAGTAGTAAGCAACAGGTTGCCATGATTTGAGGGAGCCAGTGTGGTACATGAGAAGCAGTACAATACTTACAACCCCGCCACGGTTAGTGCAATTCATAGTCCATAGCCCTGTTTGTCTTCAAAATGTCTCTCACATCTTATCTCACAGTAGTTCTAAATAAAATGTATTGATTTTTATACTATTAATATTATAATTTCAGCATCAACATTACATAAATGTGTTATCACTCTGATATAAATATTTTTTCAATAGCAGCATCCTATTGGGCCTGACACTGAAAACATGGCATCTACATTATACGATACCGGGGTGGGAGGGAGTCATACAGCCAACAGCTTTTTGTGACAAGAACCAAGTGCAGCGGTGTATCAACTGGCACACCAGCAGCGAGAAAATTCAACGATATTTCTCAAAAAAAGGCGCAAAATTTCTTACAAATCCTGTTTAAAGATACCATTTTAAAGGGGTTAGTAAAGAAGTGTTATATCATCTAGAACAAAAATAGCGACCAAGAAAGGCTCTAATCCACATGGTTGCCGACACAGCCTTTCAGATCTGAGCAGCCAGCCGCTAGCAACTGCTGCCCAGATGGTAAGTGCACAAGCCCAGGAAATAAGAGTTCAGGTTTTTTGCTTTCCAAACCCCTCACTGCTGTTAAAGTTTGTTTGACCCAGCATGGCCACTGTAAAGTGGCCTTCCTGTAACTGCGCAGCACGTATTTGCAGAGTTTTGAGGATCCTTAGTTACTGAGCTATAAGGACAAGCCGGGGGATATGTGCCAAACGTGAGTTCGATCCCAGGGCAGAGCAATGAGACAAACAGAAGGACACTGCTGAGACTCTCGCCTCCGCCAAGAGCCTATGAAACCAGTGTGGCAGATGCTGCTCCCAACACTGCGTGGAGCTCCACTGAAAGAAACAAAGGTGCACTTAATAATTATCCCAGGCCAAATTCTTCCTGGGTTTACTACATTTTATGTCCAGTAGAGTTGTGTAGTATTAACTGACTGCAATACAGCATACAGATACTCATGGAGGCTTTAGACTATTAGCACAGCTATGGCAGCAAGAAGCTCAGCACAGTCTATTTCAGTCTGCTCTTGGTACAGTAATTTATCTTTTTGGCCATCCAAAACTGAAAAACCCACTGGAAACCTGAGAAGAATAAGACAAGCAATGGGGAAGACGTGACAACACATGGGATGTGTGAGATGGGGAAACGGTAAGAAGGCAAGAGAGATGTCATCCTGCTAGAAGCGATGTAGCCATGAAACCCTATTCTTAGCGCTTTCGGGTGGATTATCTATGAGCTCTGCGTGTACAGACATACTGTCACAACCGTGACAGTGCTGTGCAGGCAGCACGTCTTATTTTTTGCAGACCATTCAATGCTGAATTGGCTGGTGTGGTGAAGCAGGAGGTGCCAACGCATCACAGGATACAGGGCTTGTGTCTCAAGTAGTCAAAATAAGAGCTCGCTAATTCAGAGGGGGATTGTCCAGGAATTTAGACTTAAATGCTAAACTCTTCTTACTAGCAGTACATATACTGCCTGGCCTAACTCCTCCCTAGGAAGCAGAGGGGTAGAGAATACATAGAGTGAGAACAGAGCTGAGAGCTCTGCACTGGATCCTCAAGTGGACTTTGCTATAGATATTGTTCCCACTGCTTCATTGCAGTTTTGAGCATGTTTTATGGAGCTACCTGGAGCTTGTGCAGACATGCTCGTATTGTGCAAATAAAACCAAACAAAATGTATACCTTCTTTTCAAAGCACAAATCTCAATAAAGCTCTCAGAAAAGAGAAAGAAAAGATTGAGAGAGATGCTATCCTTGCAAATATCATACGTGCTTCCAGTTGCAAAAACGGGGTATGACCTTCTTGCTTCAATATGATGAAAAAAAACCCAACCCGCAAGTATTTATCATATGCTACAGTGTATTTAATTTATTCCTAAAATATTGCGTAGTGCTCAGAGATGAGCAGACATTTTTCTCAAGTGGACATCATTGTGTATCTGCCTATCAAAGTCGGCAGTCTCCCCACACAGCAGCCTTAATTGTTTGCATTACTTGAAAGATTAATGCAGTTTAAAAGATTTACTACATCATCAACCAAACTATTTAATTGTTTAAAGTGTCTTTCTTTGATAAATTCATGTTCATAGGGGGGGCAGCTATATAGAAAATACAGAAGATTTCTTCTTACCTCTCTTCACCTTAAGATATGGTCTACTATTAATTGTAATCCAAGTCATCAGGAATGGAAATACAAATCCCAAGCCTTGTACACTATGAAACCAAATCCATTTTCACAGAATCACAGAATCACTAAGGTTGGAAGAGACCTATAAGACCATCAAGGCCAACCACCAACCCAACGCCACCATGCCCACTAAACCATGTCCCGCAGTGCCACGTCCACACGTTCCTTGAACCCCTCCAGGGATGGGGACTCCACCACCTCCCTGGGCAGCCTGGTCCAGTGCTTCACCACTCTCTCAGGAAAGACATTTTTCCTCATATCCAGCCTAAAGCTCCCCTGATTTTCTGGTTCTTCTGGAAGATAAGCTAGAAATCTCCTAGATTTTTATGTCTACATATAGAGGAAATGAGTTAGTTGTGGAAAAAAAATAAAGAAAATGCCAGCTTGTGCTTTGTAACCCCCTTTATAATTGAAACATCTCTCTCACTCCCATCTTTTTTTTTTTTTTCCTTTGTGGAGGTGGAGGCGGGCAATTGAACGGCAATAAAGTAAAAGAAAGATAAAAAGTTAACTGTGTTAAGACTTGAGTGTCTAAGATGATACAGTACTGGGAAATTTCTGTGTACCAAGTTGCATGGTCTCGTAAAATGGGCCATTTAAATGCTACTTGCAAGATAGCTATTCCGGTTGTAGGTGCATACAGGGTTGTCCCACGAAAACAAAACTCAGGTAATTGCTTGGTAGTGCCCAGAAATGCAGAGGAGAAAAGAATCATTTGAACCACGGACTGTTTCTCTTTGCCCGGAAGTTGTGCAGAGACACTGAGCAATGAAATGGCAGGGAAGCTTTCTTCCTACTGTGGGAATGTACGTTGCACTTGATCATACAGCAGAACTTTCCTCTTCTTGATGAAAAATGCCTGGGAAGAACAAATTCCATCTTCAAACCTGCTAATTGTTTTTTGCTCCAGAAAAGGAATGGCATCTTGGAGGTCATCTTTGGAGTTTGACTTCACTCTTGGCAGTGACTCTTTTACCCTTATAAAATTTCCTCTTGGGCAATTGTAAATATCTTTCCCCATGGAGTCCTGATAGCCATTGCTAAAATCTTCCCGGGCTTCTTTTCACCTGCTAACTCAGTCAATTTCTCAGGTTTTCTGCCAATTTCTAACAACTCGGATCAAGTATCTGCACTGATGAAACCATACTGCAGAAAATTACTAACGCTAAAAGAAAAG
The DNA here is from genome assembly GCF_030936135.1 of Gavia stellata. Classification (NCBI taxonomy): domain Eukaryota; kingdom Metazoa; phylum Chordata; class Aves; order Gaviiformes; family Gaviidae; genus Gavia; species Gavia stellata. The sequence continues at coordinate 19,671,077 of NC_082612.1, read as the reverse complement.
CAGCTGCAGAATAAACCTTGCAAATAGAAATAGCTGTGATCCAAATCCAGGAAATGTGTGTTTGAATAAAACCTGAAGCCCTGAACTCTTCATATGTATAAAAATTTTAGCAAGAATTGACCTACCCTATTGAAATTATGCGATTATATTATCAGGCCAAGAATAACTTTAGAAAAGCCCCAAAACACAAAACCAAACCCCACATCTATCTTTAAATGCTTTCTCACATGCAATTCAAGTGCTTGACCCAAACACTGAACGCCATTACTTGGCATGTAAAACTTGTTAAATGTGTGAATTACTCGTTTTTTAACCTGACATAGTGGAAGGAAAGGCTGGTCTCCCCATCTTCAATCTTGGGCCACACTGCCCAAGTCACAGAAGGCAAAGGCAGGGACTGGGAGAATGAAGAATTGCCCACTGTAGGAGACCTACAAGAAAGCTGGAGAGGGACTTCTTACAAGGGCACGCAGTGATAGGACAAGGGGTAATGGCTTTAAACTGGCAGAGGGTAGATTTAGATTAGATATAAGGAAGAAATTCTTCACCATGAGGGTGGTGAGGCACTGGAACACGTTGCCCGGAGAAGTTGTGGATGCCCCAACCCTGGCAGTGTTTAAGGCCAGGTTGGACGGGGCTTTGAGCAACCTGGTCTAGTGGAAGGTGTCCCTGCCCATGGCAGGGGGCTTGGAACTAGATGATCTTTAAGGTCCCTTCCAACTCAAACCATTCTGTGATTCCACTCCCAGTGAGAATCATGCTTTCAAAATAACCATGAAGGACAGAAATGGTTTCAAGCTTCAAAGATCTTTTTTTTTTAAGAGTAATAGATAAATACACAATGATATGAAAACAGAGAGTACTCCAACTGTATCTGAAAAGATAAATGAGACTTCCTGAGAGCTGTATAACAAGACACTGTATTCTTTTCTATTTCCCTCCAGTAACCACAGTATTTCTTCAGTGGAACTATCTATTCTTACTAAGCAGCACAGGTTAGCTGTAGTAGCCACAGTAAAGTAAATGATATTATGATGAGGCAGATCATCTGAATACTGATACAATACAAAGAAGAACTAAACCCTCACAGCCTGTAATGCACATTAGGAAGTAATTTTAGGTATTAAATGGAAGAATATATTGTTACATCCCATAAATACAGACAAGAATAATCATACTGTGCTATTTACGCAGACATTTTTCAGGGGTGGAATTTAGTTGTGCAGGCTCGACGCAAAATTGCAAGGGTTAGAGTAACTAACAAAGTCACTGTGCTCACTGAGCAATTCGTTCATTTGCTCCGATCACGGAAATTTCTTTTCTCACCGGAGTTGCTCAGATGCCCAACTTAGATGTGTAGTATGTTCTGTGGTCTGTGCAACACAAACAATCCAGTAAAAGAAAGATACAGTAAGTAAATTCAAAGCTCTCCAAAAGAGTGAAAACGGTGATTTTTTTTTTTTTTTTTTTTTTTTTTGGGCGGGTGGGTGCGGGGAGCTAAGGAAACATGAAGAACAATGTCTATAAGCAACTAATTCTTCCTTGCTATGGTAAATTCCAGTTTCTCAAGAAAGCTTTCTGCCTGCAGATTACTTCTACCTTTCCTTTTGTTCCCAGCACAACCTGCGAGGCTTGTCGGTTTTCCAGAGCAAAACCCAACAACTTCGCTAACCATCTTACGTGAGAAAGAATGAGGTTCAAGGGACGGCATGGGTCTTACCATGGGCTGTGTGCCTCTTTCTTACTCCAAGTCTTGAATCAGTGCTTACACACCTGTTCTTAGAGTGCTTTGTCGGTCCTTTAGGCTACCACTGTGTAAATATAGAACGCTATGTTTATCCGAAGCTACTGCAGTCAATAAATACTCGTCTGCTGCCAGTTTTATGAATGTAAGACTCACGTTGCACTAACAGCAATTATATATTCAATCACAAATGAGGAGGACTTTCAAGAGACACTTAAGAGCACTGAAATATTAGATATCTAACAAGCAAAAAGTCCTAGTAAGTAAAGAAGGAAAATAACTGTAGCTTTTCAGTGGAACTTCTCAGAGAGCTAGCTCTGCACATATCCTTTCTCTGCTCTCAGTAAGTCTGAGACTCCTCCAAAAAAAAAGCAACAATACTCCATTCTCTGTTTTGTAAAACACAGTTATCTCGTTCTGCCACCATGTACATGCCACTGTGTGTTCCAAGAAAGGGGTGTTGCTTACTTGATTCCTTCAATCTCTTTGAAAAGCGAGGCAATTCTCCTCTGCGTGCTTCTACTCAGAAAAAAAAAAATGGGGTAGAGCCCTGTGTAAGAGAGTTTGTTGCCTAAGGCCTGGTCCATGCCTTAACATTCTCTCCTGAGAAATCCAGTCTTATATTCTCAATCTATCTATCTCACCCAGTTTTTAATTGCCTGATTACCTTATTCTTAACTTTCTTAGGTCTCCTTGTGCCTTCCAGCGATTAGGAGAGAAGGGATTCAGTCATATTCCTGCCTTACCACGTCTGCCAAGAGGTTCTCTGCACTAGTGCATATGCTTTTGTAAGGGGTGTGGGATTTCTTTCTGCTAGCTATATCAAGAGTGTCGCGTTAGATGTTTGTAATGCAAGGTGTTGCATGGTAGTGTGATTTGCTCAACCTCCTACAGCTTGCCTGACAACTTCTCCAACTGTTTTCTGTAACATCCTCCCCTTTATTCTAGAAAGACTGCAATCAAATGTTGAGAGTTGTTTTGTATTTATTTAAATAATTAATTGGATCATTATCAGAAAAGCAAGAAAATTCTCTTTTCTGCATGTGCCGAATAGTACTTGTAATACAGCAGTTCTTCCTAGAAAAATCTGGATATAGAAACTGATAGACCGGCATAACAATCCTCATCGGAAGCCCTTGTACGTGGAGGAGCTGGCGATCCCACCAAACAGCAGACGTGAGTAGATGCAGGCCTGTGCTGTGCTGCACTGCGCTGCCTGCCTCTTTTTATGGCCCTGTTATCTTTGTACCTTTCCTTCTAGAGAAGACGTCAACCCTATTTGAGTATTAAACCATATCCAAGGGAAAAATAAAAAATCGGTCATAACTGATAGAGAGCGTCAGAGCGGGGATGGTGAGAATGGATACACCGAGTTACAAATTCCAAAGGAGTTCGAATTAAAGAGAGTTTATTAACCTGCATTAGGACTCAGAGTATACTTTCCATCAGACTCCCATTTTTAAGCTACTGACAGGACCCAAACCTGCAATTCCCTAATTCCAATTGAACTATGAATCTTCAGGGCATTACTACTGTATCGTTTTAAGGGACGTGGCTTACCATGTCACATTATTTCTAACATAAATTTAAATTCTAGTTTACAGTAGGACACAGTCATTGAGTTAAGGTGAAATGCATACTTCTGCCTGTTGTTTCGACACTTGGCAATCTGATATGCTTTTTCTATGCAAAAACTTACTGCATTGGAACAATATTGCTGTAAGACATCCCCCTTTGCAGATTCTTTTACTTCATCTTTGCAAGAAGTTTTCCATTAAGTCACATTAGAGTTCCTATTGTCAAAAGCATTTTGAGAGCTCTGTGCTGGTGACAACAGTCTTCATACGGTGTTAATAAGAGAAAGGAAAAGTACAGTAGAAAATGTCATGCAGAGCGCCTTCCCTGACTTGCTGCAAATGCCTTTCACAAATATTAGGGAAGGTGTTTACCGCTGAGCTCAGAAATTCATCTACTGGATTGTGAGGGGGAAACACTGCTGTGGTTTTGTTCAGAGGAAAGGAAATTGTGTTTCCTACTACATTATTTAGTAATGACTACCATCTACCTGAGCTAAAATTTAGAGCTTCTCAAACAGAAATGAGAATTATAATGCCAAACTGAGCCCCTTGGCTAAATCTATTATTTGATGTATTTGTAATTAATTATCCATAGCTGAAGACGATTAGAACAGAGATCAAAGTTGATGAACATGCAAAGGAAACTGCTGTATTAGACAACAAAAATAGCTGTTAAAGTTCTGGGCCAGTTTACTGGGGTCTTGCTCTTAGGAAAGCTTCACCCACAGCTCTAGTGAAGCTTTAGTTTCACTAGACTTCTAGTTCTTGAAAGTGTTGGTGTCTCAGATAAATGCGAATTGTGCCATTCAAAACATGTGCTAACACAGATAATTTAGTACAGCCTCCTGGAGTTTATTTATAGGCAATTGTACTTTTGCAGGTTTGGGGTGGAAAGTCAGAACTGAAGCTTTAGGGAGACTAAGAGAAGCCCTGGAGCTTGTCTTTCATTCTGGAGATTCTGGATGAGTAAAGCTGTTACGATGCATCTAATTAAAGTCTGAGAGACAATAAGGAAATGTCACTTAAACAGTTAATTCTCTCTGCAACCCATACAACCGTGCGCAGTCCCCAAGCTTCTAGCAGAAGCTGGGCTGCTTGTTGGATTGGTACATTATCGCTTAACCTGTTTGTACTAAATTTCCAAGAATCACAGCAATGTTAGCTGGAAGGGACCTCTGGTCAGCCACGGCTTTGTGTAGCAAAGTCTTGACAGCCCTCAAGGATGGGGATTTCCCAGTCATGTAGATAATCCTTCACTGCTTCACTGCCTTCCTAGTAAATCAGTATTTCCTAACATCCAACCTGAACATCCTTTTCTATATACCATGCCACTAACTCTCTTCACAAAGCATCATCTGCACCGAAGGAAAAAGGAAATGACAGGGAGATGAGCCAGAGGATGGCCCCACAGGATTCATGATTCAGGGAAAGACACAGAAAGCAACTTGAAGCAGATGAGCGTCAGAAGTATATGAGTGAAGGAACTGAACAAAAGAACCTCGGCTTAACTACCAGTCTCTAAAACATCAAAAAATATGTTCACCAAATAAAGTTGTATGTTTCAAAACTAGAATGTTAGTAAAGAACTGGCATAGTGGCCATGTAACTACAGAGTCTTAGCTTCCTGGAAGTGGACTGTAGGAATTTGGGATGACACTAGAATAGAGGTTCAGCATTGTTTACAGAGTAATTAAGATATTAGTATTTTCACCTGGGATACAGTAATTTCTGGTAACTGCAGGTGAAGCAGAAATATACAAAGGAAAGACGGAGTACAGTAAAAACCGCTCAACTCAGCCTTTTCTTATAGTATTCTCGTTTTGCCAAAGGAAAGATCAAGCAAAGAAAACTAGCAGTGAAGGTGCAGACAGATATATAATGGGTTTTTTAATCATGAATGGCTTTAGTCTTCCTGTTCAAGATTAGCAAATAGTAATGAGTAGAGGAGATGGAAGATCTGTAAAGCACACATGAAAGCTTGGGCACAGAGCAGTCAGACAACATGATCATGAAAGCAAAGGGATAAATCTTTATTTTTATATATGTATCAGAGCAATCAGCTACTGTCAGAGTTCAAACAAACAAAATTAATGTAAGTAAATCAGAGTAAGTCTGAAAGCGAAATATGAAGCAGGTCAGGTGGGTTCAATTCTGTTAGTAACCAATATTGTAAATGAAGGCTAGGCACAAGATCTCCGGAGTCACTGAGCTCCAGAGGTCAGATGTTATGATTCAGCTCCTCTATACCTAAATAATCACACTGGGTTCCAAATCAGGTGGCTTAAAGCCAACGAACAAACAAAACCTATTAAAATCAGGTGTCATCACTGTGCGACGGGGAGCCAGTTCGTTAAGCTATATGATTCACTAAAGATGGTCTTCAGTGTATGCATACATGCATAGGATACAGACTCCACTTACTCTAGCCTCTCTTCTAAATGAAGGGTGTTGGCCCATGCTTGTAATTATTGAATTCACCTGAATTACTTTTATTTCAGCTGTGGCATTTCCCAGACTCCACTTTCCTGAGTCTTAAAGGTCCAGGGGAGCAGCTACTAATTTACAGACTAAAGGAAATTAAAGAAGTCAAGAAAGGGGGTTACAGAAGTAGTACAACAGGTAAGTGGTCTTGATCTGACGCAGGCTTTTCTTCCTTCTTTGGACTTCTGCAACATGGTATTTCCTTATGTCCTAAAGTTAATTTTGTAGTGAAAGTAGGCATGTGTTAGCTTGCAAGTCAGACAGAGCAAACAACCATCTTATCTCCTTGCAAGAGTGCTTCCTGCAAGGTTAGAAATGCTGTGACTCATGAACCTTCCAGAGCTGAATCCCACAAGGTAGGGTTAAACAGAAAGAAGTTCTGGAGTGTTTCCTGGTGTTGTGAAAAGATGTAGTAAATATTTGACTAGAATTCTGAGACCCCTGGAATTAGAATTTAGGGTGTTGGGTTTTTTTAATGAGAAGACCTATTTTCCCATTCAGAGCGAAGGCTTCAGCAGCTATAAAAACCCCAAAGACTAATGAATACTAAATGATTTGAGAATAGTTCCTAAAGCAGATTGCATCAGTCAGGGTGCGAGAGGAGTAAAGGCTGTAGTCTGAGTGGGAATTCATGCCTTCTCGGTTGTGGAAAGGCAAGCGTAGACTGAAAAGAGATGCAGAATGGAGTATGTGCTGGCTCTTGCTGAAGAAGAGCAGATTAATGGTCTGATAGCACTACATACCCAGGCACATGCACATTGGTAGTTCTGCAGGGCTTCTGTTCTGCACGCTTTTAAAGGTGGTTGGTCCTTCAAGGGACACTATAGGAGAGAGTTATGGTTAGTTCTTAAAAGCTTTGACAGTATGCTGTTTGAAAGCTATCATGGGGTGGGTCAAAAGAATAGAAAGAGAGTACTGAGAAATACATCTCCAGTGAAGTAATACTACCTAAAGCAGATGCTAAATCAAAAAGCCAGCCCAGGTAGAAGAAACTGAGACCAGGGCCGCAGATGAGCTACTTTATCCTTGCAGATAACTGAGTGTGGATGTAAGAAAGCTGAACTAACTGACTGGGATCTGAATAAAGTGTTTTAAGTATGTAATATATACACATGGTTTATGTATGTTCTTAAGTCAAGATGTAAGTCTCACTTGAGTAACTAAGAGTATGTATTTCAAGGAACTGAAGTTTAAACTTCATATGTATTTCTAAGAGCTGTGTGTTAGTTACTTACCACTTTCTATACTAACAGAGAAAAACTTGTACCCATTTTTTCCTAGCTTTTTTAACAAAGGTTCTCTGAAGGGGGGAAATGGGATTTTGCTATGATTATTTGCTATGGAATTTTACAGTGGTTGCAAGCTCATCTTAATTTAGGATTTGTAGGGGAATGAAAATACGAAGGACTTGTTTCTAACTCTTGTGCACAGCATACTGACAACAGACTGATGATACTGCAAGCAAAATTAATTTTCTCTACCTGTCCTATAATGAAATTCTTTTGTGTGTTTGTTAGAAGAAATATATACTCCCCTGTACTGATGCATAATATTCTATGAACAGCAAATGAAAAAGAGCGAAAACTGAGGTTAAAGCAGTTAATCAGGTTCAGGGTCAAATCCTGAAGTCCTTGTTCTAAAAGTCTTGTTGATTTACCTGGAAACTTGCATTAATTACTCAAGGAGTGAGCACTATAGGATTGTTTACCGTAGCCTTTCAAACCAAGTAATAAATAGGTTAAGGAAGTAAAGCGCTCCTGAGAAGTGCTTCCTGAGATGCAGTACAGCAAATTCAGCAGCGGCAACTTATGGCTGAATGTCACAACAATACCGTAGAATGAATGTGAAGCTTAATATATTTTAAATTTATGTTCACTGGTTCTTTTGATGGAAATAAAAAAATCTTTAGCTGAGCCCCAGCTTATAAGCCACGCTATAATACAGTTGACTCATAAAAAATGTCAGAGCCTTCTCTTGAAACTACCTAAATATTAAAGTATTTTTTATCTGCATATGAGGTGCCTTGGATATGTTTTCCACTCCAGAGGGTGTAGAAACCATTAACTCAGGGCAGTGAGTTACTACACTATTACAGCATCCCTAAAGTGCCACAGGATGGCAGCCGTTCCGAGTAGTGTGTTATTTTGTGGAAAATACTGTAGTTCATTTTCTGCCTGAGAATTGAAGAGCATACTGTCTTTGTGGCTTACTTATTTTCTACAGAAACCATTGCCCAGTTTCATCATATTGTATTTTGTCCGGATGGTCATGAAGTTTAAAAGGCTGTTCTCTTTGGCACAGTCTACATTTTAAGCCTGAAGCTGGCATTATAAAATAAGGGCAGTCAAATATGGTTGTGGAGTGCTAGTTCTGGCTTTCTGCTTTAACCTACGCTGTGCTTAATGGAGTCTGCAGGGTTAACCTCTTCTTGCTCTTGCATGTTGTTGTTCCCCGCCCCCCCCCTCTTCAAGTACTTTCAGTTGTCACTGTTGGTTGTTGTAAAATGGATCCATATGCATGTGAAAGTCTGTAAGATCACCCCTGACACTGAAGGAATTGGGTTTGAGGGAGCTGACTGACTACACAAACTGTGCAGAAGGACTGTGTGACCTCAAAATCAATGCACCCTTAATACCCATAGAAAGAATTAAATTAATCAGTTCTACACAAGTTTGCAACTGTGTTCACAGGATAAAAATTGCAAACAAACCATCTATCTTAGTAAGATTAGGATCAAAAAAGATTCCTTAATACATATTGTGATGTAAAACAACAGCTTTGAGGCTATATTGGCATTATTGTGTTAATTGTGAAAACTCTATCGTTATGAAATGAAAACAACAAATACTTCCACATAAACCAACAGATGTTACTTGATTGCTTGCTGCATATTCTTGCTTCCCTTGCAAAAGCTCTGCTGACATACAGTACTTGTTCTCTGAAAGTATGCTGGTTTACAACTAGCGCAGTCTTGTTAAAGGCTCCCAAGACAAGGCTGCAGCCAAGCAGGCATGTGCAGGTTGCTTCCATCTCAGGCTGACCAGCAGGTGACAGCTTTCTTCCAAATTTGTTTTCCTCGAAGTTATCCTGAGGAACATCAGAAACAGAGCTGTAATACACAATGTTGGAAATATTCTATTTGATGCTATGTCAATCATTTAAGCTTAAAGAAGTCTCCTTGAAGTCAAAGGTTAATTTAAGGTACAGTGCCATGACTGTGGTATTTTTAAAGATCCCTCAGTCTTATTCACTGTAGCCTGTTGTCGCTTATGGGGAGTGAGAGCAAAGTGAATGCTAAGAAAGGCCAAAGCCATCAGCAGGGGAAAGCATCCCAAATCCTAAGAAGTTTAACTAAGACTGTAACAATACAAAAGATGAGAAGTAAAGGGGCGGGGGGGGGGGAATACCAGATTTGGATTCTTTTCTCTTTAAGCTCCAATTAAGTCTTTTTTGCTCACCCTGGCTTCACAAGAACGTAGTGCATAATACAACTGGTGATTTTAAAATATTTTTGGAGGTCTTGTAAGCCTTAGCTGGCTTTGTATATTAGCCTGCAGAAGACCACATTATTCATTTCTAACACTGTAGCACCTGAAGCTCTGTCAAAGAGCAGGACTACACTGAGCTAGGCTATGGACAGACACACACTTAATTAAGGTACAAATTAAGCTCAGAGAATATGATAGTTTATACCAATTGCTTTTGCAGATTTGCCTACAGTTGTATATTAGACATTGGAACTGCCTCAAGTGAAGGTAATCTTAGAAAAGATTGGTAATATATTAGTAGTCAATGACAGATGTAGACAAATTTTCCACTGTGAATTGAAGTGTGGTGGGTTTTTTCTTGAGCACAAATCTGGACAGAAAAAAAATCACACAATCTTTGTTAGTCACATTACTTGAAACCAAGTGATGTAGCGCGTGCTGAACAGACCAATAAAGCCAAAGCGTGCATTTCCAGAAAGCTCCAAGAATGTAATTTCCCTCCTATATGTAAAACTGTGAATTTTGGTTTTTTAAATTGACATTGTTATTTTGAAGGCTAGATGGGAACATGTGTTGTAACATGAGTGAAATGAGAGAGAACAGAGGCTGGAATGGTGACCAGAAGGTGAGCAAGGCAGGGAAGAGAGGCTGTACCAGATCTGAAGCACTATGGTTACTGACAGTGCAGCTACTGACCACGTAAGGTCATGCTCGAGAACAGAGTTGGTACTCGTTTGTTTATACGCATGGCTAAAATCCAACTTGGAAAAAGCAAACTATCTGTATGACTATTAAGAATTTTTGAAGGTGATATTCTTGTGCAGAGTATTATTCATTAACTTTAACTTTGGTTAAATGCATCAATGTATATTTGCATGTATTTGTCCTCCAAAATTATTTTGATAGGCTAATTATATTCCAGACATGATACACTTGTAACACTGTGGATAACCTCTCCAGAGCTTAAAGGCTGCATTTGGGGTGCCTTTTTTTCTCCACCAAGCTGCAAATATCACAGGAAATAAGTTAGGTTCTCCAGCTTCTGCCCACCAGGTAACTCCATGTTACTTGAGAATTATAGTAGTCTAATGCCAACAACTCAATTCTGGATCGGACAGTGGCATGTCCTTGCAATTTCAAGCTCTCAGAAGAGGAAGAGAAAAGGGGAACTGCTGCCCTGTGAGGAATTTGTTTAAGCTTTGAGTAGAATGCTCTGAAAATGAAGAGATAAAATCCACTAATAAAGAAATACAGACTGATCTACTTATACAAGCCATTTTCCTGAAGTAAATAAGAAATATGTGATTATCTTTTTTTTTTGCTGGACCTAAATTAGATTAATATCAATATCCATTTATCTGACCCCTTGGAGCACTTGGTCTCTGCTTTATTCAGGTTTCTTACAATACACACACCAGGATATCCCTCAAAGCAATCAAATGTCCACTTACTCTGCTTTTCTTAAGAGACTGGGGAGGAATGTACTGAGGTATTATATAGTATCAGTTGTTCCGGGTGGGGGGGGTGGGAAGGGGGGCAATGCGACATGATCAGCTCGGTATTACCTTGTAGGATAGACTGTGTCACCCATCATTACATGGAAATTCTTTAGAAACAGGAAAAGGAAAGCAGTGATTCTGACAGCATCTTTCCAGCTTTTCTCATATGCTCTCTTCAAACTCCCTTACATTACGAAAGAATCCTGACCACTGAGTTCTTCTATCCCTCCTCTTTTTTCTTTTGCCTATCCACAGAGCATAATATCTATACTAGCATTAGGACAGCAGAAAGTCTTTTATTTTCTCCTTCTGTTGACCATGTAAGCCAAGGGCAGAACTAGTCCTTCACAATCTGTTTAAACAACTTGGAAAGAACCAATTCAGTTATGTTAAGAATAATGCTATTCCTACTGTATAATCAGTGCTCAAAGGGAGCGCAGCATCTGGGTTTATGGGGCAGTACTTGGGCGATGTGGGGGCCAGAAACACCCGTCTGTCTCAGAGAGAATATTCCTCATCTGAGAGAAACCAGCACTTTCTTCTCTTAGGAAGTGAGGAAGCTAGGAGGTAGGAAATCCCGCCTTTACAGTTAGCTCTCAGCTGACCTGTGAGCGCATTCAGAAAGCGGTCAGTGCACATATGGCACTTGTTCCAGCACATGCAGAAACCAGGGCACACTAGTGCAACTGTGCAAACAGTTAGGAGCATGCCTAAGACATGCCCTGGCCTTGGAAGCTGAGAAAGGCTTGTGGTTTGTTCGTAATTGAGGTGTAACATAGAGCCTGTGAACCACCTTCCGATGCGGGTGGTAGGTGTGCTGGGGAGCTTGAAAATCAGCAGGATGGAGGAGGCAGAGCAGCTGCCTCACACCTTTAAAAGGTCCTGCTTTTCTGTGCAGCAGAAGCTGTAGGATCACAGAACTGTGCTGAAGCATAGGCTTCATCCTCTTTCGGTTAAGTGCTGAGACTTCTTAGAGTCTTTTTAGTCTTAGATGCTTCTGGGTGGAGCACCTTCTGCCCAGCTGTAGTGATAATCTCTCCTCAAAACTCAAGGAAGAACCCCCAAACAAAAAAATAAATGCTGGTATGGCATGTCACTGCATGCTGTCCCACTTCAAATGCTGCCTATGAATGTTTCACTGCATTTGCTCTTCAAACTGCAGATCTCTTGAGAAGAAATCACAAAGTAATGTATGGAAAGAAACACATCCTAATTAATACAAATAGCAGTTGTAACAATAAGAAATTACTTGTAAAATTAGCATAAGTGAGTTGGCAGAGAATAAAAGCAGCCATCTCATTTTGAGAGAGAGTTTCTTCACAGAAAATGTTAATGGGCGAAATTCTGAGAATATTTAATTTTTTATGTCTGTATTTTAATGAAACTTTGGTTGCTTGCTGTGAACCTAGAAATTTATTTTATGACTGCAAGTCTACGCTTGCAGAGTGTGCTTGTTAAAAGTATAATTTGCACCCTTTGCTGCACCAAAGCAAAATGAGACTTTGGCTCATAAATTGTGGTTAGACTAGCTCAATCAAATTAATCCTATGAAGCCCATGAAAACTTTCTATATTACAGTGGTGCGTGTGGCACCATCTCTCCTTTGATCCGTATTAACATAAACAATTGCCTTATTTTAGAATCCATGGCAAGCAGGTTCTACCACCGAGGAGCTGGCTGTGGGCAACAAGTTCCTTCTGAATATATGCACATTAATTACATTATCCTGCATACTTCTGTTGAAGTGCTCAAGATGGGCTTCTGAAGAAAGCTAGACTAAATAGGATGATACCCTTCTGGAACAATTGTAAGCAGCTGGCAATATTCTGTCATGGCCTATAATAGGGGGGAAAAAAAATTCTGGGTTTGTTTCTAAGACTCCCCTCTGCTGTGTCTTAAGTAGACCCAATATGTATGAGAAGACTTTGAGAAAGAAAGATGAGACCGGTGTGTCTTGCTGCCCTGAAGCGAGATGGTCTTGGCTTGGGTCCGACATGAATAAGCCCAGCCAGTTCTGCAGGAATATTCCAGAGGTGTTGGGCAGCCAGCGCAAGTCACAGGGACTCCTGGCATAGCAAACAAGGACTTTTTCCTGTTGATGCTCTTTGTCATTTGTTTTGCTTTTGCTTTTTGCTTATGTCTTCTGCTGCTGCTTTAGTCAAATTCTTGCTCTGTACAAGGTTTTATGCCATCAAGCATCAGCAGGGGCATGCATGTTCTGGATTTTTTCATACTGGGGAAAAGGAAATGTATGGATTAACATTTTGCCATCGTTGGTTTTTCAAATTTGTCACGCCAGACAATTTTTGTGGTGTTTGGGGCAGAGTCCCCATGGATGCTACGTATGTTGTGAGCAGGCAGCCTGGATTAATGTTGTTAGGATTTCTGGAAGCCTCTGGTTCACATTCAGACATTTAATGTTCTTTTGCTACTGGTCTTCACTAGTGACGTGTACAACCTGCTTTGTGCTTAGGTCTGGACTTTCTGTGTCATGTAAAGAAACATGACTGTATCTTTTAATGCTTGTGAGCAGAGCTGTTAGTTTCTATTGCTATCATTTATAACCTTTTTGCTTCTTGTAACTTGCTGGTATAGATTTACTATTGCTCAGTGCACAAATCGAAGGAGCAGAAAGCTTAATTACTAGGCTGTAGTTAGTTTTATGAGAAAAGTGGTTCTTACTACTTCGAATTCCTTAACGTTGGGTAGTTTTCAGTAAGCTGGTTATAAAGCACATTGAATTTAAATTGTCATTATTTATTCCAACTCTGTACAGTGACTGCAGGTATTTTTTATATTTGTCCAGAGCTGGTTTAGGATAACAGTATTCTCCAGTGAGCTGAGGTTATTTACAAACAACTTGGGGTTTTTTGATACTGTGGCCAGCAAATATTTTTCTTTATTTTTAAATACTCCTTAAATACCCAGTAATTCTGATAAAGTCACTGTTAACACAAACTGAGAAACAGCATTTGACTAGCCGGATCTTTGGAGCATCCAAACAACCACTGAAGATGGCATACAGAGGGAGCTGTGCTTTGGCTTTCTTCTTCTGTTTAGATCTATCAACACTAAAAGCCCTTGCATTATAATTGCCTTCTTTACCATCATAATCTCCCTTTAAGAGATGTTCCAGCTTATCCTTTAAGTATATTTTCAAGTAACACAACTGCTTGGTTACGGTTAGAGCTAGATTGCCGAGTTGGCGTTACGGGATGGTAGCAGAAGCTTCATTTATTAACAGTACAGGTATTAACTTACAATGACTTAGTTTCGGTCTGCTAAAATAACTCGCCTGAGATGGAAATTACTTTAATTCACTTGTTTTCCTAAAGATATTTATCTAACAAATTCATTACTATGGAAAATTAAAAAAATTACAAAGCCACAGAAAGTTACGGTACTCATTCTAGATGTTTTGGCTATGTTAGGACAGGTGAATTATAAGGAAGTTGAATTACTATTTCCAGTTTGAAAACTTATACATCTATCTGTGTTTGATACGTGCTAGCTAAATTTTGGCTTGTTTAAAGTACACTCTGGGAATTTGGGGATAGGGGGTGTTATCAGTCGCAACAAATGTAAAGAGAAAAGAATAGTCTCCATAATTGTCACTTCAGCTTTCAAAATGAATGTACAAACTTAACTTAAAAAAAGTTGCAAGTTTTTTTCAAGCCTCTGAAATATGAAGTTACAGCACTATAAGTGATTTCCCAACTTAAAAACTAACAAATGTATAGAACAACTTCATGTTTGCATTGAAGTATATAACATTGTTGACAAAGGATTCTAGCAAAACTGCATCCTCACAATGATTTGTACATGCATGAATACACCAGTAAGGAAAAAAATTGTACCGTTAAACTACTACAAACATACATGTCCCAGCCTACTTCTTGCACATCTGTGATATTTGTAGTCCAGTATAACGTGTTCTGTAAAACTGAAGATCAAGATAAACTACAGAACTGCTGGTGGGAATTCTATCAGAAGCACATCCAGGATTTGAACTATGCAAACCAGCGGATGGTAAAGAAACATGTATTAGAAACCTGTAGGTATGACCCAGACTTGCAGACTCTCAGGAGGCCACTTTTAACACCTAGTTAAGTCTTTAAGAATTCTTAAAGAATTGTGTTTCATACAGATTAACTGTAAGAGAAACAGGCTACTAAAAGCATCTTGTAACACTGCATTTTTAATTTTATCAAGTATAATGCAATTCAGATAATAAATTTAACTCACAAGCTCCTTGTTTCTTGCTTCTTACTCTTTCACAAAGCCAGCACCTTCTTGGACAGCATTATAATTTCTGCATCTGGAGGAAGGCAGCAAAACAAGGTACACTCTCAGTGCTTACTTTCTTCGCTGTCTCAGCTCTTGTAGGTGCTTCTTGCCAGCAGCTTACTTCTCACTTGCTGTAGCAGGTACGAGCTTATGTGCACATCCTGTACGATCACACATTGCCTGGTTATGTTGACCTCTGAGTTGAGTCCAAAAATGTTTTACTGGCTTCATGCGCTGTGAGAAGAAAACAGAATTGTAATGATTTGTTATTATTAGTTTGGCATCACCATTTTTTTTAGATTGCAGTTCCATGTGGAAGTCGAAACAGCAAGCAGGCTGAAAACCACCTCCTCAAGCATTTGTGTACAGGCACAACATGGGCAAAGCATATACAATATACATAGTTAAAAACAAAAAAAATCATGAAGTATTCGTGGTACTGAAGCCACCATAGCCGTACTGCCATTGCACAAAAAGGTATTTCCTTGTATTATTCCCTATAGTAAGCGAACATAACCAACTACCCAGACGTTTTGCACCCGGACACGCATTACATTTTTATTACTCGCAGGCTGAAATGACTTTGTGAAACACGGGAATGCATACACACCGTTTTCCCAGTTCTTCCACCGAGGGAGGGCTGTCCCCGCCGGAGCGGATCCCATCCCCGCGCAGAGAGCTCCCGCCCTGTACCCCCCGGGAAGAGCAGCTGAAGGTGCCCCGGGTTTCACTGTTCTGGGAAGGGAAAGGGCTGACGTGGGCCCGGTCCCCAATGTCTTTTTGGAGGTTTACCGGGGGTGCGATGTCTCCGTCCGCGTCCAGCAAGAGCACGGGTGTGATGGGTGCCGGGAGGAGGTTCTGGGCTTTAACCTCCATATCACTGCTTTTTTTTAATACTTTTTTCCCTTTTTTTAGCTTGCTAACCGCCCCTTAGAGAAAGCGACTTGAAGAAGCACGTGTGTTACTTCAACTTTTAGCATTTTGGTACCTGGCGTTAAAATCCTGTCAGAAAAGGACCTGAGGCGGGCGACGGCCGCCATTACGGGGAGCTCAGCGCCGCCCGCCAGGAGAGACCCCCCCCCGCGCCCTCAGACCCGCCGGAGCCCCTCGGGGGCGGGCGCCTCCCACCGCCGGCTCCAGGCGCGGGGCGGGCGGCGCCCGGCGCGGTCGCAGGGCTTTCCGATAGGTGGCGCAGTGCGAGGAGTGCGAGCCCGCGCGGCCGCCTCGCCCAGCGGCCGCGACCTCCCGCCCTTCCTCCTCCTCCTCCTCCTCAGCGGCGGGGGCCGCTGCCCCGGGCGCCTCGGCGGTAGCGGGGTACAGGGCGGCGGGTAACCGCTCGAGGCCTCACGGTTTTACTGCTCTCGCTCTAAAATGCTGCGTGTTGTCTGCGTCCTTTTCTGGGCTGTGCCTCCCTTAACCAGCCTACGGCAGCAGGTGGGGGTCTCGGTTTGCGGTTTGGAAAGAGCTGGTGGGTGTTTCAGGTTGTTTCTGTCGGTGTCAGGCAGGTCAAATATAAATGTGTCTTGTTTCTGCCGTTTCCTCGACTTTTTTTTTTTTTGTCGGGCTGTTTCAAAGAGCGAATTTGTGTGTTTGTATCGCGTGTTAAAATAGATTGGTTTGATCCATTCCGTGGTGCTCCTCTGGCGTGCTGATTTTTGTGGTAAAGTGCCTCACACTTACATTAAATACACATTTTGTCGTCTTTTTAATGTTAGGCTCTCTACTACAAGCAGTTTATGATGCTATAAAAATACATGTATGTGGCTTTGCCAGCGTGGTGCACACAGTTGAGCCCGTGGCCCGAGTTGGATGGGACTCTTTGAGAAGGAACATACTTTATTTTTTTCTTCCCCTTTCTGTATTATGTCAGATACTTCTGAGAGTTTTCATTAATTTTCCCTGTTTGTATTGTAGTGTTAAACCGTACAGTTGTGGTAGGGATAACATCTGCATTCCAGAGGACTTGTCAGCTAATACTGGATATATCACAGATGTGCGGTTGTCTTTTGTTATGATGGCTTTCTGAGGAAAAAACCCAAAAACTTGACATTCTTTAGGTACTGACTGCACTGTGAATGGTAACTGTGGTTCTACGAAGCGTTACAAACGCACGTAGAAATAAAATTGGCCGTGAACTGTGTTTTTGCAGTAAGATTATCCGATGACATTCTCTGAGGTCCTGTGCTCTGCCTGTGCTGGGTACCTACAAACAGGAGTTTCTTAAATGTCTTCATGAATTCCTTGCTGCATGCTCTTTTATCCAGTGTTGCAAAGGTAATGCAAACCTCGCAGCATGCCTCAGCATCCCTTTGTAGTGCCCTTCATTCTCTGTAGAGGGTAGCATACTTGTAAATGGCTGCAGTCTATTTGTACCCTGTTTTCAGGTGGCTGGTTTAATAGTTAAGCTAGATGCTTAATTCTGAATTTGCCAAAATTGCAGGCCTGCTCTTCTAGCCCTCTGGGAACTTGGTGCAGCATTGCATAAAGTTCTTGTGTAACTATGGCCATATCGAGTTGCCATCACTGCGTAATATATTTTCAGCTCCTTCAACCTTTTTTTTTAATTGTTTTTGCATTCAAACCATCTTAGGAAAGAAAAAAAAACATTTAAGTGTT
This sequence comes from Gavia stellata, assembly GCF_030936135.1. Classification (NCBI taxonomy): domain Eukaryota; kingdom Metazoa; phylum Chordata; class Aves; order Gaviiformes; family Gaviidae; genus Gavia; species Gavia stellata. Next base: position 19,653,385 of record NC_082612.1, on the reverse strand, counting down.
ACTGACCCTTGAACTTCAGATAAAGGCTTGATGGAGAATACACTCGGGGTGAAACTAAAGGCTATGAACAGAGCAGACGTCAAGGATAACTTGAGGGCTACTACACTAGAGCGAGTTGCGTTCTGAAGCCATTTAAGGAAATAAAATGTCTGGGGGAGCGTGCGCCTGAGATCCTGTTCTGTCAATTTTTTCTCAAAATCTGTCTGTGTGACGTTGCATTTCTGTGTCATACCACCTCTTCTGGGGAGCACCGGGTTGCTTTTTTTGTGCATTGTGAGTTCAGGCCAGCCATAAAGTATTTCATTTTGCCTTCTCTTACAAATACTTTTTTGTACTCTTTGTCTATATGCCTTCCACAATCAAAACACATTCCTGATTATATAAAACATAAATTTATTTCCTGGTTTTGGAGTTTTTAGGCATGTTTCTTTCTTTCTTAGGCAAATTCGGCCTGTATCAGAAATAGTGTGGCCAGCAGGAGTAGGGAGGGGATCGTGCCCCTGGACTCGGCGCTGGTGAGGCCGCACCTCGAATGCTGTGTTGGGCTTTGGGCCCCTCACTCCAAGAAGGACATTGAGGTGCTGGAGCGTGTCCAGAGAAGGGCGACGGAGCTGGTGAGGGCTCTGGAGCACAAGTCTGATGAGGAGCGGCTGAGGGAGCTGGGGTTGTTCAGTCTGGAGAAGAGGAGGCTGAGGGGAGACCTCATGGCTCTCTACAGCTCCCTGAAGGGGGGTTGTGGGGAGGTGGGTGCTGGTCTCTTCTCCCAAGGGACAAGCAACAGGACAAGAGAGAATGCCCTCCAGTTGTGCCAGGGGAGGTTCAGGCTGGATATTAGAAAAAAATTCTTTCCTGAGAGAGTGGTGAAGCACTGGACCAGGCTGCCCAGGGAGGTGGTGGAGTCCCCATCCCTGGAGGTGTTCAAGGAACGTGTGGACGTGGCACTGTGGGACATGTTTTAGTGGGCATGGTGGGGTTGGGTTGGTGGTTGGACTTGATGATCTTAGAGGTCTTTTCCAATGTTAGTGATTCTGTGATTGTTAAGTTTTCTGTTTGTGGAATTTTTGTTTGTTGCTTCCATAGTCCCGATACATTCTAATAAAGATAAGTATCTGTTGCTATCTATTTTATATGGAGGAGTCTGTTAGAACAAACTTTTGAGTCTTATTTAAACAGTTTGAGTCCTGGACTTCTGCAAAGCTATTAAGAATTCTCTCAGGAAGGATTTCTACTTGGCGTTAGTAAGATTTATGTGTTTAATCTTGCCTCAAAAAATGTTTTCCTACATCTTAGGTGTTTATTCTGAACAATCTTAAAAATAACTTGTTTTACTAGAATAACACTTACAATGTGCTTTGAGGTACTTGACACCAAAACCCAATAAAACATGAGTCTGACAGGCCACAGCAATTTTTTTTTAAAAAGTATACTCAGTATATATATGAAAATCCTCTTCCCTTAAAGGTTTCCAAATTATTGGAAGGCCTTCTAATGGTAACATAGGTATCACTTCGAAAATAATTCTTTTCTGTTATTTGTTGGAGGTAATTTAAATCATAGTTGAAGTGAAGACCAGACTAAAACCTTTTTTTCTCTCCTTCTCTTTAACTTTTCTCCATATGAAATGAGTTAGATGGTTCTAACTGAAGCCAGAATACTCACATGTAAGAATACAGTTTATCAAACAGGTATTGTTGTTCTTATTTCAAAATAAGTCCGATGAGGGTAATAAAAAAAGGAAGGAAACAGCTGCCAGTATGTCATTCCTGTTGAACAAAATTTGTGTGATTTTTTTTTTCAGAGGCTTAGTTTATGTTCTCATTTTTAAACTATTAAAGTCAGTAGCTGAATTTCATGTGTATGCCTCTGAAAGCGAAGGCTTGGCATTGCATAAGCTCCCAGATTCAGAGTTACGGTTTTGCGTTTTAAACAACCTGACCCTGTGGTTTCCCTATGAAGTTGTCCAACATGAGCTCTATTCGGCCTCAGCATTTGTTTTTGCAGTAGTCATTGTAGATTCACTTTAGCCCCTGATCAGGTTTTCCCAGACTGGCTTTAATGGTTCATTTTCGAAACAGATGTTTTTTTTCAGAGTAACTGTCAGTTATACATAAGGAAAGCAACTGTCTGCAGTTGTTTTGCCTTCAGCTAGCTTTTCCAGGGCTCTCCCAGGGCAAGCTAATATGTGATGGGATGCTTTTAAGATCTAGTCCATACACTGAAGGGAGACTATGCTAAATAGATGTTTTTGACAGTGACTGACTGGTGATGAAATGCAGGTGCATCTTGAATGCAAATGAGTTATCTTCTGACAAAAATGTAGACTTATTTCAGGAGATTTAGTTAAGCTATGTCGTTTAGGGGGGAATTCGGGTGACAGAGATGGAAGGGATTTCTTATTCAGAATTTTAAGGGACTGTCTGGTTTTACTGAGAGGCAGATGTTCACAAAACAGTATTTTCTGTAAAACTTTTCCGTTTGTGTGCCGTGGCTTTTTAAATTAAATTGTTTTCTTGTTTTAGAGGCAGTACAGCAGATAATTTAAGCAGTCCTAATAACAGTGTTTTGTTATGCCTGTGTAATCCTGCAATGTTGACATGCTGTAGCATTACTATTGTTCTGAGATGCGTTTGTTTTAAATCCTGTTGCTATTATACTCGAATTTTCAGGTTTCTAGCCCGCTTATCAATTTCCTTAGAATGGTTTGGGAAGTCTCCAGGTTTTGAAAGAAGTCTGGCTCGTAATTTGCCTTTTTATCCCGCTCAGTAGCAATTCAAACGCATAAAGAGGAGATGCTTACAGCAAGGCACCACAAATATAATTTAGTAGGTAATATGGACAGGAAGAAGCTATTAATCTGAGAAAACCATGAAAGAAGCAACCTGAAAACATGACTGGCATATTCTGAAGTTTTGCTGCTTTATTGTTGGGTTAGAAATTTAATCAAGTATACTGATCCTTTGCAATCTAGAAGGGGAGACCCTTGGCTTAAAGGGTTACACTGTGAAACCAGGATTTGTATAACATCGTGTCTGTTCTCTCCTTTCTGACTGGTCCTGGTCTTTGTGAGCCTGTGTTCTGTTTTTACTTTAAAAAAAAAAAATTGCTTCCTTCAGGAGTACCTTGGCTTTTACATCAAAGAGCAGAAAAAGAACCAGATAATCACATGCAAGTAAAATCCACCAAGAATCTTGCATCCCTGATATTTGAGTAGGTCTGTAAACACTAGTCTCTTTTTGGTTGTTATTCTTTTCAGGATAAAGGAAGTTGGATCGAAGAGATTATTCTTTCAACGATATGGATTTGCCTTTTATCTGCATTAGAAAATAAGTCTGAATACTTAGCATCATATCAGTAGTTACTTTTCATTTATGTTGCATACGTTATTCCCGCTCTTCAGACAAAAATGCAGCCTTCTGCGGTGTCCGTAACACCCGGATGCTTTGGTCTTGAGGCTGACCTCTCTGAAATGGAGTGGTTAGGAATGTAGGGTTGGATACTTACCTTCAATGATTTCACGCTTGGCGCATCAAGGACAAGTCGGTCAGAGTTTCCCCCAGAGGCTGTCAAATTCTGCGGATATGTAGTAGGGCTGAAAGCGGTGACTCCCGTGTCATCCATGTGTGTTGAGATTTGACAGTGCTATGCCTTTGCCCACCACATCTGTCGTGTGAGGTCTGCTGCTGCTCCGATGAGAACGCTGATTCATATATAGGCGGCTGTAAATCCCTTGGCAAAAATTAAATTTAAGCAGAGTTGAAGAACCGGCCCGTGTTGATAATGCTTTTATTAAAAGTTTGTCCTAATAGTTCATTCAAATAAGTAGTGTTGAACATGAAGAGTAAACCAAGAAAGAAATGTTTGCTGTTCACCCATGAAACAATGAATTTTAATTCAAACTTCTCGGTAGATCTGGTTCTGTTGGCTGTACTCCCTGTTTCCCGTACGAGGCTTTTGCACTTAAAAAATGGAAATGGCAATGTGCCATATACCACATATTAAAATTGCACTGTTATAAAAGCAAGGGGAAAAGCACTTTGCAGTGCTTTCACTTATCATTCAGTTCCAGCTGGCAGTGTGGGACTGGGAAGGCTATTGGTTAGTCTTCTATATTTGGTCTTGGTTGCTGAGTAATAAATAATGTGTCTATCTTCCCTGGCACCTTTTATCCTAGGATCTTGAACTGTTTCAACTCTGCCTGTGGATGAGAAGGTTATAATTAAATGAGCCCATTGCAGGTGTTGTGAAGCAGGCTTGTATTACACTGTTACTTTACATGACTGTGCTGATACACACACACACACACACACAGAGGTGTTAATGCCAGTGAATCTGTGGAACGCTGCTTGCAGGCTGTATCCCATTCTGTTGACCATAATCAAAATGAAATGAAAGGATGAAGCCTCGCTTGCTCTAGAAATGCAGACCTCAGCCTATGCAAAGGGAGGGATGTTTTTTATATAGCTCAAATTCTTTAAAACAGATGCATTGATGTTTTCATCACATTCAAGAGCTGCCTATGCATCATCTTTTCGTCTCAATTCTTAACGCTGTTGTAGCTGTAGGCTGTGATCATAATTGGGATTCTATTGTACTTGCGCAAACATCAGTAAGTGTTATTTCTTCTGTGAATGCCCAGTCTAAGAAGACCATTAATTTGGGTTAGGAAGAGAGAGGCAATTTAAAAACATCTCCCTCTGCATTTATTTGTTACAATCTTGTCTTTGTTTTAACTATTGATTTTGCTATGTTTTGGTGTAGTTACTGTGTTTTGTTAATTCTCCCCCACCCTCTGTTTTTGTCTGATTAATTTCTGTAGCTGTTGTTCCTCTTGTGTTTTTTCTTTTATCATAGAGAGACAGCAAGTTTAAAATACTGTGCCGTGTCTTTTAAGATGTGGTAGCAGTGAAGAGCAGTTTTATTTTATAAGGCACAGATTTGCATAACACGTGACAAATGGTCTGCCTAAGGGCTTGAAGTGTTACTGCTGAATTTGTTGGGAGGCTTTTCCTCACTTTCAGTGCGTTCCAGAGCAGACCCTAAGTGCCTGGTGCAGGGAGCAGTGGGACATGAAGGTGTGCATGGGCTCAGAGATCTTACATAGCAAGAAGGAAGAGGTGTGTGGGAGTACAAAGGTTGTGACAGCAGTAGTTCGTAGTCCTCTAATTTATCTAGCTGACTTCAGAATGGTGATGCAGATTAATACCAGTTTGTTTCTGACATTTACAGTTACCACTGAAGCATACGCATGTTTCCAGTTTGCAATCGTGTCGCGTATCTCGATGTAGGTACCAAATACTGTTGACTACAGTAGGTCTAAGAGCTGTAATGGTGGTTTTCCTGATCCGCAGGAGTGATAGGATTTTCCTGGTATGCCACCAGGTGAGATTGTGCTTGTTGAAAGGCTATATGGAAAAAACTATATGATAGGGAGGGCATGCATCTCTTAGTCCGTTTTTTCTCCAAGCATAGACAAATGTGGAATTAACCTTTTTCATAAGGGGCCGCTGGGCTGCCAGGCTGTGCGCTTACAGTTCCGAACCATGCAGTACTAGTATTTTCTGGCTTTTCTCTTTCATTGTGTAATATGTTTGTGTGGGGGGGTGTGTGTGTGTGTGTGTGTATATATATATATATCTGTGTGGAAAGAGAGCAGAGAAGTTTGAGAGTGCTGTATTCCATGCTGCACTGGGATAAAAGGAGAAGGTCAAGGGTGCAGGCCAGCTTAGACCCAAGGGAGAACTCCTTTTAATACCGAATGTGGTGGTGTGTATAATATGCTATGGAGGAACAAAACCATCGGGGAGTATCTTGGAGATCCTTCAGTGCCGCCAGGTGATAGAGGGCATCCAGCCCAAAGTTGATGTGCAGTCATACCCATTTGGGAATACTTGGGGAAGAATGGAAAGCTGAAGTGTCTTTGTCTCTTTCCACAACTGCAAGCCAAATTATACTGTATTTACCTGTAAAGAAGCTTCTTCCTGAACTGTGTAGGGATCAGAAAAGTTCTAAAGTGTGTGTATAATCAGATCATAGGAATATAAATGTGGCTTAATAATGACAGTCAATTCTTTGAAGTCCTACTTGGGGATATCAATAATTTGGAACCTGAAATAGGAATAATCATATCTTCAATCTGCTTCCTGGTAATCTTTGCTGACTTGAGCACTGTTTTTCCAAGTTGACACTTGTGCAATGTGGGGAAAAACAGTTGCTCATAAAGAGTAGCTAAAATAGATTTTTTTTTTTAATAAATACTAACATTGCCTCTGCGTTTACCTGTCTGGAAAATGCATGCCTGCAGAGACTTTGAATTCTAAACATGGGTTTCCATAGTTCTGTGGAAATTGATCATAAAACTTGTATGACATGATCAAATAAAAATAGGGAGGTTTTGCTAGCTTTTGTATATTACCACTGTCTATGTAAAAAGGGCTTCTATATGTAGATGTATGGATATGTTTGTATATGTGATTAAAAATAGGTTCTATTGGAAAAAATTAGCCCTGTTTCTCCATGCATTTTCTGGTAAAGATGAAAAAAATGATTATTGCTTGTTTTTGTTTAGGTCTCGCTGCCTTTTCAAGAGATACAATTACATAAAGAAGATTTGGTGGCTGCACTTCACTGTGGTGTCGTCTTTTCTGTGAAGATGTAAAAATGGACCAACTATTAGTGGCAAAAACCAAACAAGAACAGTAAGCGTTACTGAATAAAAATAGCATCTCTGGCTAGAGAAATGTTAAATGTCGTAGAAAGGGACTTGTGGAATCTGCATTCCCAGCGCTTTTCTTCAGGGTACCAAGATTTCGGTGTTGCTAGGTTTCGCATTTTTGTAGCCTGGAGAGGACTGGAGAGTTAGACATGTTTTCTGTTCGCAAGAAATCTCTCAGTCACCAGGATAACTACTTCAAAATGGCATTCATTCAGCTGATCATGTTAGAGCAGGTCTATTCTGATGAACTTTGAAAATACTTTCAAGGAATGTAAACCAGGATGTTAACAGTTTAAATAAGCTAAATGCACAAGTATTAGGGTGGATATAAAAAGCAAAATTAGTCTTTCATTAACAGTAAAGAAAGCTAATCAGTGGAACTAAGGTTTGCCTTTGTTTATTGCTAGTTCTGCTATCCAAGGGTCTCACTGTTACTCTTTTACGTCCAGAAACACTTGAATCATCCTCTTAGCTTGTCTAAGGTGATCCGCTTCACTGTTGCGGTCGGTGGGTTGATGGAAGTGGTCCTGTAGCTGTTGCTGGTTTATTCGCTATTTGCAATAAACATTTCACCTTAAGGTCTTCCTTTCATAATATTTAAAAAAACCCCCAAGCCCGATTTGCAAGAAAATTAAATTTAGAAGGTTTTGCTTCTTTCAGAAGTAATGAAGTTGCTAAATGAAAGAAGCAGGCAAAAAGCAGAAGAGAGGAAGAAGTGAAAACACTACAGAAGGGGCTGTAGGGTGAAGGCCTGTTGATTTTTTTTTTTTATACTTTAATTTTTTTTTATTGCACTCAGACATAGCACAAGACTATGTCTTCTAGGGCAGGAAGTAAATTATTTGGTAATACTTGCTAGCGGGTACAGTTCATAAAAACATGATAAAACTAGGAAAATCGTATCTGGTCTGCAGCAATTAGAAACGATCAGATGACTGGCACCTGGCCTGCAAATCAGTTATATGTGTCTGAATAGGCTGGAGTAGGGTGGCACCCAGGAGGTAACGCTTGTGTGGGTGAGCCAGGATAAGCCAATTTTCAGCAACAGGTAGTAGCAGTAAGCTTTTGGGCCAGACTAATCTTTGGAAAGCTGTAGATAAACACTTGTGAATGATCCTGGGGAAGAGAGAAGCAGCCTATTTTGATTGCAACTTTCTCTTTTTGAAGAGCTCCTTAGTCTTAGTTTATTTACCTTGAAGACTAAAAATCATCAAATAACTGAGAGCCCCCCTTAACAGCACCAGACTCACGGTATCATGTATCTAATATTTGATGAATGTTTGCTAAATGGTTCATCTGTTAAGAGTTGAGCATGAAAAAAAAAAGATAGAAATTTTGAGACTTGTCTGTGTCTTATCCCTTATCAGGGTGATCTCGCTTTGCTGTTAAGAGCGGTTGCGACAGGGGCAAGTGTTCATGAGCTGTGTTTCTAATTTAATACTTAAAGCTGTAAAGTCTTATTGTTTCCTTGTCTTGACACCTGCAATTCTATGCCCTTCTGTACATATCTGATGAGATAATCACCTACATCTCTGTTAACGAATTGAGAAATAGGGTAGAGCTGTAAGTAACTATTGCGAAGCTGAAAAGATCCATATCTGTTAAACTGGGCTTTTTGTGAGTGCAGCTGCGACTACTTTGTTTAGAAAAGGCAGCCGGGGAGAGAAAGATGTGAAGGGTAGTGCCTGCCATTTTAGTGGCTTTGCAGTTTCAGCACAGGCCTTGGTTATTTTTGGTGCTCCAAAAACTGCTTCTGCTTGTTTCAACAGTTGTAGGAACAAACCCAAGAATCTTCTTTTTCCCCTTTTGAGAAACTGCACGAGTGAGTTATTTCTCCTTTGCTTTTTGTTTCTGACTTTTTGTATTCGCTTCTGCACGGTGAATCCAAGCCTGTCACTGCCTGGAAAAGTGGTTATGCCACTGAGCTATTATCTAAAAGTGCTGCTACTTTTTCCAGCTGTGCTGCAAAAATAAACAGCAGTCTTTCTCTGGCCGTTCATAGAACAACTGTGGGCACCCAGGATTGCGAGAGGAGACCTGGACTGTCCGTTTTCTAGACAGAGCAAGGAATTCCGATATAGTGTGGTGGCAACTGCTTCCTCCAAGGTAACTAGCTGGTTGTCATCCTTCACGCCTGCAGCCTGGGATAAGCTTTGCTTGAATGCCTCTTTCTCCCCAGACGTTGTATGGGAAGCATTGGTATGCAACTTTGAAATTTGGATTCCGTCCAGGGAACCACATCCAGGCCTGAAAGACAGATGTGTCAATGTGCTGTTCCTAGGTATCTAGGTTTCTTACTGAACCCAATGATGTCAAAAGGAGATCTGTAGTAAAGTCTGGTTTTGGCCCAGTGATCTGGGGCAGCGTTCAAGTGGCTATTTAAGGCAGATATTCTGTTGAGTACAGTCCTTGGTGAAGGTTTCATTGCATAGCATTTTGTCCATCTGTTCTGTGATTTTTATTTTTTTTCTGATAGGAAAGAAGCTAAAATTACTTTGGAGTTTGTTCCTATTCCTTGCTGCTTGTCTAAGGAGGAAAGTGAAGTGAAACTTCATGGCTTTAATAGGAATTTCGTGGATTGGCATGCTTTCTTTTCTAGTTAACACCTGAAGCGTTGGGTTTTTTCCTGATGTCTTTTTTCCCAATGCTTTCAATGCCAATTGAAAACAAAGGTTTTGTTATAAACATTTGCTGGGTAACCACAAAAATTAAAGGAATGGCTTGTATTTGGCAGCAATTTCGACGTGTTGGTGCTGGGAGTAATGGTAACTCTTTCAACTTGCTTTTATTTTTCATGCTTTTTTAGGACAAAACCTTTGAACTTCTCATCTTATTTCCAAGCGTGTTCTGTGCTTTCTGAGGAAATGCTTTCATTAACAATGTAACCATGCAGATTATGAGATTATTTTTGAGATATGTTAGAAATAGCTTTTGTCCGTGTTTTTAAACTATCTTAAAGAAAAAAAAGCTGCACACATGCAAAAGTAAAGCAGCTTTGAACTTTTTATAACAAATGTTAAGGTTATACCTATATAAACACTCAAAAGACAGCACAGCTTTTTCTGTGGTCCAGTTAATAAATACACTTGGAATTTGAAATTCTTAAAATAGATTTTTATTTAAGAAAAGTGACTTTTAAAAAAGGAAGATATGCAAGCACTCGATAATTTCTGTTAGTGTAAACTTGATTAATTGAATTTGTGCAGTGATCACTGAGGTCTGGGGTAAATAGCTTTGCTGCTGTCATTTATGCCTTTGTTTCCTTCAAGAGGCTTTGTCACTAATTTTTTATGAATTCTATTATTTGATAGGAATTTTGAGTACTTTGATTGCAGGAAGTAATTAAAAAAAAACAGTGTTCCTTTCCTGTAAACCGTGCAACTTGAGAAAAAGGTGAACGTGGTATTCTTCATGTGAAGGTGGTACCTGTTCAGAAGTAATGGTATTAACCATTACTGTATTACAGTATTGAGTATTTTTAATATGTATAGTGTCTTTCATCCCAAAGCCGCTTTAAAAAATGTGTGCGTCGGCTGCAGTCGACTAGATGGTTTAACGCTGTGGTGACTTCTCTGCATGCAAATGAAAGAGCTCCAAAAAGCTGTTTTGCTGTGCGCCTTGTCTACTGTGGGTATTTCAGGTTTACTTATCTAGATAACAGTTTCTCTATTAATTATGTTGTGCGCTATGTAGAATGTCAGGGAAAGCTGCTGTAATTATCTTGGGGAGAGGTGTCCTCATATTATACACAAACGTAATTGCTTGTGAGATGAAGACTTACACTGGATTTTATTTCGCAAGTGCAAAGGAGTTTACTTTTATGTTTAGATTTCTCAGAGGCAAAGATAACAGGGTGTGATAGAATAGCATAGAACCATCTTTTCCCCAGAACTGGAATGATGCTGGAAGGCTCTGCAGAGGGATCTGGACAGGCTGGATCGATGGGCCCAGGCCAGTTGGATGAGGTTCAACAAGGCCAAGTGCCGGGTCCTGCACTTGGGTCACAACAACCCCCTGCAATGCTACAGGGTTGGGGATGAGTGGCTGGAAAGCCCCCCCCGCAGAAGAGAACCTGGGGTGCAGGTTGACAGCCGGCTGAAGATGAGCTGGCAATGTGCCCAGATGGCCAAGAAGGCCAACGGCATCCTGGCCTGGATCAGAAAGAGTGTGGCCAGCAGGAGTAGGGAGGGGATCGTGCCCCTGGACTCGGCGCTGGTGAGGCCGCACCTCGAATGCTGTGTTGGGTTTTGGGCCCCTCACTCCAAGAAGGACATTGAGGTGCTGGAGCATGTCCAGAGAAGGGTGATGAAGCTGGTGAGGAGTCTGGAGCACAAGTCTGATGAGGAGCAGCTGAGGGAGCTGGGGTTGTTCAGTCTGGAGAAGAGGAGGCTGAGGGGAGACCTCATGGCTCTCTCCAGCTCCCTGAAAGGGGGTTGTGGTGAGGTGGGTGCTGGTCTCTTCTCCCAAGTGACAAGCGACAGGACAAGAGGAAATGGCCTCCAGTTGCGCCAGGGGAGGTTCAGGCTGGATATGAGGAAAAATGTCTTTCCTGAGAGAGTGGTGAAGCACTGGACCAGGCTGCCCAGGGAGGTGGTGGAGTCATCATCCCTGGAGGTGTTCAAGGAACGTGGGGACATGGTTTAGTGGGCATGATGGGGTTGGTTTGGTGGTTGGGCTTGATGATCTTGAAGGTCTTTTCCAACCTTAATGATTCTGTATTGGTTGAGATTGACATGGATTGATTGGGGTGCTTGGTGCTTTGTTTTGGGAGGAAAAGCACTGTGCTTGAAGGAATCCATGTCAAGAATCCACCTAGAATTTGTGATCAAAAGAAGAAACACAAGATGTTTCACGGGCATCTTCCAAGTCACAGGTGCATGTTGTAATCTTGCCTTATATGTCTGTGATAGCACTGAAAGATAAGTCGGAGTGTGTTACAAATTGCAGCTTGACTTGGAGAGGACAACAGGTGGCTGGCTGGTGTAGAGTTGATATCTAAGGACGTTAGGCATCTGATTCAGTCGCATAAACATAGATATCAGTGCAATATGAAATGCCACAGAGAATATTGTCTGTAATCTAGCTCCATATTCAAGAAGGGCATGGTTCTCCTGAATGTCCAGTGACATGCTTCTCAAGCCTGTGTAGATTACCTTGGACTTCATAGGGTATCTCAAATAGCACCAGGTGCTTATGATGAGATGACCAAGTTGGGACTCGTAAGGTGCTTGCAAGAAGTACAGTCCACCCAAGAATGTTGTTTGGATGAAAAGCGTACTATTTCCATCCTCTCTTTCTTCTGCTTCAGTCCAGAGCAAGTAAGACAAATCACTGAGGGGAAAATGTAGGAGATAGACCTGCCCGATATGTGTCAATAAGTAGTATTCTCTGGTTTTTTGTCCTGGATTTCGGCTCAAAGTAAAGTAAACACAGGGTATTGTGGAAGTTTGAAATGTCTCTCAACAAAAATCACTGTACATAAATCAATCCCCACGGTATTTTAATTCTTAGGACTAAAATATAGAGAGCCACTGCTATTTTTCTTTCTGAAGTAGTCAGTTGCTAAACTATGATTTAGAGCCTCTCTTTGGCTCTTGAAGGCAGATCGTAGAATTTTCTGCAGATCCTGACTTTGGTTTCAGTTTTTTTCTTTACATCAGTCAGTTATCTATTTTAGTAATTATTAATCCTTAACTTTTGAACTTTGTTTTGACAGGAATAACAATTTTTCCTGAAGTACTTCCCCCCCCGCCCCCCCCCCCCCCCCCAGATGAAAACATAATATGATGCTTCAGTCCCTCTTCAGTGAAGTAATTAGACCAGTTATAAGAATAATCCTTGAAATTGGCCTCTGCAAACTATTCTCAGTCAACAGAACTGGTTCTCTAAGTCTTTATTTCCATTCAGGCAGGTTATGGTCTTGGATTCCTCTCGGCAGAAATAATGCAATATTAAATTGCCTGCCATGTGCTTTTTGGCATAACTTGGAGAACTTTGTTCTCTTCTTGAATCTTCTGGCTTTGCCTAGGTTCATAATCCAATCGCTGGATGTAGGCTTGTCCTAATGTACTGTATTCCGCGAGCGTCTAAATCAGATATTTGCAGTATAGGTACTCACAGACACGGATCACACCATCTCTCAATTCATTTTTTCGGTGAGGTAAACAGATCGGGTTCCTTATGTTTCTCTAGCTTAGGCAGGGTTTTCATGAGTGGTGTCATCTTTGGTTTTTTTTCTTCTTGTTTCTGTGACATCCTTTGCAGTATGGCAGGATGTAATGAAAGAGAAGTATGCTGAGGCAGTGAAGAGGAGGAAGGGTTAGAAGCACAAACAGTGTCTAAATTAGTGGAATGAGAATGCCTGGAGAACGTGATCTCTGTTGTTGCTATTACTTCAATTCTGAAAGTAATTATGTTGGCTTGGAATTACACTCTTCTCGCATCACCGTTCTGCACCTTTGGGGGATTTATGGACCTGTCGAGCTCGGCCAGTTTGCACGTCATCCTCACTTAGCTGTTCTTTTGTTCCAGAATCGGTATTGAAATATGCTGCTTAAAAATGTTGCTCTGCCAGATGTGCATAATGCTGCATGATAGAAGCAGCTGAGTACATCGTGGAAGTAACAACGCCAATGATCTTATTCTGTTTGTATTAGACTGTATCTGCTGCTTCTCTTGACAAACTATTTGAGTGTGACTAATTAGTTGTGTCCATTCTGCCTTGCAGTGCTCGCTGAGAGACCTTGGATTGTGTTTGGAGTTGTGGAAGGAAGAGGAAACATGGTTTTTCAGGTGCTTCTTGCATTTCTCTGGCCCCATGCCAGCCAGTATGACATGAAGTGAGAGATGCAGCCTGACCTGCTCCTGCTAAGACGATGCAGCCAAAGCTCCCTTTGGTAAGGGTGTCTCGGATAGGAAGGCTCCGTACTGATCCGGTACGGTGTCACGTGTCATACGCGCCCTCCTGCCCTCACCCGGCATTTGAGAGCATCGCGACTGGTCCTTAGGCATCAAGTGTGAAAAGCGGGTATGTTGAAGAGAATTTTTATGTACTTAGGGAACATGCATCCCATATATAGTGCACTGGGTAGTTGACGTACCTGTCTCGCTGTGTTTTGCCGTGAATGAATTTTCTACAGATCAAATGAAAACTTAGCTGTGCTACTTCATTTTAACTTGTAGGCAATGTCATCAGTGCTAGTTTCTGTCTTTATGAGCTGCAGTCTTGACAGCTCCCTAGTTTAAATGAAACCTTTTTGACCTATTTCTTGGGTCAGGGCTGAGATAAAACATTCAAAAATGCTTTTTCATTATGATCCCAAAGTGGAAGAAGCACACCTCTGAAATCATGTATTTGGAAGAAATACCTGTGGGAACCAAATGCATGGAGGCAGTCAACCAAGTTGCATTAAAATAAATGGATCATATACTGCTAGTTCTCACATTCTCTAATCCTAGTCTTAGTTGGAACTGTTTGGCTTCCTCATGGGAGCAGAGACTTGCTCATGTGCAAGAAATGTGGGATCAGGACTGAGTAAGTGCAAAGCATCAGCTGGTGAGCTTGAGAAAAAGTGCATGACTTGCCCAAGCTGTTATCCAAGAAATAAACTTAAGAAAAGAAACAATCCCCAAGCAAGTAATCTGCGAACAAAGACTTTCTAAAAAAAGGCAGTATATGGAAAGCTTTTGAAGTTACCCAGGAACCAGAGTTTTCAGTAGCAGATGAGGTTTAGCTACCTGTCAGCAGGGTGCCGAAGTCAGCATAGTTCACCAAATCTAGACGTTCATTCTTTTCCCATTTCAGTAAGTCTGTGCAACTTTGAATATGGCAGTGTTTAGCCAAGAGAATTATTTGGCCCAACTCTTCTAAATCCTACCTTAGGGAACATATTATTGCTATGGTAACGTAGTCAAAGCTTTTACTGTTAGTTAAGCTCAAGATGGGAAACTGTATGCTTTCGAAATGTATATTTGGAGCACAACTTATTAAAATCATCAGTATTTATACAGCAGATAATATCTTCAGACAGGCTGGACACCATCTGTCACAGTCTGATTTAATTTTATGGTTGTAGCAAAGTGAACTGACAGTGTAGAAATTGTCACAGAAGTCAGCTGGAAGTATGTCATGGTTTTCGGGTAAACATGTGAAATGTTGTAAATGGTGGTTGTGTATCTATGTTTTGTAAATGGGGAGAGTACTCATTTGGGGGAGGGGTTGATTTATGTTTATTTGCATCCTGAAACAAGTTTAAATTCTGTTTTAGTGTTCTATTGTACTGGAATAATTTATAATTGAATCCTTGATACATGCCTTATGTATCTCTGCAGGGAAAATTGAGCATGAAATCATTTGCTCTGGAAGAATTGCCAAATACAGGAAATGGCAATTTTTGAAAATAAATAAGACTTGAGCAGTTTTGGATTTTTACCTTCAGATGGCGATTTAAAATTACGATTGTTTTCTTTTCCATAGTAAGCATTTGGCTTACGGCAACTTGAGCATTTTACGTAATGTTTTATGTCATTAGGATAATGAAACACCCGTGATAAATTTATTCAAAATTTTATATTAGTGCATTTTAGGGTATATTTATTTGCTGGAGTCTTACAGGACACAAAGCTCTTGACAGCAGACGGACCAGTGAGGGTGAGGTTTCAAAAATGGCAGTAGTATTGTGTGCTGAAATCGTTTTCTTGATACGTGTGTCATCAAATAAGTGCTAAAATATCTTTCACTAAAGATTCAGTAATTGAAATTACAGATGAAATAGTTTCACGTGCAGTAAGAAGGTCCTGTCTCTCCAACACTTGTAGGCTTTAAGTTATTCAGTAAGTTCATTCCCTTTGAAATAAGTACTTAGTAGTCCAGTTCTTAACATCTCATTCACTGCCTAGTGAGGTATATGTGCATCCTTCTGTTTGATATTTATGGGCTTTGGATCAGGACTTCCTTTTTCTAATTATGATAAGTGTAAAGACTTGAACCCTTCTAATTTGTGTATTCATATGTATGCATGTGCGCATTTCTCCTGTGTTAGTGCCCGTCTTATTGCTGCTCAATGTAAATCTGCTAAGATTTGTTTTACCCTGTATAAGATCTTGATTTAGAAATGTACGGGTAATGAATAGTGCTCTTGAAGAACCATTTTTCTCAGAAACTACTCCTTTCCTCGACCAAATGTAAAACAGGCTTTCAATTTCTAAAATAATACATTTCTGTAAAATACCAGAATAGTTGCCTGATTTTGCAGTTGTTTGTATGATGTACGTGCCGGTGATCGGTGTAACTGCTTAGGTCGGTTACTGTTAATCAGTCTCTGTCTTTTACGAATTCTTCTGATGCGTCTATTACGCCGATTCACTGTCTCTTTTGCTTAAAACCTTCTTTGCGAAAAAATGAATCAAGTGAACTTGTCCAACAGCCATGCCCTGCCCTGTGATATTCTTGCCTGTTCTCAGTTACCAGATGTTGTCTCCAGTTACACTTTATAATTGCAGCAGCTCTGTATCGGTCAGGCCACGTGAAGTTAGCGTTTAGATTGCGCTTTGCGATGGCAGAGTTAACCAGAAAGCGGACGTAATGCTAGTCATGGTTATTTCTCCACCTCAGTTTAGTTCTGTTACTTTTGTCCATCTGTATGACAAAGTTAAGGAAATACTGAGATTAAAATGTACTTCTCTTCATGGTATGGTGGTGAAGAGGTAATGGAAGGAAGGGGGGTGAAAGAGGGGTGATAAGAGAATGTGCAGCTCCCTTAACTTTTCCAAGAGCCTCTCTCAGCCATTAGTGTAATAATCATGTGGAAAATGTAATAGCTTTAAACGCCTTTTGATGGAGGTGAGCACAAAATCCAAGATCTTTCTTTCTTTTGCCTGAGATAAAGTCCACGTCAACCTTCATCAGTAATTATTCTTGAGAAATGAGATTGAATAAAATCAGTGAAGGCGTTGCAGCTTTTTTGATTTTTATTAAAACTAGCTGAGAATTTCAGTACAATGGAGGGTTGTACTGCAGACAAATGAGAGCTTAAAAAAAAAAAAAAGGTTCGTATATTGAGTCCTCAGGCTTGACAAATAACTTTGGAACAAAGGAAGTCTTGGATTTGATGTACAGTGGGCATAGACCCGGGGTAAAGAGCAGTGGCATAGTGAGTCTGGGTTCCAGCATCTGTAGATAGCCTCTTCACTCCTCCATTTGACAGTGCAAAGTTGACATCAGACTGGAATCACAGAAAACTATGGTTGAATGTGATGTTGTGAAATCACTTAGTTCCAGCTTTTGCATTGAGTTGGGTGGAAGAATTTGTGCAGCGATGGGTTTGTTGCTTTGTGCCTTAAAACATGAAGATGCTCGCTCACTAGGATTTTTAGTGGCCGTAATTTAATGTGATCCATTTAGGCATTGAGAAGAATATGACCTCTCTAAGACAGATAGAGCTGAATGGGGTGTGTAGCAGCTCCTAAACCATCCTGGTTTGCAACCCAGTGCATTAAGCCTTTGCCAACTTCAGATTACATTAATATGCTGGATTGTGAACTGTGGCAATTCAGGAGTTGCTACATTCAGCCATGCGTGCAGCAGGCTCTGGGAGGAATGGCATAAACTGCTTGAGCAATCCCAGTTTAGTCCTGGACCTCATGGGGATTAACAGTGAGTCACTGAGTGCTTCCATGGCAGGCAGAGCTAGTACTTCTGTAGTTACTGGTCCCTCGGTAAGACCATTTTGGAAGATTCATATAAAAACTGTTAATGCTGAGCACAGAGTCACAGCTGCTTTCTGCCATCTGTTAAAAGCAGCGCTTAATTCTTTAAAAGAGTGCCTCATTTACCTACATATATTTTTCATCTCTTTTTTAACTAAACAGCATCAGCAAACAAGGAATTGGAAATGCAGATGGACCAGAATCTCATTTGACATTGTTATTTTTTGGTTTAAGAGAGAGCTCTCTTTCCCTGTATAAATACAGGACTGAATGTGAGCAACTCCTGACACGATTGTTCTCTGAACCTCAGTGCTCCCAGTCTGTCTCATGAAAACCGATGACAGAGGTATGGTTTAGCGTTCATCTCCTGGGCTACAAATTGTATGTACTTTTTCGGGATTCACATTTCAAGTAAAACAAGATGAAATTTTATACTAAAAAAGACCAATGCTATTGAGTGCTTTAGAGGCACAAAGCGGGGGTACAAGAGCTTAGCTGAAAAGAATTTAATTGGCTCACAGTGACCTTTGTAGCTGTCTTCGTGTTGTAAACATCTGCTTCAGTCCAGCTGATCTTAAATTTAGACCATACCCACTTCTAGTATTGGCTATTGTGGAGAGCATGTCTGCCCATTAAGATTGGGGCAGCTATTCTGGGAAAGAGGTGCCAAAAATTATTGGTTTAAATTGTTTGACTCAAATTTTCTGCACTGTGTCAGGCCATTGCAGTGTTTATCTAAGGCCTGATTCCAGGCTGGAATGCATTTTATGGCATCTTGGTATATCTTGGCTCAGCCTGTAAGCCATGTCAGCAGGACACCGTGAAGAGCGAGGTGTAATCGCTCAAGATGAGTGTGGAGTGAAATGCGGGGTTAGCTGTTGTGCTCGAGTAAGTAGCATCCCTTCATTAGAAAAAGCAGCATCTTAAAAGATGCTATTTTTGATTAGATCTGTTGTTCCAAGGACAAATACCCTAATTATACTCCAAACCCTCTGTCACCTCTGCAAGACCTTAGGCTCTTTTGTTTCTTCTCTGCCCAACCCCAGTCTCGTAATTGTGTCAAAGGCAACCACCCCCTATGCCTTCTGCACCAATGACTGGTCGCTTAATGCTGTTTTCAAAGGTATTCTCCATTCTACTGACTCTCACTGTAGTAGGTTTTTTTTCTAGGAAACCTATTTTTGGATGTATCCTGAATGTTCTAGGTAATACAGGTAAAATACGCCTATGGACGTATTTTAAAGAAAAAAAAAATGCCCCTTTGCTCCAGATTAGTAATAAACTCGTACATATATGTATATATATGTTTGTATATGGTTGCTGTAGTGGAGTCTCTTGCCAAATGAGCAGAAGTCTTTAACAGGATTTTGCAATAAACAGACACCCCAAAAAAAAGGCTAATATGTAGGCTTTATTCAAAGAGGTAACTTCATTCTGGTGTTTTGTCTAAGAGTCGTGTATTTCTAGAGTGTTGTTGAAGAAGACTGTAAGCACAAAAGAAATAATTTTTCAGGGTATTCTCTAGTGGTATTCTCTAGGATCTGGAAGGGACAAAACCTTTCTCAGAGTGTTTTATCACCCGTCTATGCTGGAAGCAGAAGTAGTACTTCTTGTGCAAACATGACAGATGGTAGCAGAAAATAATGTCTTAGATGCCTTAAGAGAGTAGATGTGATACAGTATGGGAGAAGGAAGAATATGGTTACAGGGACAAAAAGGGAATGAAGGTTTTGATGTTTTCTAATGAAGATGTGAAAACTGCCTGTTTAAATTTTTTTTGATTGTTTTGCCAATCTTGTGATGAGGGTTTGGGTTGGGGTTTGTTGTTTCAGTATCTTGTAGTTACTGCTAATTGTGGCTTCTGCTATGCATCTTGCATCTCCTTTACTTGTCCCTCCTCCCCTCATCGCTCAAAAAAAGAAGTGTTAGTAAACTGTAGATTTCTGAAGCTTACCCAGTCCAATATGCTATGGTTACTGAGACCAGTTACTTGACACACTAAAACTATCTGGCTTATTGCTTATGTCTACTGTGCAGGTGTCTGCAAACTGCAGCGGACATTGTCCTGCAGCCCTTCGTGCCTCCTCAGGACATTGGTGATCACTGGTGACAGTGGCAGGACGTGCTCTGGGCGCATAATGTACCTATGCGTGCTTCTTGACTGTGCCCCATCTAGTCTTCTCTTAGTGGAGAAGGTAGAGCGTAAGGAGAACTTTCTGTGGTGATTGCTAGCTTGTGATAGAGCTGTTAAGTAAACTTAAAAAAACCCAAAGACAGACAACAGTGTGGGAAAGTCAGAACTATAGTATTTTTTCTCACTGGAAATAAATGTGTTCAGGCCTTCGTGCATGTATATATGTATGCAGGAATGATACACAGATCAAGATTAAAGCCTTCACTTCCAAAATGTAAGTGCTGATAGCAGAACATGCTGGAGAAACAGGCTAATGAAGAAAGGAGGGTGGAGGAACATGGTATAGTTAAGACAAGAACGGGTAACCTATAGCTCAGGGGCCAGACACAGCCGATGACTTCACTTCATCCATAGTTACGTTAAACATTTTAAGTGTTTATGGATCACACAGTACGTCGGCGTATGGTCTGCTAAAGGCACTTGGATGGCGCTCGGCAAGGCAACAGTTACCCAGCCTGAGTTAGATAATGTCTGTTAGAGTTCCAGGTCACACAGGACTGTGTTTGGCTCTGGCCATGATAAAACCTGTGGAATATTCAGACCACTGGCAGGAAAGCTGCAGTGAGTTCCTTGGAGCTCTTATTGACTGACGTAATTGATATACTGAATGAAATGGTTTGTTTTTCAAAGACGACAGGTATTCCAGCAAGAATTAATTTCACCATAATGCTTCTGGCTGGCTCTTACCCAGCCTAAATCTTGTGGAAGTCTAGTTCAGTGTAGTAGTCTTAACAGTGTACTTTTCTTACTGTTTAATGTCAGAACGGAGGAGACATCCTGCAGTTTGACGTATGCAGAAGAAATGCTGTCTGCATAACTTTTCAACTTGAAGATACGACAAGTCATCACCAACTCTGCTGCTTCTGTGAACTCAAAATGCAATAGTACCTCTGTGCAATGGGACCTTTAGAAGTGGCAAGCTTTTAATCTGAGGATTTGGGGCATTCTAGTAGTAGGCAGAAATTCTGCTAATGGGGAGATCTCTAGCGGTTCCTTCGGCTTGTAAGGGACTCTGTTCTCCATAGACTTGCATTGCTTGTTCACGTGAGCAGTAGCTGCACGAATAGCTGTGTTGAATAGTGAATAGCTGTGAAGAAGATGTGTTGTGATTATTATTAATTTTTTTTATTCCCTCCCCTTGAGCACAAAACTTAAATGGATTTCAAAGATGGGCATTTATGCTTTCGCATGGCAGCTAATGTAAACAAAAGAGCAGATGTACACTGCTCTTAGTACCTCCTCTCTGTACTGACTAGCTCCCCGATGCTGCAGATGCCTGAGCTGCTGCTGCTGGTAAGTGCTACAGAAGACTATTCAGCTTCCCTTTGCATTCTGCTCTGTCCCCTGATTCACCAGGAGATACCATAGCTGTGGCTGCAGATTAGACTTTTCTCTTCTCTCCCTCCCCCTGCGAGACCTCTGTGTGCTTTGACGTCATGTGTGCTCCTTTCAGTTGCCATAGCAGCCCCATTCCCCAAGCTCTCTGCCTGTCTCCTCTGGTAGGTTCCACAATGGTACAGCCAGCATCACGCTGCACAATGGTTTCCAGGCAGTGAAAGAGCGTGATTCAGCAAGCCACTCTTTTTTTCCCTCTCTTTTATTTCATTATTATCAGGCATTTTGCCTCCCCTTTTTCTGTTCTGCTCTACCCTCTCCTCCAGGCTTTTATTTAGTTCTTGAAAGGAAAACGGTGATTTACCTTGAATCCAACTGCCCATCTTTTTATTTTTTTATCATTATTATAAATAGCCCATCTTTTCCTCGGCACTGTTTGGAATGTGATTTTAAAAATACCACCTAAAGTCGCAGTTTGAGGGAAAGGTTTCTGGACGAGGATAATAGCTCGCAAGCACGGAATGGTAGGTGGTTGATGCTAATATTCTATGACTAACTGCTTTCGCAGGGTGGGGTGATGAATATTGATTGCTGTTTAAAAAAAAAAAATGGGGGAGAGGGAGAGAGAGACAGGTTAATGAAGTAAACTGCTAACCGAAGCAAGAAGGCTGCAGCTGTACATTTTGTGGCCGGAGAACCATCGTTTATCCTGTGTTCGGGTGTGTATGAGCTTTTCTGTTTGGGCGCTTTAGGTGACCGCTGGTTGTGAAAGCAGCGCAGGGGCACATCATGGGCAGGAGTGTGATAGTGCTTTACCAGCTGGCTCATGTAAACAGTAGTGTTTTACTCGGCCTCATCACCTCTAACGCTGCTTGGGGGCTTTTGGGGGAAGGAGGTGTCTTGGCTTGCAAGTCAGTAGAAATGAGTACGTTATGTGGGTGTTATAGTCCAGAGCCATATAAAATTTGAATTTGTAAAAATAAAAAATAGAGGATAATGATAAGCAACTAGGAGATCCAGAGGATAGAAGTCTCGGCCTTTTGCAAAGCGATTGAATGCAAAAAAAATACCCCCAAAGTGTGTGTGGGGAGAAGTGAGTGTTTGACAAACTGTGTTGAATGTGGAGGTTGTTTTTAAGAAAGCGGTCTTTCAAGGTAGTCATCACTCTTCTGCATTACTCTCAAATGCAAGTGAACGACTCAGCCCATTGGGTCTTACAGAAGCATCAAGAGCTTTTAGGAGAAGTGTTTACAGCACGCTACAGGCCAGTTATTTTGCAAAAGAGAATTAACAATCTGTAAATACTGCAGTGAAATCAATGTTGCTTTGCAGGGAAATCCTCTGGCAGAAAAGATATTGCTACAGGAAGAAATGTTGTGGGTTTTTTGTTGTTTTTGTGTTGTTTTTTTTTTACTGCAGAGAGGCCCTATTAGAAATAACACAAATTTGACCTGGATAATTAAGTGGTACAGCATTGTTTAATAAGCAGGCGGTGCTTCCAGTGAACCATGATGGGCATGTTTCACACCGTTTGTGTACTGAGTGATTGTAAGCTTGTTTACGTGGGTTCTTTTTGCTGCATAGCTTCACGATATCCTCAATGCAGCCTTCCCCTCCTCCGATATGTTCACTCTGAGTTTTGCCAGAGACTTGTTTAAAGACAAACCAATGCTATATGAAAATACAGATTTTGGAGAAAATGATGGTGTAGAGTAGACATTTTTTAGGAGGAAAATGCGAATGAGCATATTGTAAATGATCAGGAGAAGCCTGAAATCAGCTTGCCGGAGGACACAGAGCTTGTCATGCAAGGCCAGCTTCAGAAAAAGAGAAAGGTTAAGATAGAATAGGATGGTGTTGGTACTGCACGGGGCTGTTTGCCCACATGTAAGCTACTTCTTGGTTCCCGTGCCTTGGGGAAAGTGGAGTGCACCAAAGCTCTGTTATTTTAACCCGCTTTCAGAACGTTGCTCTGTAGTCGCTAGCCAGGAACGCTCTGGAGTAGTATTTTCTTCTGTGGTGCTTCTGCTGTGTGCCCACTCTTCCTGCTAGGAAAGGTGGCATAGAAATACCTTTTAAATCGGCTCAGCTGATGACTTTCTTTGACAGGGACGAAGATGTGAATGACAAGGGTGACTTGACCTCAGCCATTAAATGATATTCTTTCTCCCTGACTCTCAGTAAACTGCACTCTGGCGCACTGCTCTCTGCTGTTTCAGAGTACGCATAATTTGTCAGGGTCCTGTTGTAATTATGATTTTGTTGAGGAGTATTAGGATTACAGGGATGTTCCTAAATAGGATAAGGGCAAAAATTGCTTAACATGAAAAATAAGTTGCCTTCATTTGCCTGTCTGCCTGCTTGATGTAAGAAGATGTCCCTCTCATTGTTACGAATATGTGTGTGTGCTGAAGGGGCTTTTTATGAGCAGACCTTGGGGATGAGTGTTTTCTTGTAGGTTTTTTCCCCCACTGTCAGTGGTTGGCATGTTTGCAGCCATTATTTAGAGATTTAATAGTACTGGATCAATAATTGTAAGACAAAATATCTTCCAGCGGTGTTACAGTACCAGATATGGCTTGTGAAAGCAAAGGGAGAGCTATCAAAATTGCCGTACCATGGTACTGGAGAATGTCATAAAGCTCACTTGTAGTTTGCAGTCCGTCGCAAAACTTAGGCGATTTAAGGGAGAGCTAAAGCAGGCCCAAAGGAGGAGGGTTTTAGCGTTGCTTTTGCAGACGACATCGTAGTCTTAATAAGATTTGGAAGGCAGAAAAGCTACATTTAGAGAAAGGTCGCCAGCTTTAAAATTGGTTTTCTCTTAAATTGTTGTTCAGTAGAAGCTACCCAGTTCTTTGGGCAATTCCTGAATAACAGAAGATATCACCAGCTTGTTGATGAAATTTTCAAAACAAAGTAAGTTTTTAAATTTTTTTTTTTGGGTCAAGCATTCTATACCCATAGCCCCTCCCATTCCACTGGTTACATTTTGAGCTAGAAATTATGACCTAAAAGCCTAGTGATTGCCATATTACCACAGTTGCTGCTCTGTTATGTCATCAGCAGAAAAGGAGAGGGACTTCACTGGACCACATTGCTGAACATAAATATAACCTGGCTTCCAACGCTCGTATTCTGCTACCCTTTTCCATGATTCTTGCATGCTTACTGTTTTGAAGGCCACTTGCAAGAAAAATTAACCCTCATAAAAGGGCACCAGTTAAAAGAAAAAATGCTGCATTTGCTGTGAGTTCTTTTTTCTCTCTTCCTTGCAGCACCATCTGCGGAGGCAGACATAAGAAAAACAGTCTTTCATGGAAACAAGACATCTTTTGTCCTCAAGTAACTATCTAAAAACTGATGGTCTCAAAACTGATAGCAACATACAACTTTAATTAGTGTGAAATATCAGGTGTTAGGTTTGTTTTTCCTTTCTCTTATGCTGTGAGAGTGAAATTCAAGTATAGATA